>NC_053038.3:20276182-20609932 GCF_002575655.3 Aegilops tauschii subsp. strangulata | reverse complement strand
GTGTCTTTGGGATGCTCCCCTCCCCCGTATATAAAGGAGGGAGGGAGTAGGCGGCCGGCCTAGGGGGCGAGCCAAGCATAGGGAGTCCTACTAGGACTCCCAAGTCCTAGTAGGATTCCCGTTCCAATTCGGAATAGGAGAGAAGGAAAGAGAGGGAGAAGGAGATGAAAAGGGGGGCTGCGCCCCCACCCCTTGTGCAATTCGGTTTGGGCAGGGGAAGGCACGCGCCACCTCTTGGCCCTTCTCCCCTCTCTCCACTAAAGCCCAATAAGGCCCATTAATTCTCCTGGTGAATTCCCGTAACTCCCCGGTACTACGAAAAATACCCGAATCACTCGGAACCTTTCGGATGTCCGAATATAGCCTTCCAATATGTGAATCTTTACCTCTCGACCATTTCGAGACTCCTCATCATGTCTGTGATCTCATACGGGACTCCGAACAAACTTCAGTCATCAAATCACATAACTCATAATACAAATCGTCATCGAACGTTAAGCGTGCGGACCCTACGGGTTCGAGAACTATGTAGACATGAACGAGACACATCTCCGGTCAATAACCAATAACGGAACCTGGATGCTCATATTGGTTCCTACATATTCTACAAAGATCTTTATCGGTTAAACCGCATAACAATATACGTTGTTCCCTTTGTCATGGGTATGTTACTTGCTCGAGATTCGATCGTTGGTATCACTATACCTAGTTCAATCTCGTTACCGGCAAGTCTCTTTACTCGTTCCGTAATGCATCATCCCGCAACTAACTCATTAGTCACATTGCTTGCAAGGCTTATAGTGATGTGCATTACCGAGAGGGCCCAGAGATACCTTTCCGATACACGGAGTGACAAATCCTAATCTTGATCTATGCCAACCCAACAAACACCTTTGGAGACACCTGTAGAGCATCTTTATAATTACCCAGTTACGTTGTGACGTTTGATGGCACACTAAGTGTTCCTCCGGTATTCGAGAGTTGCATAATCTCGTAGTCAGAGGAACATGTATAAGTCATGAAGAAAGCAATAGCAACAAACTAAACGATCATAGTGCTAAGATAAGGATGGGTCTTGTCCATCACATCATTCTCTAATGATGTGATCCCGTTCATCAAATGACAACACATGTCTATGGTCAGGAAACATAACCATCTTTGATTAACGAGCTAGTTAAGTAGAGGCATACTAGGGACACTCTGTTTTGTCTATGTTTTTACACATGTACTAAGTTTCCGGTTAATACAATTCTAGCATGAATAATAAACATTTATCATGATATAAGGAAATATAAATAACAACTTTATTATTGCCTCTAGGGCATATTTCCTTCAGTCGGCACGCTACCTCTACATCTACCTTCGGTATTAGTTTTAGACCTGAATAATTGTTATTTGGTGCTAGCGTTGAGCATGAACATTATATCTGGATCTTGTTTGATGCGAGACGGTTATTCATTTAAATCAGAGAATAATGGTTGTTCTATTTATATGAGTAATATCTTTTATGGTCATGCACCTTGAAGAGTGGTCTATTTTTATTGAATCTCGATCATGGTGATACACGTATTCATAATATTGATGCCAAAAGATGCAAAGTTGATAATGATAAGCAACATATTTATGGCGCTGCCGTTTAGATCATATTGGTGTAAAACGCATGAAGAAACTCCATGCGGATGGAATTTTGGAATCACTTGATTATGAATCATTTGATGCTCGCGAACCATGCCTCAAGGGCAAGATGACTAAGACTCCGTTCTCCGGAACAATGGAGCAAGCTACTGACTTATTGGAAATTATACATACCGATGTATGCGGTCCAATGAGTGTTGAGGCTCGCAGCGGGTATCGTTATTTTCTAACCTTCACAGATGATTGTAGCAGATATGGCTATATCTACTTAATGAAACACAAGTCTGAAACATTTGAAAAGTTCAAAGAATTTCAGAGTGAAGTGGAAAATCATCGTAACAAGAAAATAAAGTTTCTGCGATCTGATCGCGGAGGCGAATATTTGAGTTACGAGTTTGGTCTTCATTTAAAACAATGTGGAATAGTTTCGCAACTCACGCCTCCTGGAACACCACAACGTAATGGTGTGTCCGAACATCGTAACCGTACTTTATTAGATATGGTGCGATCTATGATGTCTCTTACTGATTTACCACTATCGTTTTGGGGTTATGCATTAGAGACAACTGCATTCACGTTAAATAGGGCACCATCTAAATCCGTTGAGACGACACCATATGAACTATGGTTTGGCAAGAAACCTAAGCTGTAATTTCTTAAAGTTTGGGGTTGCGATGCTTATGTGAAAAAGCTTCAGCCTGATAAGCTCGAACCCAAATCGGAGAAGTGCGACTTCATAGGATACCCAAAAGAAACTGTTGGTACACCTTCTATCACAGACCCGAAGGCAAGATATTTTTTGGTAAGAATGGATCCTTTCTAGAGAAGGAGTTTCTCTCAAAAGAAGTGAGTGGGAGGAAAGTAGAACTTGATGAGGTAATTGTACCTTCTCTCGAATCGGAAAGTAGTTCATCACAGAAATCAGTTCCAGTGATGCTTACCCCAATTAGTGAGGAAGCTAATGATGATGATCATGAAACTTCATATCAATTTACTACCGAACCTCGTAGGTCAACCAGAGTACGTTCCGCACCAGAGTGGTACGGTAATCCTGTTCTGGAAGTCATGTTACTAGACCATGACGAACCTACGAACTATGAGGAAGCGATTGATGTCTACTACACAACCTTCTACTTGTAGATGTTGTTGGGCCTCCAAGTGCAGAGGTTTGTAGGAGAGTAGCAAATTCCCCTCAAGTGGATGACCTGAGTTTTATCAATCTGTGGGAGGCGTAGGATGAAGATGGTCTCTCTCAAACAACCCTGCAACCAAATAACAAAGAGTCTCTTGTGTTCCCAACACACCCAATACAATGGAAAATTGTATAGGTGCACTTGTTCGGCGAAGAGATGGTCATACAAGTGCAATATGGATGGTAGATATAGGTTTTCCTAATCTGAAAATATAAAAACAGCAAGGTAACTAATGATAAAAATGAGCACAAACGGTATTGCAATGCTTCGAAACAAGGCCTAGGGTTCATACTTTCATTACTGCAAGTTCTCTCTGTTGGAAATATACCCTAGAGGCAATAATAAATGGTTATTATTATATTTCTTTGTTCATGGTAATTGTCTATTATTCATGCTATAATTGTATTGTCCGGAAATCGTGATACATGTGTGAATACATAGACCACAACCTGTCCCTAGTAAGCCTCTAGTTGACTAGCTCGTTGATCAACAGATAGTCATGGTTTCCTGACTATGGACATTGGATGTCATTGATAACGGGATCACATCATTAGGAGAATGATGTGATGGACAAGACCCAATCCTAAGCATAGCATAAAAGATCGTGTAGTTTCGTTTGCTAGAGCTTTTCCAATGTCAAGTATCTTTTCCTTAGACCATGAGATCGTGCAACTCCCGGATACCGTAGGAGTGCTTTGGGTGTGCCAAACGTCACAACGTAACTGGGTGACTATAAAGGTGCATTACGGGTATCTCCGAAAGTGTCTGTTGGGTTGGCACGGATCGAGACTGGGATTTGTCGCTCCGTGTGACGGAGAGGTATCTCTGGGCCCACTCGGTAATGCATCATCATAATGAGCTCAATGTGACTAAGGCGTTAGTCACGGGATCATGCATTGCGGTACGAGTAAAGAGACTTGCCGGTAACGAGATTGAACAAGGTATTGGGATACCGACGATCGAATCTCGGGCAAGTAACATACCGATTGACAAAGGGAATTGCATACGGATTGATTGAATCCTCGACACCGTGGTTCATCCGATGATATCATCGTGGAACATGTGGGAGCCAACATGGGTATCTAGATCCCGCTATTGGTTATTGACCGGAGAGGCGTCTCGGTCATGTCTGCATGTCTCCCGAACCCGTAGGGTCTACACACTTAAGGTCCGGTGACGCTAGGGTTGTAGAGATATATGTATGCGGAAACCCGAAAGTTGTTCGGAGTCCCGGATGAGATCCCAGACGTCACGAGAGGTTCCGGAATGGTCCGGAGGTAAAGATTTATATATGGGAAGTCTTATTTTGGTCGCCGGAAAAGTTTCGCGCTTTATCGGTATTGTGCCGGGAGTGCCGAAAGGGGTCCGGGGGTCCACCAGCCCCGGGGGGCCACATGGGCTGTAAGGGGTGCGCCTTGGCCTATATGGGCCAAGGGCACCAGCCCCAAGAGGCCCATGCACAAGAGATAAGAAAAAAGGGAGAGTCCTAAAGGGGGAAGGCACCTCCGAGGTGCCTTGGGGGGGAAGGACTCCCCCCTGGCCGCACCCTTCCTTGGAGGAAGGGGCAAGGCTGCGCACCCCCCCCCCTCTCCCTTGGCCCTATATATAGTGGGGGGGAGGGAGGGCACCAACCTACATCCTTGGGCGCCTCCCTCCTCCCCTGCAACACCTCTCTCTCTCGCAGAAGCTCGGCGAAGCCCTGCCGGAGACCCGCTACATCCACCACCACGCCGTCGTGCCGTTGGATCTCCATCAACCTCTCCTCCCCCCTTGCTGGATCAAGAAGGAGGAGACGTCGCTGCACCGTACGTGTGTTGAACACGGAGGTGCCGTACGTTCGGCACTCGGTCATCGGTGATTTGGATCACGGCGAGTACGACTCCGTCATCCACGTTCATTGGAACGCTTCCGCTCGCGATCTACAAGGGCATGTAGATCCACTCCTTTCCCCTCGTTGCTAGTAGACTCCATAGATGCATCTTGGTGAGCGTAGGAAAATTTTAAATTATGCTACGATTCCCAACACTCTCAACAATAATAACATAACTAGATCATATAACTATCCCTCAACATGCAACAAAGAGTCACTCCAAAGTCACTAATAGAGGAGAACAAATGAAGAGATTATTGTAGGGTACGAAACCACCTCAAAGTTATTCTTTCTGATCAATCCATTGGGCTATTCCTATAAGTGTCACAAACAGCCCTAGAGTTCATAGTAAAATAACACCTTAAGACACAGATCAACCAAAACCCTAATGTCACCTAGATACTCCAAAGTCACCTCAAGTATCCGTGGGTATGATTATACGATATGCATCACACAATCTCACATTCATCTATTCAACCAACACAAAGATCTTCAAAGAGTGCCCCAAAGTTTCTACCGGAGAGTCAAGATGAAAACGTGTGCCAACCCCTATGCATAAGTTCACAGGGTCACTGAACCCGCAAGTTGATCACCAAAACATACATCAAGTAGATCACGTGAATATCCCATTGTCACCACAGATAAGCACATGCAAGACATACATCAAGTGTTCTCAAATCCTTAAAGACTCAATCCGATAAGATAACTTTAGAGGGAAAAACTCAATCCATTACAAGAGAGTAGAGGGGGAGAAACATCATAAGATCCAACTATAATAGCAAAGCTCGCGATACATCAAGATCGTGCCGAATCAAGAACACGAGAGAGGGAGAGATCAAACACATAGCTACTAGTACATACCCTCAGCCCCGAGGGTGAACTACTCCCTCCTCTTCATGGAGAGCGCCGGGATGATGAAGATGGCCACCGGTGAGGGATTCCCCCTCCGGCAGGGTGCTGGAACAGGGTCCCGATTGGTTTTTGGTGGCTACAGAGGCTTGCAGCGGCGGAACTCCTGATCTAGGTTTCTTTCTGGGGGTTTCTGTATTTATAGGAATTTTTGGCGTCGGTCTCACATCAGGGGGTCTCCGAGTCATCCACGAGATAGGGGGCACGCCCAGGGGGTAGGGCGCGCCCTCCACCCTCGTGGATGGCTCGGGACTCTTCTGGCCCAACTCTTTTACTCCGGAGGCTTGTTTTGGTCCATAAAAAATCATCAAAAATTGGCACGTCAATTGGACGCCATTTTTTGGTATTCCTTTTCTGTAAAACTCAAAAACAAGGAAAAAATAGAAACTGGCACTGGCTCTAGGTTAATAGGTTAGTCCCAAAAATCATATAAAACATCATATAAATGCATATAAAACATCCAAGATGGATAATATAATAGCATGGAACAATAAAAACTTATAGATGCGTTGGAGACGTATCAGCGATGATGAGCCCAGATTTCGCAAAATGGCTTGAGGCCATGAAATCTGAGATGGGATCCATGTATGAGAACAAAGTATGGACTTTGGTTGACTTGCCCGATGATCGGCAAGTCATTGAGAATAAATGGGTCTTCAAGAAGAAGACTGACGCTGATGATAATGTTACTGTCTACAAAGCTCGGCTTGTTGCGAAAGGTTTTCAACAAGTTCAAGGAGTTGACTACGATGGGACCTTCTCACCCGTAGCGATGCCTAAGTCTGTCTGAATCATGTTAGCAATTGCCGCATTTTATGATTATGAAATCTGGCAAATGGACGTCAAAACTGCATTCCTTAATGGATTTCTTAAAGAAGAGTTGTATATGATGCAACCAGAAGGTTTTGTCGATCCTAAAGGTGCTAACAAAGTGTATAGGCTCCAGCGATCCATTTATGGACAGGTGCAAGCATCTCGGAGTTGGAATATACGCTTTGATAGTGTGATCAAAGCATATGGTTTTATACAGACTTTTGGAGAAGCCTGTACTTACAAGAAAGTGAGTGGGAGCTCTGTAGCATTTATAATATTATATGTGGATGACATATTGTTGATTGGAAATGATATAGAATTTATGGATAGCATAAAAGGATACTTGAATAAGAATTTTTCAATGAAATACCTCGGTGAATCTGCTTATATACTGGGCATCAAGATCTATAGAGATAGATCAAGACGCTTAATTGGACTTTCACAAAGCACATACCTTCATAAAGTTTTGAAGAAGTTCAAAATGAATCACTCAAAGAAAGGGTTCTTGCCTGTGTTACAAGGTGTGAAATTGATTCAGACTCAATGCCCGACCGCTGCAAAAGATAGAGAGAAAATGAAAGTCATTCCCTATGCCTCAGCCATAGGTTCTATCATGTATGCACTGCTGTGTACTAGACCTGATGTGTGCCTTGCTATAAGTTTAGCAGGGAGGCACCAAAGTAATCCAGGAGTGGATCACTGGACAGGGGTCAAGAACATTCTGAAGTACCTGAAAAGGACTAAGGATATGTTTCTCGTCTATGGAGGTGACAAAGAGCTTGTCGTAAATGGTTACGTCGATGCTAACTTGACACTAATCCGGATGACTCTAAGTCGCAGACCGGATACGTATTTATATTGAATGGTGGAGCTGCCAGTTGGTGCAGTTCCAAGCAAAGCGTCGTGGCGGGATCTACGTGTGAAGCGGAGTACATAGCTGCTTTGGAAGCAGCAAATGAAGGAGTGTGGATGAAGGAGTTCATATCCGATCTAGGTGTAATACCTAGTGCATCGGGTTCAATGAAAATCTTTTGTGACAATACTGGAGCAATTGCCTTAGCGAAGGAATCCAGATTTCACAAGAGAACCAAACACATCAAGAGACGCTTCAACTCCATCCGTGATCAAGTCAAGGAGGGAGACATAGAGATTTGCAAAATACATACGGATCTGAATGTTGCAGACCCATTGACTATGCCTCTTCCACGAGCAAAACATGATCAGCACCAAGATTCCATGGGTGTTAGAATCATTACAATGTAATCTAGATTACTGACTCTAGCGCAAGTGGGAGACAGAAGGAAATATGCCCTAGAGGCAATAATAAAGTTGTTATTTAAATTTCCTTATATCATGAAAAATATTTATTATTCATGCTAGAATTATATTAACCGGAAACTTGATACATGTGTGAATACATACACAAAACATTGTGTCCCTAGTATGCCTCTACTAGACTAGCTCGTTAATCAAAGATGGTTAAGTTTCCTAACCGTAGACATGTTGTCACATCCTAGCTAGTTCATGCACTAGAGTGTTGCATCATGTCTACATTTCACAGAAACCTGAAATGGGGGATGTCAGAAACCCCCAGCACCCCCCCTGGAACAACTAGGGTTTACTAAAATTCTTTTCAATGAACCTGAAATGCCCTCCATAAATGTTCACCACCTTTGGTCTTGGTTAAAACCTCTGCCAAAAATGGTTTCATATTTTTGGAGGCCATCTTGGATTTTTGCACAAGCCATAAGTATTTGCATTTGGGCATTTTAAATGCTATAAATATTTTTAAATGCCCAAATAATCTTGAAGGTATTTTTAGGCTGTTGGGAATAATCTCAAAGGTGCCTCAGAATATTTTCAGGATTTTTCCAAATGAAATAGTATTTTTACTATTTCAAAACACAGTACAGAAATAAATAAAAAAAGAGAAAAGAACAGAAGGCAGAAGACTTACCTGGCAGCCCACCTGGCGGCCCAGCACTGTGCTGGACCGCGCCAGCGAGCTGCTTGCTCTCGCCAGAGCAGGCAGACAGGTGACGCGGCGAGCGCGAGCTCGCCACCGCGCCAGCTGCTTGCCGCCCTCGCCGCGGACGAGCTAGACGACCTTCCTCGACGCGCCCCGAGCCCCTGGACATCGTCATTCTCCCCCATCGCCTCTCCCTCGCCCTTTCCCCACCATGGCCGACGCCGCCGCAGACACCTCACCGGAGTAACCGTGGCCACCGTCGACCTCGCGCCATCCCACTGTGTCCTACAGCTCCGCCGTCGCCCAC
Organism: Aegilops tauschii subsp. strangulata; assembly: GCF_002575655.3. Lineage (NCBI taxonomy): Eukaryota > Viridiplantae > Streptophyta > Magnoliopsida > Poales > Poaceae > Aegilops > Aegilops tauschii. The sequence goes on along the minus strand of NC_053038.3, from coordinate 20,601,236 downwards.
TCCTTCGAGCAAGCCGAGCCCCGAGCGCTCGTTTGCCCCGAAGCTCCGCCACCGACCTCGCCTTCGCCGCTCCCCGTCGGAGATCCCCTCCGCCGTCGCCACAGCTACAGCTCGTCTCCGACCCCGCCGCCTGCTCCGTCGCAACTGCCGTGAGCATGGCCACCTTCCCATCCTCTCCTCTCTCTTTCTCGAGCTCTGTAGCCACCGCACAAAGCTCACCCGAACGCGCCGCCGCACGAGCTCGTCGCCGACGAGGCTCCGGCCATCCAACGGCCGCACCACCGTAGCCATTAGCTTCACCGCAACGCCAGGAACCCGTAGCGCCATCGCATATCCCTCGCCGTGCTCTCTAGCTACGGTTTCAACCACGCCCGTACCCCGGCAGCCGCACGGCTCGTCGCCGGCGTCGATTCCGGCGACCCCGAGCTCCAGTACCACCACCAGTCGACGCGGTTCGCCCCCAGCTACACGTAGGTGCTCTCCGCCGTCCTTTTGGTCGCCGGAGGAGCAAACCCGCACACCACCGCCGCGTCTGGACGTCGCCGGCGGCTAAACGCCGGCGAGTCAGCGTGGTTTGACCACGGTTTGACCCCCCAGGGTCACTGACAAGTGGGGCCCGCCTGCTAATTAAATCTGGGTTAAAGTTAAAACTAATCCTAATTAACTAATTACCTAACCGTGACACTGACACAGGGGACCCACACGTCAGGTTTGACCTGGACGACCCCGTTGACTTGCTGACGTCACACTGACGTCAGGCTGACGCAGTAAAGCATTTACTGGAATTATTCTTATATTGGAAATTCCAGAAATTATCACAAACTTCAAAAAATCATAGAAAATAATCTATAGCTCAGAATGAAAAGATTTATATATGAAAAATGATCAGAAAAATCCATTCTATCCATCTGTACTGGTTTCATGCATGATTAAGCAAGTTAACCTACTGTTTTATACAGAACAAGATAAGGCATTAATATGGGCCATTTATGTACTTGGAATTTGAATCTTTGATTCAAATTAGTCCAAACCTTTCTGGCCTTAGTTGCATTAGCCCAATACATCCATTTTGCCATGTCTCATGCATGCATCATATTGTTGCACTTGCTTGGTGTTGATTGTGCTTCGGTATGCTCATCGTGGTAGGTCCTGCCTCCGAGGATATTCACGGGTATCCAACTGAAGGGCAGTATTCCACCACCACTCTGTGAGGCAAGCAACCCATTGATCATTTCGATACAAACCCATCTTCTCGCTTCTGCTCTCGTTTACTGCATTAAGACAACGCGTTTCAAACTGCTGTGTGTTGCGGTAGTTGAACCCACTTTCCTTTGCATGACCTGTCATTGCCACAGTAACTAGATGAAACCCACTAGCATGTGTAGGAGTTGATTGAGCCTTGTTGTGTTCCTACAATGCTATGCTTGCTATGCTTAGAGTTGTGTCAGGTCTGGCTCATCAGGGTGATGAACTAGAGTGAAAGTGTGTGTGTCGGTAAAGAGAGTAAAGTGTTGAATACGATTTGGTAAAGGTATCGATGGGAGGCCATGTAGGAGTACATGGTGGGTTGTTTCATTGAGACCGTCCCTAAGAACTGAGATCTGTATGCGTGATTTAAGATTCAGCTACTACCACACATTGGGCCCGAAACCAATGGACCCCCTCGGCTTCTTATTCACCCTTGTCCTCTGTCCAGGAGTTGCACGTAGTTTCTGGTGTTTGTAGTAAGCTGGAGGCCGTGGACAGCGCTGACCAAGGGGTGGGCTGTGATGCGGTAGGCTCGTGGCCCGGTGTACCGAGTCGCCCGTTTGGTGACCGGGAACCCTGCACACATCGTTCGGGGCCGTATGTGGAAACCTCGGCCGGACTCCCTGCGGATGGAACCTGAATAGGCGATAAACCTGGACTAGAGACTCGAGTGTTTAGGTAGGCTGTGGCCGACACCCACGTTGGGCTTCCGCTTGAAGGTTGCCGAGTACACGTCGTGTAGCGACGATAAGTGGTGAGAGCGTGTGTGACGAAGTACACCCCTGCAGGGTATGAAACTATTCGAATAGCCGCGTCCGCGGTAAAGGACTACTTGGTCGCTTATGCAGTTCATAGACAAGTAAATGGATACTACTAAAATCCTCAAGATAAGTGTGAGTACCGCGGATGGCCCTCTCGTTGGATGACGAGGGAGGATCCATGGTGGAGTATTGAGTTGGTGATTAGTGGACTCGTGTGCGAAAACTATTTCACAAGTGGTGTATCGTAGGATAGCTTAGCCAAGAGTCAAAGCTGGCTTGCTGCAATAACCCCACTACCTTCTTGAGAATGAACATGTATAGTAGGATCTGTTGTAAGACTTGCTGAGTACCTTTGTACTCATGTTGCTTTAATTACTGTTTTCAGACAACAACACCGCCCCTTCTGACGGGTTCTACATAGAACTCGACGACGACGAGTGACGCGCCACCCAGGTGGTGATCTAGGCTTGTGAAGGGCCTATGTAGATAGACAGGCTTCGTCAAGCCTTCTTTCTTCTAGTGTCTGTACCCAGACAGTTTGCTTCCGCATGTGCTTGTATGATTGTATGACTTGAGTGTCGGGTCATGTGACCCCTATCTGTATGAACAAGTTATGTAAGGCTCTCCGGAGCCCTTTAAATAAAGTACTTGAGTTGTAGAGTTTTGTTGTGATGCCATGTTGTATTTGCACATATCGAGCATATTGTGTGTATGTTTGAAATGCTTGGTATGTGTGGGATCCGACAATCTAGTTGTTTATCTTTAGCAGCCTCTCTTATGGGGAAATGTAGTCTAGTGCCTCCTTGAGCCATAGTAGTCCGCTACAGCCCGGTTCACCGGAGTCCTGCTAGCCCAGCACTACTGCTCTGGACACTTGACTGGCCGGCATGTGAGTCATATCGTTCCTGTGTCTGTCCCTTCGGGGAAATGTCACGCGGTGACATCCGGAGTCCTGCCTAGCCTGCTACAGCCCGGGTTCCCGGAGTCCTGTTAGCCCAGTGCTACAGCCCGGATTCACACGCTGCTGACCGACACGTTCGATGTTGATTCATGTATGCCTGTCCCCATACGTTAGTGCCGCTTTGGGTTCACGACTAGCCATGTCGGCCCGGGTTCTCTGTCATATGGATGCTAGCGACATTATCATATACGTGAGCCAAAAGGCGCAAACGGTCCCGGGCCATGGTAAGGCGACACCCGTGGGAGTACCGTGCGTGAGGCCGCAATGTTATATGAGGTGTTACAGGCTAGATCGGTGTGACTTGGAATCGGGGTCCTGACACGTGTGTTGTCATTTGATGAACGGGTTCACATCATTAGGAGAATGATGTGATGAATGATGTGATGGACAAGACCCATCCGTTAGCTTAGCATAATGATCGTTAAGTTTTATTGCTATTGCTTTCTTCATGACTTATAGATATTCCTTTGACTATGAGATTATGCAACTCCCGAATACCGGAGGAACACTTTGTGTGCTATCCAACGTCACAACGTAACTGGGTGATTATAAAGATGCTCTACAGGTGTCTCCGAAGGTGTTTCTTGGGTTGGCATAGATCGAGATTAGGATTTCTCACTCCGAGTATCGGAGAGGTATCTCTGGGCTGTCTCGGTAATGCACATCATGATAAGCCTTGCAAGCAATGTGACTAATGAGTTAGTTGCGGGACGGTGCATTACGGAACGAGTAAAGAGACTTGCTGATAACGATATTGAACTAGGTATGAATATACCGACGATCGAATCTCGGGCAAGTAACATACCGATGACAAAGGGAATAACGTATGTTGTCATTGCGGTTTGACTGATAAAGATCTTCGTAGAATATGTAGGAACCAATATGAGCATCTAGGTTCCGCTGTTGGTTATTGACCGGAGATGTGTCTCGGTCATGTCTACATAGTTCTCGAACCCGTAGGGTCCGCACGCTTAACGTTCGATGACGATTTGTATTATGAGTTATGTGTTTTGGTCACCGAAGATTGTTCGGAGTCCCGGATGAGATCACGGACATGACGAGGAGTCTCGAAATGATTGAGAGGTAAAGATTGATATATTGGACGATAGTATTCGGACACCGGAATGGTTCCGGAGTGTTTCGGGTATTTTTCAGAGTACCGGGAGGTTACCGGAACCCCCCGGGGGAAGTAATGGGCCTCATGGGCCATTGGGGAGAGGCAAGGCAGCCCACAAGGGGGTGCCCCCCCCTCCCATGGGGAGTCCGAATTGGACAAAGGGAGGGGGCGCGACCCCCCTTTCCTTCTCCCTCTCCCTCTCCTTTCCCCTTTCCCGAAGGAAGGAAGGGGGCGAATAGGACTAGGAGTCCACTTGGCGCGCCCCCTAGGCCGGCCTCCTCCCCTCTCCTCCTTTATATACGGGGGCAGGGGGCACCTCTAAGGACATCAATTGTTTCTTAGCCGTGTGCGGTGCCCCCCTCCACCGTTTACTCCTCCGGCCATATTGTCGTAGTGCTTAAGCGAAGCCCTGCGCGGATCACTTCACCATCACCGTCATCACGCCGTCGTGCTGATTAAACTCTCCCTGGACAAGAGTTCGAGGGACGTCATCAAGCTGAACGTCTACTGAACTCGGAGGTGCCGTACATTCGGTACTTGATCGGTTGGATCGCGAAGACGTTCGACTACATCAACCGCGCTAAACTATTGCTTTTGCTTTTGGTCTACGAGGGTACATGGACACACTCTCCCCCTCTCGTTTCTATGCATCTCCTAGATAGATCTTGCATGATCGTAGGAATTTTTTTGAAATTGCATGCTACGTTCCCCAACAATGGTGGCGGGGACGGCGTCGGCATCGGCGTGAGGCCGTGCACACGCGTACGCGTGCGCTTTTGGGGCGGGCTCTGAGCATGAGCAGGACGCGGCCGTCGTGGGCTGCGAGGACGACCGACAAAAAAGGATTGTCGCCGTCGTGCTCGTCGCGGAGTCACGTATCCCATAGCGGCGATTCCATGGTGCACCTGCGGTCGTAGAGCAGATCCGATGGGAGGCGGGAGCGCGATGGTCGATCTCCGGCACTGGTGGGATTGGTACCCGATACACAAAGAGATTCCAATTGTTGGGGAGGTTGGCATCTCCCCAGGGCAGTGGCGTTGCCGTCTCCCAATAGCGTCGGCGTATTGTCGGCGCCGACGTAGGGGTGTCTAAGCAGCGGGGTGGCCGGTGCGGACCTGCTGGAGCGGTGACAACCGAAGGAGGAGCTGGCATCATGGTCGTTCTTCCCCTAGCCAACCCAATGCCCAGCACATGGCGCCGGAGAAGTGGTGGACGAGAGGGGATGCGCCGGTGGCTAGGGTTTGCTCGCTCGTGTCGGGGCTCGAGGAGGCGGTCGGGCTCAAAAGTGGAAGCTATGGACTTGCCAGTCCACGGCTCCACATTAAGAAGGACGACGACTGGGGCAGCTGGGTGGATAACAGTCAGCGGCCGCTGCGCATGCGCAGTTATTTTGGACGGTGGAGCTAGATGGACGGCCGCCACACATTCCTGAGGCGGACAAGAACCAAGCGCGTCCCCGTTTGTTTGCTGTCCATGTGGACGCAAATCAGAAGCATTTTTGCACTGAAAATGTGGCGGACCGAACGCGAAGCGAACAAATTTGCCGGATGCGGCCGCGTGTTGGGCCATGGCATTCATTGGGCCAGGGCGTCTGTCGTTTGGGCCTATACGGACACTGGCGGACCAGACAGGGTAGTTCGTTCGAGTTGCCCTTAAGACGGCAGCACATCACGTGTGCATAATGCCAAGCAGCCTGCAACTATCACCTCACCTCTCAGTGTGCAGAGCACGACGTCCTCCGGGCAGCACCGAACGCCGGAACGCGTCAAGTCGTGTTGGATCTCTTCAATCTCGACGCCCTTTATCAGTGGTACGCCCGCCGCGCCGCCGGCCGGCACGGTACAGAGATTGATGATACAAGCTTGCAATTGCAAGTGATGCCCTTTTTATTCAGGGGATGCAAGTGATGCACTTCACGGGCCGCGCCGCGGTACACGCCCTTTTTAGTCATTTTTGACAGTGGATGCCTGAGAATAAAGTGTGGCGGATCAATATTGTGATGAAGAACCGCCCAATAATTACAAAATTCATGTTTAAGTCGGCCGTTCCCGACAAGATCATGATTAAGTTGATAAATATGAGCCGACCAACATTGCCGACGGGTCGTACAAGGTTCTGGATTTTTGGACAAATTATGCATTATGATTAAGCTGGCTAAGTTCTGGCGGGTTGCATAGATTGTTATTTAAGCCGCCCAGACAGTGAATGGCCGGTCAGTTGACTGTCAAATCTAGACAATTGAGATTTTGCTTGGTGTGGGGGCAAACAGGTTCCACAAGTTTGAAGCTATATTTACGGATCTACAACAGTTTGAAAAAGAAAAATAATGATGAAACCTAAAGGTAACAGTGGAAGAACAAGTGGGCTGATTACCGATTCTGGAGAAAAAGAGATGTATTGGAGATTCAATATCAATGCTAAATTGGCTACTGCGTTATTTCTACAGTGTTTTTGGATTGAAAGGCAGGATCTATTCAGAGCTATGAAGAACTGCGATGTACGCCGATGAACTGGCGAGAAGTTGGTGACCTAGTGCATATCTGAAAGGGCCAGGAAGTGGTACCTGACGGCAGTGATGGTGAACGGATGTGCGCTGCGTTTCTCTGGTTCGTTCTGGTTGATGCAGCGGCCGGTGTTGAGGTCGCTGGAGAGGAACGGCGGCGGCGGAGTACAGGTCGCGGTGGCAGCGCGAGGAAGACGAAGAAGTAAGGGGGGAAGGGGGTAAAAGTGAAAAATGAACCCCCTCGTGCCTATTTATAAGGAGAAATGTGAAACAGTAAACGGCAGGTACAGAAATCGAGGAGGCATCATCATTATCTTAAAAGTGGAGGCGCCTCGATTCTCGGAATGGATGATTAATGCAAAAATCCGTTATGATGTCATGCGATTTTTTTCTTCTGAAATTAATGATACGATGTCATTTTTCATCATGGCGGGTTATGAAAATTTGCCAATTTAAATATTGAGGGAGTTAAAAGATTCGACAATCAAAGGATGAAGATTGACATGAACAAGTTTAAATCAATCTAGGGCCTAATGTTGGGGATATAATTCCGAGGTGTGACCCGCCCGGGAGGGGCCGGGTTACACCGTTGGCGACTTAATATGAAGAAGGACCAAGAGGCCCAAGAAGATGAAGTGAGAAAACGGCGGCTCACAGAGGCGGGCCTGGGGATGGCCCAAGACCCGGATGAGTAAACCGCCATATGGTGACTTGCCATTTAAGGCAAGACAACTTGAAAGCCAGGCGGGTCATGTTGAGTGATCCAGCTCAGACTCTTGTAAGCCTCGGGCCTCGACGTGTGTATATAAATGCGAGACCCGGTGCGGGTTAAGGAAAAAACAGTTGATCGATAGTTAGGTCAAGCGTAATTTGCTCCCTTATAATCGATACCCAAGCAATAGTCAACAAAAGTGGGAGTAGGCTTTTACCTCGTTGAGAGGGGCCGAACCTGCGTAAATCCTTTGTGTCCTTTGTCCCGTTCGAGCTAACCTACGTTGCGGTGGCTCCACACCTAAGTCCTTTCATGGGCATCTACCGTGACAAATCCACGACAACTCCCGTGTGAAGTTTCACGAAAAAAATACCAGGAAATATATTCGTGGCGAAAGAAATACTGTCCGATCAAAAATCCATCCAAACAGTTTTTTCTATACATAGGAATTTTTTGTCTTTTTTACCACGAATACGTGTCCTGATATTTTTACATGAAATTTCACACGATAGTAGATCGGGAACCCAGGTTTGATATCTCAGATTTTTTTTCCAAAATCTTGATATTTTTTTGAATTTAATGTTCGTGTAGGGGTGTGGAGCATCCGTGTGCTTTTTTATAACACAGTACAAACGCAAGCGCACATATAAACGCGTATACACTCACCCCTGTGAACGCACACCCTACGCCTATGAGCACCTCCGAGAGACTGAGCCGGCACATCATCTTGAGATTTTATGAAGTCACCACAGGTGCCTCGTTGTCGACGGAACGTCTACTCAAACTGAAAGCGTATCGCCGGAAATCCTATAATTATAGGATAAATGCGAGCACCAGAATTTAAATCCTGATGGGCTGAGATACCATTGTCCATCTAACCATCTAATCACAGATGGGTCCCGCCACCGCCTCGCCCGACGCGGAGCAGCTACGTTACAAAGGTGCACGAAATGCGCGCCGGAAAATAGCGGCGTGGATTTACGTACTCCCCCCTTGCGGAGGCACGCGAAACGTTAGGACGGCAGTACATCACGTGTGCATAATGCAAAGCAGCCTGCAACTGTCACCTCACCTCTCGGTGTGCGGAGTACCACGTCGTCCGGGCAGCACCGAACGCCGGAACGCGTCAAGTCGTGTTGGATCTCTTCAATTGCATGCTGGAGATATATTACCACTGTACGAAAGAGCAAGCTGGATATTAACAAATGCATGCATGGCCGATGGTTCTGACGCGCCCTTCACTATCACACGTACACACACGTACACGCTCTTTTCTTTGAGCGGTGACTGTGTCATCGTCCGTGTTCACGCATGCATGCATGCACGCGCATGGGCAAAAAACTATACGTACACTTCCACCACAGGGCTAGTTTTTCCGCGGTGCAACGTGCGTCCATGACTCGCGAACCAGAGCAGTGGCTCCCTCACGTGAAGCTTTTAATTGACACGGGAGAGAGGACACGCATGGGCGCGTACGCTCCAGTACTGCTTAGCATAAGCATAGGGCGTACGTGCTTCGTGTGATTATTTACTGCGATCTCTAGATCTGCGCTCTGCATGCGCGAGCACGAACACGGGCTTCTCGATCGAGTATACGACGCGTACGTGTACATGAAGTGCGTATTCACGTACGCGTACATGTGGCACTAAATTCTACTCCTAAATAATCTTGAAAAAACTTCGGAACTGCACTGTGCTACGTAGGTGAGGCATGGACGATTTCCGTCAAAATGGAACTGCATTCCACGAAAAGCCAAAATGAGTCGGAGTTTGTCTAATCATAGTGGAACGAAAGAAGAAGAAAAAGGGAAATGCCTACCGGTAAGTCGACTGAAATTTCAATTTACGTTAGTAGATTTCGTTTCAGCCGTTGGATGGAAACAGGCGGTGCATATTGCTTTTTCAACCTCCAGACCACCTTCTTCTTCTTCCCCCAACCGTGTACCACCAGCCAAACCGTCGGCCACCACCGCCCGCAGCTGGTGGCGCTTCTGGGCTGCCTCGTCGCCCTGCCCTCTCCGGAACCTCCTCCCACCGTTGTGCTACCACGGCCCCCGGTCATCCCTCTAGACCCAAAGGTCACTAGCTTTTTTTTCCGGCGAACTTGCACCACCGCCGTGCCCTCCCCCCCCCCCCCCCCCCCCCCTCCCTCCTAAGGATATATGACGGGGTAGCCTGCCAGATAAGATTTTCAGGCGACTGACAATTAGCTATTGTTAATAAAAATGAATGTAGGAACACACTAGTCCTAAGGAAAACACTCAAATGCATCGATGCATGGCTGTGCCGGCCGAAGCCATGTGTTCCGGAACTTGATGTATAGTCAGATCTGTATGGTCAATTTTTGCTTAGAAAATACGAAGTGAATCTGTATTTTGTTTTCAAATAAAGGAACATGCTTCTAGACAAATTGAAGAAAAAGAAAAGAATGACCGATTATTTCGATCTACTCAAAATATTCCTAGCATCTGAAACACAAAAGATATATCCAGAATGCTAATCTAAAATGACACATTGACCGAAATGCTATCCAGAATCCTTCAATATCGCCTCGAAAGAGGAGTTCGTCTGCCTTTTATTTCCTGCAACTAGCTGCAATGCCACCAGGCCAGGCCTGCAGCTAACTAGGTCCATGAGCTACCCGGTAAGCACATGATTTTGAGCCGATGCATCAGAGCATCTCCTCGCCCCAGTTGCCCCTGCAGTAAACATTCTCATGCCGCAGAGCTCACACCATCCCACCCCACCCCCATTGATGCGCTCCTTATTTACAGCCGTTCTCTGCGAAAAGCACTGATCAGCTTTGATGGCATGGGTCAAAGATGCTACTCTAATTAGTTACCAAAACCACGCATTAAATGGGACGCTAACCTTTACTCTTTTAGTCTTTTTGACCACCAAGAATCTTACTAACACACTTTTACCCTACTACCTGTTGCGATCCACCTTGAGCCGCGGCGCACCTGCTCCACGCAACGTAGGCCTATGCCATGCATGCATGCACCACTGCTAGTACTACGGCTAGCTGCTCGAGCCAAGGGAGCAAGCGAGCGAGCGAGCAGCAAAGGGCATTGAATTCGTTTGTGCCGCCCATATGCATGCATGCATGCACGCGCGCATCGCCACATGTGCAACGACCAACATGGCATGGCACCATCCGAAATTGCCATGCATGCCACCCTATGGTTTCTTCCTCCTCCCACCGTCCCACATGCATTGCATGGCTACGTTCCCGACACCGGCTTTAGGCCAACTCCACCGCGTGATCTCAAACGGACGTCCGGTTTGATCGGATTTTGTCTTTTTGGAGAGGCAATGGATTCGCCCATGTCCGCCTCTATCCGTTGGGTCGTGGGTGCGCCCAACGCGCTGCCGCATCCCAAATCATGTCCGGGATGGACGTGATAAAAAAAAGAAAAAGTTGAATAAAATGCCTAAATAAATAAATAAACGCAGTTAAAAAAACTTAAAACATAATTTAAGGGTCACGGCCACAAAACGGCTCAGTTTCACGGTTCGCTTAAACGGCCTAGTTCCAGAATTTACATAAAACAAAATAAAAAACGCCGCCCGCGCGCTCCTGCCGCGCCCGTCGATGCCGTGGCCGTCGCCGTCTTCAGTGGCCGCCACTGTCGTCGCCGTCGCTGACGAGGTCGACGTAGTCCGGCAACGGCCAGAGGTGGGCCGGCGGTCCGTGGTGCACGGGGGCAGCGGGCTGGAAGGTGGCCGGTGCCTGCACCACCTCCTCCTGAGGCGAGGCGTAACGCTCCGGCAACCGCGGCGGCGTGGGGCACCAGTTAACGCCCCCCACGGCGTCGTCCATCTGCTCCGCCGTGCACGACCAGGTCCACCCCTGGCCCACCAGGCCCGGGTGGAAGGCGGCCACCGGCGGCTCCTCCATCACCTCCTCCTTCGGCACCATCACCAGCTCGGGGATGGCGACATCGCCGGCCGCGGAGAGGGCCGTCATCTCTTCGAGGCCCTCCCATTGGCGCTCGTCGTGCGTGCGCATGGAGTCCTCCATGACACGCGCCATGAGATGGGCCTCCTCCTCCGCTGTCATGCGAGGAGGTGGAGGTGGTGACGGAGACGGGGTAGGCGACGGCGTGGGCGTGAGGCCGCGCACCTCCCGACGTGGCCGCCGTGGCCCCGACACCGTGCCGGCGAAGTAGGACGCTCGCCGCACGTCGTGCTCGTCCTGGAGCCACGTGTCCCACAGCACGGAGTCGGGGGCGTACCTCTCGTCGTAGTAGAGGTCGTCGGGGAGGAGGCGGGGGCGGCGTTCGATCTCATCGCGCCGCGCACGGCCGCTCGTCGGCACCGGCGGGATCGGGAACCAGTCACGAAAAGGTGCCAATTGATGGGGAGGTGCACGTCGCTCCACGGGACCGGCGTCCTCGTCTCCCAGTACCGCCGGCACACGTCCACGGCCAGGTACCGCCGGTCGCGCTCGTCGGCAGCCCTAGGGGCGATGGTGAAGGGGGCAGGCGCGGGGGCTCGACTGGAGGAGCGCGGCGGTGATGCGGGCTCCTCCTTCTTGACGGAGCCGTGGCGGCGTCCCGAGGAGGAGCCGGCCTCGCGGTCATGCTTCCCCTTGCGGCCGTAGTTCCAAAGCCCCATGGCTGCGGCCGGCCGGCGAGGTCGAGGACGGGAAGCGGCTAGGGTTTCGAGAGTGTCGGGTTTCGAGGGGGCAGCGAGGGGCCGGAGTGGGAAGTGTGGACGACGACCGGTCCACGGCTTCCCATTTAAGAAGGCCGGCGACCGTTCGCTGGGCGGATGACTGGTGGGGCCACCCGCCCGTGCGCATTGATGTTGGCGGGTGGGAGGTAGGTGGACGCCTGCCACGCGGCCCCGAGAGGACGTTCGAAGCGTCCGTTCGTTGTCCGCCGTGACCCAAACCCGACGCATGTTTGCGCTCGAAATGGGTCGGCCCGAACACAAAACAGACCAGATGGATCCGGGCCGTCGCACGCTGGGCCGCCTCGTTTGTCTCTTTTACCCCAAACGAACGGGGCTGGACAAAATGGGGTCGCGCGTGGAGTTGGCCTTAGAGCATGGTTAATAGTATAGCCAGCTGCTGGCTATAAGCCAGTGCCATGTCATATACAGCCTATCTTATAGCCAACATGTATAATAGTAGATCAAAAGAGTGTACTACTTTTTTATTATGTGGCCCACCTTTCATTCTCACAAAGTGCCTAGGAGAACGTGCTAGAGCTGACTCTTCACGAAGAGCCCGCTTACCTTCTCTCCTCTTTTTTTTGCCTCCAACTAAACAGAAATATATTAATTTATTTCTTATAGCTCGCTGACTCATCTCTATTATACTTGCTCTTACCTTTGCATCCAGGCAGTCAGCCTCCCTCTTTGATCCCCTGCCTCTTTTTGGACCGTGGCTGGAGCCTTTCTTCGTGCCACAAAAACGTCACGACCTACCCGTCCGTTGCATCTCTACTCCTCCAAACTATACTACTAGCTCTAGTGGTGGTAGCTACTCATTGCTACACTACACTGTCACACTATACATACAGGTCTACAGCCACAGCTGGTGCAAGTACTGCTACCTAGCTGGTGCGTGCCACAGCCCAGGCCTACCCTAGCTTATATAGGCAAGGGCCCAAAGCCTTCCATGTCTAGCGTAGCATAGCTAGCTGTGGATGAATGCTGTTGCTGCCCAAGTTCTCTCCCACACGCGACGACAGTTTGCCCTCTCTGCGTGCGTCGTTTCTGTCAGTCAGTCATGCGCGATCGATCGAAGCAACCGGCCGGCCGGCCGGCATCGACCGCCGCTGATGCACGTACGTACAGTACTGCTACATGCGTCGGAATCCGGGCGGCGGATGGGAGCTGGAACAATCCGCGCCGCGCCACGGTCGGGTTTCAATTTCCTTCCTCGCGTAACTTAAATCGCTGGGCTTGGAACTTCTCAGGGACTTCTGTGTCACTCATAAGTGTAAAGTACAAATGAGAGGAGGTAAAAGGAAGCTGCAGGGCGTGCGTTTCACTTGCATATCCATATGCTTCATCACCACCCATAAATAAATTAAAAAAACACAGTGCGTAGCATTACGTGAACAGGTGTGGTAACGGGCAATGGTCCTGATCCCTGGAGTGCAGCCAGGACCACTCTCTCTCCCTATGTGCTGAGCAGTGTCCATTCATTCTCTCCGGCTCGCTCTCGTGCGTACAGTGTTCATTTGCTCTATCTTTTCCTTTCTCGCCGGGCTTTATATTAAGTGCGAGGCGGGTATGCGGGAAACAGTGCCTCATTTGACGAAAGGGACGTGTCTTAGGAGGGGCTTTAAAACAGCAGTTTTGCTATAACTCATCTAGATGAGATATAATTTAGTCTCATTCACCTTTTATAGTCATTGGATGTAATGCTATAAGATGCGTGTGTGCTGACGTGGGTTGTATCTGTTTTTGTTTTCCAGGTGAATAAGACCAAATTATATCTCATCTAAATGAGTTCTAGGTACTCCCATAAAACAGTGTTTGACGACGCCAGAAGGCCGTCCGTGGGCCCGCGCGTGGAGCCTTTCTTCGGCTGCCTGTCGGGTCGGGTCGGGCCGGGTCCGTCGTCGATCGATCGCTCGTTCGTGTGCGCGTAGCCGAGGAGGAAGGAGACAGCTGCCAAGGGCGCGCGGGAAATGATTCCTCCGGGCGCACCGCACCGGTCGGTCGCTCGCACTCGCACGGCCATTGGCGGGAGCAGTACGTGCGTATGTACGTGCCAGCAGGTCTTGTCCATGGCAGAAGAAACGCGAGGGTACGGAGCAGGCAGCGTGCGACAGCGAGCGGTCGTTGCATCATGCATGCATCCACGGGTGGCCTGAGGCCAACTCCACCGCGCGACCCCAAACGGACGTCCGTTTTGTCCGGATTCTGTCCGTTTGGGTAGGGCGATGGGGTCGTATGCGGGCCTGTCCTGGGATGCGGTGGCCGTGCGCCCAGCGCGCGGACGCATCCCGGCCGTATCCTGTCCGCGTGCATTTTTCTTTGCAAGTCCTTAACTTCTTTTCATCAATCATTTTCGGTACATGAAGAATACATAGTCACATTTTAACTAGTAAGCAAGACCAAAGAAAATAAGAACAACAAGAATACATTTTAGAAGGTACCCAACTTCCACAACTGCTCCCTTGAGTTGGGTTAGGGCCTTCTCGATGCACTCATTGTTGATCTGTGGAGGAGGCTCGATCTGGCATCCTCCTTTCTTTTTCAAGCCAGAAGTCGATGTTGCTTCCTCACACCTAGTCTCGTGTCTAGCCTCTAATCTAGCAACAAGTGCACTTGTCTCATCTACAGCCTCTATGCTAGCTAAAAGTGCACGAACATGTACTAACTTTCGCTCTATCAATATATCGATGTACTCTTCTTCCCAATAACAAAACTTGCATCCATGCTACACAATAAAATTTGTAGTTAGCACAACTAGTCAAAACTAGAGCACAAACCGAAGCTAAAAAGAGGACATACCCCATCGTTTAAGCACTTGATGAACACACATCCGGGATGTTCCGGCGTTGTAGACACGCGGCGCACGACCATTCTTGGGCGGTGGTCGCACTTAATGAGTGGCAACGGTGCGCCGGCGAGCTTTTGGGCAAGCACCGAGCCCGGCCGACCGCCATTTGTGTATCTGCCGGCGGACCACCGGCGGTGCAAATCCGAGCAGCTAAAGGAGGAGCCACTGCCTGCATGTGGCCTTGCGGCCCTGCCAGGGCCTTCCAGCGAGGTGCCCGGTCAGTCCATGGCGCGGCCCGGCCTCCCACAGCCGGGCGAGCTCAAGACCGACCGGATCCGCCCCAAATCCGGGCGACGGGTGCGCAAACCAGGTGGCCGTGGTTGGGTAGCTCGGCGGTGCCGAGGGGAAGGGGCTGGGCGAGCGCGCGTCCGAACTGCACGGCAGCAATGGCAGCGGCGGCGGCGGCGAGGGGAAGAGTGGGGAAGAGTGGAGGGGGTGCGGCTGGAGGGACGGAGGGGGCGGATAGAAAAAGGCCCGCCCTGTGCCACCGACGGGCAGGCCAGGGGAGGACACGCGCAGACGGCCCGCGCGTCCGCGTGGTGTCCGTTTCACACCAAAAGCGGCGCAAACTTGGGCCGCGAATGGGTCGAAAGCAGACACAAAACGGACAAAAGTCCGTTTGCTCCCGCGCGCTGGGTCGCCTCGTTTGTCCGTTTTACCTCAAACGGACGGGGGCGGACAGGATAGGGTCGCGCGGTGGAGTTGGCCTGACCACTCGCTGCTACCACGCCTCCCCGGAATGTAGAGCATAATTGGTTTGCTACCAACATTTGGCATTGCCAATATTTGGCAAGCTAATATTTGGCAAAATCAGAAGTTCCCAACATTTGGCAACTTTTTGTGAGATTGACAATAAAAATTGGCAAGCAACCAATCTCTAGCCAATATTTGGCACTTGCCAAAATTTGACATGCCAACTTTTGGCATCAAACCAATTATGCTAGTACTGCACCGGCTGATGTGATGCGTCCACGTGGATACCGTATGTAAAATGTGCTGCTAGCGCATTTTTACCCCCTGCTTGGAACAAATGAATTTCACACGATCATCGTAGGAATGGATTTCCGATTCTATAGGAGTGTTTCTTACTGTGCCGTTTGGACATACAGTACTTTGGAGGATTATAAGCATTTGCTCAAGGCAACTCTAACGCACGACCTCAAACAGACTTTCGCTTTGTCCGCTTTTCGTCCGTTTTAGGCACGAAAACAGACATGATCATCCGTTTGCGGTCGTGCGCCCAACGGGTCAAACGGTTTGTTTTTTGACGTGAATATAAACCCCCGAAAAAACCCAAATAAACACTGAAAACAACTCAAAAGTATTGATGCAAACATTAAAACATCCACATTACCTAAGTTCAGCATTTAAAACATTAAATGCATAAAAAAACAAGATAAGGGCCGCCGTTGCCTTCCGTGCCCGCCGTCTACTCGTCGTCACCGTCGCCGGTGAGGTCGACGTCTGGAGGTGGCTGCCAGAGGTGGGATGGTGGTCCCTGCCAGGGCGGAGGCGCTTGCTATGCCGCCTGCGGTAGCGCCTGCAAAACCTCCTCGCGCGGCGGGGATGGTGACCACTGGCCAGGGTCCACCTCGGGCGTGCACAACATGGTTTTCGTCCACGTCCAGAACTGCCCGACCAATGTCGGGTTCCATCCCGTTGGCTCCTCCGTTGCCGCCTCTGGCCGCGCCTCCTCCATGGCCTCCTCCTTGATGTAGGCGTCTAGCTCGGGGAAGGCGACGTCGCCGGCCGCTCACAGGGCCATCATCTCGTGGAGGCCCTGCCATTGGCGCTCGTCGTGGGTGCGGAGGGAGTCCTCCATCACCTGCCTCATGAGGTCCTTCTCCTCGGCGGCCGTCATTGGCTCAGGTGGTGGCGGGGACGGGGAAGGAGATGGCAACGGCGTAGGGGTGAGGCCGCAAACTAGCCTAAGCCCACGCGACTGGGCGGGGCTGGGAGCGCGCGCGGTCGCCGTGGGCTCAGTGGACGCCCTGTAAAGTACGACTGCCGCCAGATGTCGTGTTTGCCGCGGAGCCACGTATCCCACAGCGGCGAGTCGATGGCGTACCTCCAGTCATCAACGATATCCGGGGGCAGGCGGGCGCGGCCGCTCGCCGGGATCGGTGGGATAGGCACCCGATCCGTGAAGAGGTGCCAATTGCGGGATGTGCATGTTTCCCCACGGAACTGCGTGCGCGTCTCCTAGTACCTCTTCGACACCTCCGCCTTCAAGTACGGCCACTAGCGAGATGGGGCGCCGCTCGGCGCGATATGGAATGCGGGCGGCAGAGGCGGAGGTGGAAGCGGAGTGGGGGAGCGGCGACGCCAGCTGGACGACGACCTAGCCTCGTGGTCGTGCCTCGTCTTTCGGCCAGGGAACCAGCGGCCCACCATTGTCGCCTACGGAGAGGTGGAGGAGCGGCTAGGATTTGCTCGTGTCGGGGCTCGAGGAGGCAGGACGACCATGAAGTGGAAACTGTGGACTGGCCGGTCCACGGTTTCCAATTTAAGAACGACGACGATCCTCCGCCCGTGTGACTGACAATCAGGGCCCGCCGTGCGTGCGCATTGATTTTGGGCGGTGGAGATAGGTGCACGGCCGCCACGCGTCCGCAAGGCGGGCACCGGGCAAGCGCGTGCCCGTCCGTTCGACGTCCGTGTGGACGCACACTGGGCGCATGTTTGCGCAGGAAATGGGCGGGCCGGACGTCAATCGGACAAGATTTTAGGATGCGGCCGCGCGTTAGACCGTGTCGTCTTTCCGTTTTGGCCTAAACGGACAAACACGGACAGGATGGGGTCGTGCGTTGGAGTTGCCCTCAGCTTCATTTACACCTCCTTTGTGAAGTCTAATGCAACATGTGTCTTTATCTATCCTCTTTTATTTCTCCTAAAGAAACATTTTTCCGTGAAATTCTATGGAGCATCCAAACAGTTATGTTGTTCAATTCATGTGTTTCAGATTCCAAAAGAAACCGACAAGACAAGACATACAATCTTTGCAAATTTTCTCCTGTTGTGTTTTGCATGTCATATGTTCCAAACATGCCCTTATTTGGTACATTTTTTTTATTTCAAGTACATCGTCAAATAGGCTGAAGCATTTTAACCGTTGCTGGTTCAAATTTTAAAATTTTGTGGGTTGCCTATTCTAGAGCCTTTTTCTTCATATCACAATTATCACCTTGGAGCTCCCTTTCCAGCGATTCATGCTCGGAACTATCTTCCTCATTAGTGCACTTCTCTATCAATACACTCAATGGTTAGAGTCTGGATTCGACAAATTCACTTAGGGCCTAAGTTTCAAGGTGGATGTTTTGTGTTCCCTCTGCCACTCCTCGTCTCGGATGAAAGATTGACAGAGGATGCATATCGACATGGAGAGATGCATGAGGATGGTATGGTGAAGGAGCATGACAATGGTACTAGCCAACGACGGGGAACATGACGAGTGGCATGTACGAGAGGGTAAGTGAAAGAGGGGAGATAATGAACGAATTAGAGGTGATGCGCTGGGCTAGCGAATGGTGGGATAGCAGAGGCGGATCCGCTGTAACACCTTCCAAATACGGAGGAGGAAGCGAAGACGATGGTGTAGGATATCAATTTTTCAAAGAGGGGGAGAGGTGGGAGGGGAAATCAACTATTGGATACATCCAAATAATATCTTTTCTTTACTAAGAGGTGGGAGGGGAAATCAACTATTGGATACATCCAAATAATCTCTTTTCTTTACTAACAGGCTGGTAGGGAGCAATGCACATCTGTCTAATTTGTTATGGAGTGTGTCTTCTAAAATATAGCGATACGAGATTTGGAACTCCCCTCTAGTTATTTTTGTGTGAAATTAGCATAATAATATTAGAAGAAAAAAATTGTAACGATATATTTTATAGAGTGGAAAAGAAGAACAGCAATCTTACTACCTGACAAGGACTGTGCAACTGGTTTTGCAACTACTCATGGTTTGAAAAGATGGATGTACATACATCTCGCTGAAGCAAGTAACACTAAGCATAGAAAAGTGCTGCATACATAGTTACAACACAACACAATGATCAACTTCCTAAACATCAAAATCTAGGTGGTAGTATGCAAGAGAGGTTACATCATAACCAGATACAAGGCCTGCTAAAAAAAGAGAGGAGGTTGTTGAGGCCGCTCATCCTGCAAGGAGACCGCAGAGTGGCCAACTCTGAGGGACGCCAATTGAGAGTTACATAAGGGCGACACCAAACCACTGATTGAGTTGTGATACGTCCATTTTGCATCATGCTTTTATATCAATATTTATTGCATTATGGGCTCTTATTACACATTATGTCACAATACTTATGCCTATTCTCTCTTATTTTACAAGGTTTACATAAGGAGGGAGAATGCCGGCTGCTGGAATTCTAGGCTGGAAAAGGAGCAAATATTAGAGACCTATTCTGCACAACTCCAAAAGTCCTGAAACTCCACGAAAGTTATTTTTGGAAATAATAAAAAATACTGAGCGGAAGAAATACCAGAGGGGGGCCAAACCCTGGCCACGAGGGTGGGGGCGCGCCCCCTGCCTCGTGGGCCCCCTGTTGGCCCTCCGATGCCCATCTTCTGCTATATGAAGTCTTTCGTCCGAAGAAAAATCATAAGCAAGCTTTCGGGACGAGACTCCGCCGCCATGAGGCGGAACAAATCTAGGGCTCCGGCAGGGCTATTCTGCCGGGGAAACTTCCCCCCGGGAGGGGGAAATCATCGCCATCGTCATCACCCACGCTCCTCTCATCGGGAGAGGGCAATCTGCATCAACATCTTCACCAGCACCATCTCCTCTCAAACCCTAGTTCATCTCTTGTATCCAATTCTTGTCTCTACGTCTGGGATTGGTACCTGTAGGTTGCTAGTAGTGTTGATTACTCCTTGTAGTTGATGCTAGTTGGTTTATTTGGTGGAAGATCATATGTTCATATCCTATATGCATATTAATACTTCTCTGATTATGAACATGAATATGCTTTGTGAGTAGTTACGTTTGTTCCTGAGGACATGGGAGAAGTCTTGCTATTAGTAGTCATGTGAATTTGGTATTCGTTCGATATTTTGATGAGATGTATGTTGTCTATCCTCTAGTGGTGTTATGTGAACATCGACTACATGACACTTCACCATTATTTGGGCCTAGAGGAAGGCATTGGGAAGTAATAAGTAGATGATAGGTTGCTAGAGTGACAGAAGCTTAAACCCTAGTTTATGCGTTGCTTCGTAAGGGGCTGATTTGGATCCACATGTTTCATGCTATGGTTAGGTTTACCTTAATACTTCTTTTGTAGTTGTGGATGCTTGCAATAGGGGTTAATCATAAGTGGGATGCTTGTTCAAGTAAGGACAGCACCCAAGCACTGGTTCACCCACATATCAAATTATCAAAGTACCGAACGCGAATCATATGAACGTGATGAAAACTAGCTTGACGACAATTCCCATGTGTCCTCGGGAGCGCTTTTCTTTATATAAGAGTTTGTCCAGGCTTGTCCTTTGTTAGAAAAAGGATTGGGCCAACTTGCTGCACTTTATTTACTTTTGTTACTTGTTGCTCGTTACAAATTATCCTATCACAAAACTATGTGTTACCTATAATTTCAGTGCTTGCAGAGAATACCTTGCTGAAAACCGTTTATCATTTCCTTCTGCTCCTCGTTGGGTATACTCTTACTTATCGAAAGGACTACGATAGATCCCCTATACTTGTGGGTCATCAAGACTCTTTTTTGGCGCCGTTGCCGGGGAGTGAAGCGCCTTTGGTAGGTGGAATTTGGTAAGGAAAAATTTATATAGTGTGCTGAAATTTACTGTCACTTGTTACTATGGAAAGTAATCCTCCGAGGGGCTTGTTCGGGGTATCTTCACCCCGACCAGTAGAGCAAAGAGTTGCTCCTCAACCTACTGAACCTACTGAAGATGAAAATGTCTACTTTGAGATTCCTTCGGGTATGATAGAAAAACTGCTAGCTAATCCTTTTGCAGGAGACGGAACAATGCATCCTGATGAGCACCTAATCTATGTGGATGAAGTTTGTGGATTATTTAAGCTTGCAGGTGTGCCCGATGATGTTATTAAGAAGAAGGTCTTCCCTTTATCTTTGAAGGTAGATGCATTGACATGGTACAGGCTATGTGATGATATGGGATCATGGAACTACAAACGATTGAAATTGGAATTTCATCAGAAGTTTTATCCTATGCATCTTGTTCATCGTGATCGCAATTATATATATAATTTCTGGCCTCGCGAAGGAGAAAGCATTGCTCAAGCTTGGGGGAGGCTTAAATCAATGTTATATTCATGCCCCAATCATGAGCTCCCAAGAGAGATAATTATTCAAAAAATTTATGCTCGGCTTTCTGATAACAACCGCAGCATGCTCGATACTTCTTGTGCTCGCTCTTTTATGATGAAGACTATTGAATTCAAATGTGATTTATTGGAAAGAATTAAACGCAAATCTGAAGATTGGGATCTCGACGAAGGTAAGGAGTCAGGTATGACACCTAAGTTTGATTGTGTTAGATTTTTTATGGATACCGATGTTTTCCGTAAGTTTAGCACTAAATATGGACTTGACTGTGAGATAGTAGCTTCTTTCTGTGAATCTTTTGCTGCTCACGTTGATCTCCCTAAGGAGAAGTGGTTTAAATATCATCCTCCCATAGAAGTAAAAGTAGCTGCACCTATTAAAGTTGAAGAAAAGACTATGACTTATAATGATCCTATTGTTCCTACTGCTTATGTTGAGAAACCACCTTTTCCTGTTAGGATAAAAGATCATGCTAAAGCTTCAACTGTGGTTTGTAAAAGAAATATTAGAACCTATACACCTCCTGAGCAAGTTAAAGTTGAACCTAATATTGCTATAGTTAAAGATCTCTTGGCTGATAATATTGATGGGCATGTTATTTATTTCTGTGATGAAGGTGCTAGAATTGCCAAACCTTGTGCTAAAGATAAACATTGACCTGTGGTGGGCATGCCTGTTATTTCTGTTAAAATAGGAGATCATTGTTATCATGGCTTATGTGATATGGGCGCTAGTGCTAGTGCAGTACCTATTGACTTATACAAAGAAATTATGCATGATATTGCACCTACTGAGTTAGAAGATATTGATGTAACGATTAAACTTGCCAATAGAGATACTATTTCACCAATGGGAATTGTTAGAGATGTTGAAGTCTTGTGTGGGAAAACTAAATATCCTACTGATTTTCTTGTTCTTGATTCCCCACAAGATAGCTTTTGTCCCATTATATTTGGTAGACCCTTCTTGAACACTGTTAATGCTAAGATAGACTGCAAAAAGGATGTTGTTACTATTGGTTTGGGTGATATGTCTCATGAGTTTAATTTCTCTAAATTTCGTAGACAACACCGTGAAGAGGAATTCCCTAGTAAGGATGAAATTATTGGTCCTGCTTCTATTGCCGTACCTCCTAGTGATCCTTTAGAACAATATTTGCTAGACCATGAAAATGATATGTTTATAAATGAAAGAAGGGAAATTTATGAAGTATTCTTTAAACAGGAACCTATCCTGAAACACAATTTGCCTGTTGAAATCCTAGGGGATCCTCCTCCACCCAAGGGTGATCCCGTGTTTGAGCTTAAACCGTTACCTGATACTCTTAAATATGCTTATCTTGATGAGAAAAAGATATATCCTGTTATTATCAGTGCTAACCTTTCAGAGCATGAAGAAGAGAGATTATTGAAAACTCTGAAGAAGCACCGTGCTGCTATTGGATATACTCTTGATGATCTTAAGGGCATTAGTCCCACTCTATGTCAACACAAAATAAATTTGGAGAAAGATGCCAAACCAGTTCGTGATCACCAACGACGGCTGAATCCTAAGATGAAAGAAGTGGTAAGAAAGGAAATACTAAAGCTCCTTGAGGAAGGTATAATCTATCCCGTTGCTGATAGTCAGTGGGTAAGTCCTGTCCATTGTGTCCCTAAGAAGGGAGGTATTACTGTCGTTCCTAATGATAAAGATGAATTGATTCCGCAAAGAATTATTACAGGTTATAGGATGGTAATTGATTTCCGCAAATTAAATAAAGCTACTAAAAAAGATCATTACCCCTTACCTTTTATTGATCAAATGCTAGAAAGATTATCTAAACGTACACATTTTTGCTTTCTAGATGGTTACTCTGGTTTCTCTCAAATACCTGTGTTAGTTGATGATCAATCAAAGACCACTTTTACTTGCACTTTCGGTACTTTTGCTTATAGACGTATGCCTTTTGGTTTATGTAATGCACCTGCTACCTTTCAAAGATGCATGATGGCTATATTCTCTGACTTTTGTGAAAAGATTTGTGAGGTTTTCATGGACGATTTCTCCGTCTATGGATCCTCTTTTGATGATTGCTTGAGCAACCTTGATCGAGTTTTTCAGAGATGTGAACAAACTAATCTTGTCTTGAATTGGGAAAAGTGCCACGTTATGGTTAATGAAGGTATTGGCTTGGGGCATAAAATTTCTGAAAGAGGTATTGAAGTTGATAAAGCCAAGGTTGATGCTATTGAAAAGATGCCATGTCCCAAGGACATTAAAGGTATAAGAAGTTTCTTGGTCACGCCGGTTTTTATAGGAGGTTCATTAAGGACTTCTCAAAAATTTCTCGGCCTCTGACTAATTTATTACAAAAGGATATACCATTTGTCTTTGATGATGATTGTGTAGAAGCATTTGAAATACTTAAGAAAGCATTGATCTCTGCACCTATTGTTCAGCCACCTGATTGGAATTTACCCTTTGAAATTATGTGTGATGCTAGTGATTATGTTGTAGGTGCTGTTCTGGGGCAAAGAGTTGATAAGAAATTAAATGTTATTCAATATGCTAGTAAAACTCTAGACAATGCTCAGAGAAATTATGCTACTACTGAAAAAGAAATCTTAGTGGTTCTATTTGCTTGTGATAAGTTCAGGCCTTACATTGTTGATTCTAAAGTAACTATTCACACTGATCATGCTGCTATTAAATATCTTATGGAAAAGAAAGATGCTAAACCTAGACTTATTAGATGGGTTCTCTTGTTACAAGAATTTGATTTGCATACTATTGATAGAAAGGGAGCTGAGAACCCCGTTGCGGACAACTTGTCTAGGTTAGAAAATGTTCTTAATGACCCACTACCTATTGATGATAGCTTCCCTGATGAACAATTAAATGTCATAAATGCTTCTCGTACTACTCCTTGGTATGCTGATTATGCTAATTACATCGTTGCTAAATTTATACCACCTAGTTTCACATACCAACAAAAGACAAAGTTTTTCTATTATTTAAGACATTACTTCTAGGATGACCCACATCTTTATAAAGAAGGAGTAGATGGTGTTATTAGACGTTGTGTACCTGAGCATGAACAGGAACAGATCCTACGCAAGTGTCACTCCGAGGCTTATGGAGGACACCACGCTGGAGACAGAACTGCACATAAGGTGTTGCAATCCGGTTTTTATTGGCCTACTCTCTTCAAGGATGCCCATAAGTTTGTTTTATCTTGTGATCAATGCCAAAGAATTGGTAACATTAGTAGACGTCAAGAAATGCCTATGAATTATTCACTTGTTATTGAACCATTTGATGTTTGGGGCTTTGATTATATGGGACCTTTTCCTGCCTACAATGGATACACACATATTTTAGTTGCTGTTGATTACGTTACTAAGTGGGTATAAGCTATTCCAACTAGTAGTGCTGATCATAACACTTCTATTAAGATGCTTATAGAAATTATTTTTCTGAGGTTTGGAGTCCCTAGATATTTAATGAGTGATGGTGGTTCACATTTTATTCATGGTGCTTTTCGTAAAATGCTTGGTAAGTATGACGTTAATCATAGAATTGCATCTCCTTATCACCCGCAGTCTAGTGGTCAAGTAGAATTGAGTAATAGAGAGCTCAAATTAATTTTGCAAAAGACTGTTAATAGATCTAGAAAGAAATGGTCCAAGAAACTTGATGATGCATTATGGGCTTATAGAATTGCGTATAAAAATCCTATGGGTATGCCTCCGTATAAAATGGTTTATGGAAAAGCATGTCACTTACCTCTCGAACTAGAACATAAGGCATATTGGGCCATTAAAGAGCTTAACTATGATTTCAAACTTGCCGGTGAGAATAGGTTATTTGACATTAGCTCACTTGATGAATGGAGAACCCAAGCCTATGAGAATGCCAAATTGTTTAAAGAAAAGGTTAAAAGATGGAATGACAAAAGGATACAAAAGCGTGAGTTTAATGTAGGTGATTATGTATTGCTATACAACTCTCGTTTAAGATTTTTTGCAGGAAAACTTCTCTCTAAATGGGAAGGTCCTTACGTTATCGAGGAGGTCTATCGTTCCGGTGCCATAAAAATCAATAACTTCGAAGGCACAAATCCGTAGGTGGTGAACGGTCAAAGAATCAAACATTATATCTCAGGTAATCCTATAAATGTTGAAACCAATGTTATTGAAACCGTAACCCCGGAAGAATACATAAGGGACACTTCCCGGAACGTTTCAGACTCTGAAAAGGAATAGGTATGTGGTACGGTAAGTAAACCGACTCTAAAACAGTTCTAAAGGCAATTTTTCTCCGTTTTGGAATATTTAGAAAAATAGAAAAATAAGAAGCAGTCCGGGAAGGACACGAGGCCTCCACGAGGGTGGAGGGCGCGCCCTACCCCCCTGGGCGCGCCCCCTGCCTCGTGGGCACCTTGTGCGCTCTCCGGACTCCGTTTTCTTGCACGATACGTATTTTGGTCGGTAAAAATTCATTATATAATCTCCCGAAGGTTTTGACCTCCGTATCACGCAAACATCTCCTGTCTTTGTTTCGACCTGTCCTGCTGCAGATTAGAGCAACATGTCGTCCCAGGATTCGGAAGGAGAAAGCTATGTGGCTGATTACCTTGCAGATCCTAAGGTCTATGGGGATGTGGAGCATTGTGGTTGGACTACGGAAGAAGAAGAGGACTATGAACCCAAGAGAAAGGAGGAGACGAGCTCAGATGAAGATGAAGTCCCATTACCTCAACCTGGGGACATGCATGTGGAGTTCAAAAAGTCAAGCCTCAATGATAGAGCAAAGAAATTTAAGATCGATTTTATCCCTTTTCGCCTCTTGCAGGAAAACAAGCAGGAATTATGCAAAAAGATATTAAGCCTGGAGCAGGAGATTGATGACCTCAGGGATCAAAATTCTGTCCTCAAGCGCAAATTAAGGAAGAAGCCCATGCCTTGGAAGAGGGACAACAAGCCTGCTTCATCAACAACCCCATCACCTCCACCTTCTTCACCAGCAAAGGAGACATAATCACATGGGTATGGGCACTCCCCTTGGCAACTGCCAAGCTTGGGGGAGATGCCCCGGTATCGTATCACCACCACATCTCCTATCTTTACCGTTTTTCTTAGTTCGATCCTTTTAGTAATATCTTGATCTAGTAGAATAAAGTTTTGGTATGATCTAGTTTTGAGTTTTGCTTTATGATCCCTCTATGTATCGAGTCCGTGAGCTATATATAATAAAGATTAGTGTTGAGTCAAGGGCTTGATTATCTTGCTATGATCTTGAGTGAATAAAAGAAAGAGAAAAGGATAAAAAGTAACAAAGAGATCATATTGATCTTATGGAGAGTAATAACTTCACATAGAAAGAGTGTGATGATTAAAAGTTGTTGAGAGTTGGCAAACATACCTTTGGTCATCGTTGCAATTAATAGGAAGTAATAAAGAAAGAGAGGTTTCACATATAAATATACTATCTTGGACATCTTTTATGATTGGGAGCACTCATTAAAATATGACATGCTAAAGAGTTGATGTTGGACAAGGAAGACAACGTAATGGGTTATGTTTTCTTATATCTGAAATAATGTATATTGTCATGGATCATCCAACATGTTGAGCTTGCCTTTCCCCCTCATGCTAGCCAAATTCTTTGCACCAAGTAGAGATACTACTTGTGCTTCCCAATACCCTTAAACCAGTTTTGCCATGAGAGTCCACCATATCTACCTATGGATTGAGTAAGATCCTTCAAGTAAGTTGTGATCGGTGCAAGCAATAAAAATTGCTCTCTAAATATGTATGATTGATTGGTGTGGAGGAAATAAGCTTTATACGATCTTGTGATGTGGAAGAAATAAAAGCGACGGACTGCATAATAAAGGTTCATATCACAAGTGGCAATATAAAGTGATGTTCTTTCACATTAAGATTTTGTGCATCCAACCTTGAAAGCGCATGGCAACCTCTGCTTCCCTCTGCGAAGGGCCTATCTTTTATTATCTTCTACCTTATGCAAGAGTCATGGTGATCTTCACCTTTCCTTTTTACATTTTATCCTTTGGCAAGCATAGTATGTTGGAAAGATCCTGATATATATATCTAATTGGATATAAGTTAGCATAAACTATTATTGTTGACATTACCCTTGAGGTAGAAGGTTGGGAGGCGAAACTATAAGCCCCTATCTTTCTCTGTGTCCGATTAAAACTTCGTAACCACAAGTATTGCGTGAGTGTTAGCAATTGTGAAAGACTAAATGATAGTTGAGTATGTGGACTTGCTAAAAGGCTCTGCCTCTTTTTGATGTTATGATAAATTGCAATTGCTTCACTGACTGAGATTATAGTTTGTTAGTGCTCAATAGAGTTTCTGATTCATACTTTGCATTGTGAATAGATTATTACTTGAGCATAAGAAATCATATGACAATATCCATATATGTTGCTGTTATGAGAATAATCATGATGCCCTCATGTCCGTATTTTATTTTATCGACACCTCTATCTCTAAACATGTGGACATATTTATCGTTATCGGCTTCCGCTTGAGGACAAGGGAGGTCTAAGCTTGGGGGAGTTGATACGTCCATTTTGCATCATGCTTTTATATCAATATTTATTGCATTATGGGCTCTTATTACACATTATGTCACAATACTTATGCCTATTCTCTCTTATTTTACAAGGTTTACATAAGGAGGGAGAATGCCGGCAGCTGGAATTCTGGGCTGGAAAAGAAGCAAATATTAGAGACCTATTCTGCACAACTCCAAAAGTCCTGAAACTCCACGAAAGTTATTTTTGGAAATAATAAAAAATACTGAGTGGAAGAAATACCAGACGGGGGCCACACCCTGGCCACGAGGGTGGGGCGCGCCCCCTGCCTCGTGGGCCCCCTGTTGGCCCTCCGATGCCCATCTTCTGCTATATAAAGTCTTTATTCCGAAGAAAAATCATAAGCAAGCTTTCGGGACGAGACTCCGCCGCCACGAGGCGGAACCTTGGTGGAACCAATCTAGGGCTCCGGCAGAGCTGTTCTGCCGGGGACACTTCCCTCCGGGAGGGGGAAATCATCGCCATCGTCATCACCAACGTTCCTCTCATCGGGAGAGGGCAATCTCCATCAACATCTTCACCAGCACCATCTCCTCTCAAACCCTAGTTCATCTCTTGTATCCAATTCTTGTCTCTAAGTCTGGGATTGGTACCTGTAGGTTGCTAGTAGTGTTGATTACTCCTTGTAGTTGATGCTAGTTGGTTTATTTGGTGGAAGATCATATGTTCATATCCTATATGCATATTAATACTCCTCTGATTATGAACATGAATATGCTTTGTGAGTAGTTACGTTTGTTCCTGAGGACATGGGAGAAGTCTTGCTATTAGTAGTCATGTGAATTTGGTATTCGTTCGATATTTTGATGAGATGTATGTTGTCTATCCTCTAGTGGTGTTATGTGAATGTCGACTACATGACACTTCACCATTATTTGGGCCTAGAGGAAGGCATTGGGAAGTAATAAGTAGATGATGGGATCTAGAGTGACAGAAGCTTACACCATAGTTTATGCGTTGCTTCGTAAGGGGCTGATTTGGATCCACATGTTTCATGCTATGGTTAGGTTTACCTTAATACTTCTTTTGTAGTTGCGGATGCTTGCAATAGGGGTTAATCATAAGTGGGATGCTTGTTCAAGTAAGGACAGCACCCAAGCACCGATCCACCCACATATCAAATTATCAAAGTGCCGAATGCGAATCATATGAACGTGATGAAAACTAGCTTGACGACAATTCCCATGTGTCCTCGGGAGCGCTTTTCTTTATATAAGAGTTTGTCCAGGCTTGTCATTTGTTACAAAAGGATTGGGCCAACTTGCTGCACTTTATTTACTTTTGTTACTTGTTGCTCGTTACAAATTATCCTATCACAAAACTATCTGTTACTATAATTTCAGTGCTTGCAGAGAATACCTTGCTGAAAACCGCTTATCATTTCCTTCTGCTCCTTGATAACCCACAAGTATAGGGGATCGCAACAGTTTTCGAGGGTAGAGTATTCAACCCAAATTTATTGATTCGACACAAGGGGAGCCAAAGAATATTCTCAAGTATTAGCAGCTGAGTTGTCAATTCAACCACACCTGGATAACTTAGTATCTGCAGCAAAGTATTTAGTAGCAAAGTAATATGGAAGTAACGGTAACGATAGCAAAAGTAATATTTTTGGCTTTTGTAGTGATTGTAACAGTAGCAACGGAAAAGTAAATAAGTGAAGAACAATATGTGAAAAGCTCATAGGCATTGGATCGGTGATGGAAAATTATGCTGGATGCGGTTCATCATGTAACAATCGTAATATAGGGTGACACAGAACTAGCTCCAATTCATCAATTAATGTAGGCATGTATTCCGAATATAGTCATACGTGCTTATGGAAAATAACTTGAATGACATCTTTTGTCCTACCCTCCCGTGGCAGCGGGGTCCTAATGGAAACTAAGGGATATTAAGGCCTCCTTTTAATAGAGTACCGGAACAAAGCATTAACACATAGTGAATACATGAACTCCTCAAACTACGGTCATCACCGGGAGTGGTCCCGATTATTGTCACTTCGGGGTTGCCGGATCATAACACATAGTAGGTGACTGTAGACTTGCAAGATAGGATCAAGAACTCACATATATTCATGAAGACATAATAGGTTCAGATCTGAAATCATGGCACTCGGGACCTAGTGACAAGCATTAAGCATAGCAAAGTCATAGCAACATCAATCTCAGAACATAGTGGATACTAGGGATCAAACCCTAACAAAACTAACTCGATTACATAGATCTCATCCAACCCATCACCATCCAGCAAGCCTACGATGGAATTACTCACACACGGCGGTGAGCATCATGAAATTGGTGATGGAGGATGGTTGATGATGACGACATCGACGGATTCCCCTCTCCGGAGCCCCGAACGGACTCCAGATCAGCCCTCCCGAGAGGTTTTAGGGCTTGGCGGCGGCTCCGTATCGTAAAACGCGATGAATCCTTCTCCTTGATTTTTTTCTCCCCGAAAGTGAATATATGGAGTTGGAGTTGAGGTCGGTGGAGCTCCAGAGGGCCCACGAGGCAGGGGAGCGCGCCCCCACCCTCGTGGACAGGGTGTGGGCCCCCTGACGTGGATTTTCTTCCAGTATTTTTAATATTTTCCAAAAAGATGTTCCGTGGAGTTTCAGGTCATTCCGAGAACTTTTGTTTCTGCACATAAATAACACCATGGAAAGTCTGCTGAAAACAGCGTTAGTCCGGGTTAGTTCCATTCAAATCATGCAAGTTAGAGTCCAAAACAAGGGAAAAAGTGTTTGGAAAAGTAGATACGATGGAGACGTATCACTCCTCATTGGGTTCGACACTCTTACTTATCGAAAGGACTACGATAGATCCCCTATACTTGTGGGTCATCAAGGAGGACCTAGGGTAGTAAAAAATCAAGAAGCTACACCATTGCCCACCCTGAGCCATCGAACACCCATCGGAAGGGGTGGTTATTTCCCATGAGGTAGTGAAAATGAACATGCGGAAGACTCTATCTCGTCGAGCATGCATGAAGGGAGTGCACAAATTCTACATCAGAAGTGTGGTCATTGCCCATGGAATAGTGAACAAAGAGAGCAACAATTTTTTTAGCAACAAAAAGACCAATGATGAAGTGACATTATATCAAAGAGTGCCATATGACAAGGTTAAATTGTATACCACTTCAAAACAAGAAAGAATTAAGGATTGGTTAGGGACCATGCTTGATTCATTTCGGAGTATTATAGAAAGTTCAAAGGCTGGAAGTAAACTGTGAATACGACTGAGGAAATATATTTTCTCTCTCCAGAAAAGGAAAAAAGCATTGTGTCTCGATTCATTGATAGAAAGAATGCAATGCACATGCCCTAAATCGAGCAACATCCAAAGATTACAACCCAACACCTCTAAGTGCTGAAGGTGGCAGGTGTCAGAAGCAATGTCATGAGACGCACACCCTCGCCATCGCCCATCGCCCATCGCCTTGCCTCCGTCTTGATCACCTCGAGCAAGGTTCAATTGTGTGCGGTCGAAGATGATCACGATCCGATGCTTCTAGATGCACCAAGCCACAAGCATTATTATAGCGAGAATGTTCCTCACCGAGCCATGGTGTGGACGGAGTGACAACTCTGTTGCCACGAGAGGTGGCCGGCGCCGGAAGCAATGCTGCCAGGCCATGCACCCCCGCCCCCGCCCCCGCCGCCCATTGCCTTTGCCCCCGCCTTGATCGTGCCGAGTAGGCGAGGAAGGCTGAGTTGTGCGTGGTCGAAGATGATCGCATTCTAATGCTTCCAGATGCACCAACAATGAGCCCACGAGCATCAAAGCCCATGGCGCTCCCCTCCGGGCCGCGGTGCAGAGGAAAGAAAATACATATGTAATGCATGGTATGTTGGAAATATGCCCTAGAGGCAATGATAAATTGGTTATTATTATATTTCCTTGTTCATGATAATCGTTTATTATCCATGCTAGAATTGTATTGATAGGAAACTCATATACATGTGTGGATACATAGACAACACCATGTCCCTAGTAAGCCTCTAGTTGACTAGCTCGTTGATCAATAGATGGTTACGGTTTCCTGACCATGGATATTGGATGTCGTCGATAACCGGATCACATCATTAGGAGAATGATGTGATGGACAAGACCCAATCCTAAGCCTAGCACAAGATTGTGTAGTTCGTTTGCTAAGAGCTTTTCTAATGTCAAGTATCATTTCCTTAGACCATGATATTGTGCAACTCCCGGATACCGTAGGAATGCTTTGGGTGTACCAAACGTCACAACGTAACTGGGTGGCTATAAAGGTGCACTACAGGTATCTCCGAAAGTGTCTGTTGGGTTGGCACGAATCGAGACTGGGATTTGTCACTCCGTGTAAACGGAGAGGTATCTCTGGGCCCACTCGGTAGGACATCATCATAATGTGCACAATGTGACCAAGGAGTTGATCACGGGATGATGTGTTACGGAACGAGTAAAGAGACTTGCCGGTAACGAGATTGAACAAGGTATCGGGATACCGACGATCGAATCTCGGGCAAGTAACATACCGATTGACAAAGGGAATTGTATACGGGATTGATTGAATCCCCGACATCGTGGTTCATCCGATGAGATCATCATGGAACATGTGGGAGCCAACATGGGTATCCAGATCCCGCTGTTGGTTATTGACCGGAGAACGTCTCGGTCATGTCTGCATGGTTCCCGAACCCGTAGGGTCTACACACTTAAGGTTCGATGACGCTAGGGTTATAGGGAATAGATGTACGTGGTTACCGAATGTTATTCGGAGTCCCGGATGAGATCCCGGACGTCACGAGGAGTTCCGGAATGGTCCGGAGGTAAAGATTTATATATGGGAAGTCCTGTTTTGGTCACCGGAAAAGTTTCGGGTGCTATCGGTAATGTACCGGGACCACCGGGAGGGTCCCGGGGGTCCACCAGGTGGGGCCACCGGCCCCAGAGGGCTGCGTGGGCCAAGTGTGGGAAGGGACCAGCCCCTAGGTGGGCTGGTGCGCCTCCACAAGGGTCCCAGGGCGCATGAAAGGGGGGAAGGGGGAAACCCTAGGCTAAGATGGGCCTAAGGCCCATCTAGTGGGGCGCCCCCCTTTCTCCCCCTTTGGCCGCCCCCCCAAGTCCCATCTAGGGCTGGCCGCACCCCTTGGGGGGGAACCCTAGATGGGGGCGCAGCCCCTCCCCCTCCCCTATATATAGTGGGTGTTTTGGGGCTGCCATACGCACGAGACTTCCTCTCTCTTGGCGCAGCCCTACCCCTCCACCTCCTCCTCTCCCGCGGTGCTTGGCGAAGCCCTGCAGGATTGCCACGCTCCTCCATCACCACCACGCCGTCGTGCTGCTGCTGGACGGAGTCTTCCCCAACCTCTCGCTCTCTCCTTGCTGGATCAAGGCGTGGGAGACGTCACCGGGCTGCACGTGTGTTGAACGCGGAGGCGTCGTGGTTCGGCGCTTAGATCGGAATCAACCGCAATCTGAATCGCTACGAGTACGACTCCTTCATCCGCGTTCTTGCAACGCTTCCGCATCGCGATCTACAATGGTATGTAGATGCACTCCCCTTCCCCTCGTTGCTAGATTACTCCATAGATTGATCTTGGTGATGCGTAGAAAATTTTGAATTTCTGCTACGTTCCCCAACAGTGGCATCATGAGCTAGGTCTATGCGTAGTTTCTATGCACGAGTAGAACACAAAGTAGTTGTGGGCGTCGATTTTGTCAATTTACTTGCCGTTACTACTCTTATCTTGATTCGGCGGCATCGTGGGATGAAGCGGCCCGGACCGACCTTACACGTACTCTTACGTGAGATAGGTTCCACCGACTGACATGCACTAGTTGCATAAGGTGGCTAGCGGGTGTCTGTCTCTCCCACTTTAGTCGGATCGGATTCGATGAAAAGGGTCCTTATGAAGGGTAAATAGAAATTGGCATATCACGTTGTAGCTTTTGCGTAGGTAAGAAACGTTCTTGCTAGAATCCCATAGTAGCCACGTAAAACATGCAACAACAATTAGAGGACGTCTAACTTGTTTTTGCAGGGTATGCTATGTGATGTGATATGGCCAAAAGGATGTGATGAATGATATATGTGATGTATGAGATTGATCATGTTCTTGTAATCGGAATAACGACTTGCATGTCGATGAGTATGACAACCGGCAGGAGCCATAGGAGTTGTCTTAATTTATTGTATGACCTACGTGTCAATGAAAATGCCATGTAATTACTGAGAAGTACGCTGAGCCACCCCTCCTCCCAACCCTAGCCGCCCCTCCTCCTCACCCCACCCCCCCCTCTTCCCTTCCTCGCCGCCGCCTGAGGCAGCCGCCGGGCAAGCCGGGGGGCAAGGGTGGTGGCGGCGGCGGCTCCATTGGCAAGGCACGGCCGGCTAGCAGTCGTGCAGGCGGTGGATCCGGCGTCCCGGGATCCGGTGGTCGTTGGAGCCGGCGGCGGCTTCTGCGGCGGTCAATGCGCGCGATCTGGCGCCTCCCCTCCTGCCTTGTTCGGCGTGCAGGCCAGCCTGGTCGGGCCGCGCTTCCTCTTGGTCGCCAGTTCTGTACAGGAGGCGCTGCTGGTGGCGGGGATCTAATTCGGGCGAAATCGCTGAACGGCCATGCCCGGCCGCGCCAATAGCGACGCCTGAGGGTGCCGTTCCCCTCCTTGGAGGCGCCGGTATGGACTGTTCTCCTCACTTCCCCTTCCCCCTAGGTCTCCCAGGCGAAAGCTCTAACTTTGTTGGGCGGCGTCGGCGCGCACGGCGCCGTTTCCTTCTAGAAGGCGCCGCTTTGGGAACCTTGGGGTTGGGTGGCGCTTGTGGGTGGTGGGCGACAGCGGAGGTGCGGCCCTATCCTAGCATGGATTTACGTCTGTTGCTTGGAGATGTACTTGCCTAGGTGGAGGTCGTCGTATGGCATCGTGGTGGCGTCAATGGCGAAGGACCTGCCAAGGCTCGCGTAGGTGGATGTCGTCGTGGTGGCGTTGATGGCGGAGCACTACAAGAAATATGTCAACTAGTGACCTTCTGT
This sequence comes from Aegilops tauschii subsp. strangulata, assembly GCF_002575655.3. Lineage (NCBI taxonomy): Eukaryota > Viridiplantae > Streptophyta > Magnoliopsida > Poales > Poaceae > Aegilops > Aegilops tauschii. The sequence continues at coordinate 20,566,437 of NC_053038.3, read as the reverse complement.
CAGTGACCCTAGAAGAAATGGTCATAGATCTATGACCATTTCAGACCAATTGGTCAAAAGCTGTTCGGGGGGCTCCAAACCCTAAACTATAACGACCATTTTGGTCAGAAAGGTCGTAATTTCCTTACACGAAATGGTCATAAAGCAGATAGCACTGGTCCGCTGCCTTATTTCTAGCTGATCATGACCAATATAGATGGTCATAACCTTGTAAACTGTGGTGGGTTGCTATGACTAGGCGCCACCTCATCAGTTTTGCCTATGTGTCATGTCCATGTGGCAGTTTTTGCCCTAGGTTGTGAAGCAACCTATATTTCTGTCATTCCCAAAAAAATCTCATAAATTATTTGGGTCATATCTTCGTCAAATATCTAAAAAACCTTCCTTGCCTAGTTCAAAAATAATTCAAAAATATTCATTTTCATATTCTGTTCAGAAAAACACTTTGTGAAGGAAGTACCACTTTGGCATGTCCAAATGGTATCCATTTTCTACAGTGCTTTCCTCTACCCAAATAACCATCCTCCACCAAATGCGAGCTCAATCCATTCATTATTTTGAGCCCAGCTTCAACATTCGTATTTATGTTCAGTGTGGTACTTTGCAAAGCAAGTACCACATAGGCTCCTCCTTTTGAGCTGAAAATTTGTGAAGATGGTCTTCTTAGTAACTGATCATCCTCAACCAAAACTCACGCCCATTAGCCATGTGCATTTCCCGTACCGCCAATCAAACACTTGGCTATTTATTCATGTTTGAGCATCGATCGGTCTCCTCGTGAGAATCTTATGTTGTGATAGTCTTCCTAGCACCTACCTGGGGAGTGCCCAACCCACTAGACATGCCTAGGCCGCCCGGAACACATGGCAACGCCACGGTCACGCGGTGACCACGCGGCGGGCATGCGAGTTTACGCGCTCTAGAGTTGGGGCCCTCGGCCACCGTCCAAACCTCGACGTATCACCACCAAACCATGTATTTATGATTAAATAGGTACTTATGTAACTAGAAATGATTTTTGGAAAAAATAAATAGCAAACTATGAGGCAGCCGCAGTTCAAATTTGACCCGCTTCCAACTGAATCGGCGGGAATTTGTCTTTTTGACCAGAGGTGGATCAAAACTTTTGACACCCAACAATTTTGTCAATTGTTCATTAAATATGGCCTAGTATTTTATAAAATTGATTTGGTCCAATTTTGCAACAAATATATGGTAGGTCCTTCACAAAAAAACTCATTTCAGGCACTCGGAAAATGGAAAATGAATTTTCCGTGCAAAGAAAATGAAAACTTCCTTAGGCAACATTGTTTGCCATTCCAAGATGCACCCTTGTGCACAATATGAGATCATTTGAACAAACTATGCCATGAATGTGGCCATAAGATTGATCATTTGTTTGAAAGCCATAAATCTTCACACATGATAGCTCATTTTCGAGAACACTTTTTTAAAATAATTTCCGTATTACAAGTTTATTATTTTTCCTGGAAACTTGGTCACATATAATGACACAATGCGAAGGTTTTCCAATTTTTTGATTTTTCTTTTCAATTTTTTATGCCCGTTTCAAAATGCGGTCAAAGCGGCGGGCTTGACCGTTCCTAGCTAGTGGTTGAATCTTGGAAAACTTTTGATGTTTCTCTGATTAAATAGATACTTATGTACCTAGAAATGATTTTTGGAAAAAATAAAGAGCAAACTATGAGGCAGCTGCAGTTCAAATTTGACCCGCTTCCAACTGAATCGGCGGGAATTTGTCTTTTTCACCAAAGGTGGATCAAAACTTTTTACACCCAACCATTTGGTAAATTGTGAATAAAATATGTCCTAGTATTTTAGAAAAATGATTTGGCCCAATTTTATAATAATTATTTGGTAGGTCCTTCATAAAAAAACCTCATTTGGGGCACTCGAAAAATGCAAAATGGCTCTTTTGTGCAATGAAAGTGAAAACTCCCTTAGGCAACATTGTTTGCCATTCCAAGATGCACCCTTGTGCACAATATGAGATCATTTGAACAAACTATGCCATGAATGTGGCCATAAGATTGATCATTTGGTTTGAAAGCAATGAATCTTCACGCATGATAGCTCATTTTTTAAACACTTTTTTAAAATAATTTCCGTATTACAAGTTTATTAGTTTTCCTCGAAACTTGGTCACATATAATGAAACAATGCGAAGGTTTTCCAATTTTTTGATTATTTTTTGAAAATTTTATGCCCGTTTCAAAATGTGGTCAAAACGGCGGGAATGACCGTTCCTAGCTAGATGTTGAATCATGGAATTTTTTTGATGTTTCTCTGATTAAATAGATACTTATGTACCTAGAAATGATTTTTGGAAAAAGTAAATAGCAAACTATGAGGCAGCTACAGTTCAAATTTGACCCGCTTCCAACTGAATCGGCGGAAATTTGTCTTTTTCACGAGAGGTGGATCAAAACTTTTTACACCCAACCTTTTTGTCAATTGTGCATTAAATATGGCCTAGTATTTTAGAAAATTGATTTGGTCCAATTTTGCAACAATTACTTGGGAGGTCCTTCATAAAAAAACCTCCTTTTGGGCACTCGAAAAATGGAAAATGGTTTTTTCATCCAAAGAAAATGAAAACTTCCTTAGGCAACATTGTTTCCCATTCCAATATGCACCCTTGTGCACAATATGAGATAATTTGAACAAACTATGCCATGAATGTGGCCATAAGATTGATCATTTGGCTTGAAAGCCATTAATCTCCACACGTGATAGCTCGTTTCTGAGAACAATTTTTTAAAATAATTGTCGTATTACAAGTTTGTTATTTTTCCTGGGAACTTGGCCACATATAATGACACAATGCGAAGGTTTCCCAATTTTTTGATTTTTTTTGAATTTTCTATGCCCGTTTCAAAATGCGGTCAAAACGGCGGGAATGACCGTTCCTAGCTAGTGGTTGAATCTTGGAATTTTTTTGGTGTTTCTCTGATTAAATAGATACTTATGTACCTAGAAATGATTTTTGGAAAAAATAAATAGCAAACTACAACACAGCTACAGTTCAAATTTGACCCGCTTCGAGCTGAATCGGCGGAAATTTGTCTTTTTCACGAGAGGAGGATCAAAACTTTTTACACCCAACCATTTTGTCAATTGTGCATTAAATATGGCCTAGTATTTTAGAAAATTGATTTGGTCCAATTTTGCAACAATTATTTGGGAGGTCCTTCACAAAAAAAACCTCCTTTTGGGCACTCGAAAAATGGAAAATGGTTTTTTCGTCCAAAGAAAATGAAAACTTCCTTGCAACATTGTTTGCCATTCCAATATGTACCCTTGTGCACAATATGAGATCATTTGAACAATCTATCCCGTGAATGTGGCCATAAGATTGATCATTTGGCTTGAAAGCCATTGATCTCCACACGTGATAGCTCGTTTTTTAGAACACTTTTTTAAAATAATTGCCGTATTACAAGTTTGTTATTTTTCCTGGGAACTTGGCCACATATAATGACACAATGCGAAGGTTTCCCAATTTTTTGATTTTTTTGAATTTTTTATGCCCGTTTCAAAATGTGGTCAAAACAGCGGGCTTGACCGTTCCTAGCTAGTGGTTGAATCTTGGAATTTTTTTGATGTTTCTCTGATTAAATAGATACTTATGTACCTAGAAATGATTTTTGGAAAAAATAAAGAGCAAACTATGAGGCAGCCGTAGTTCAAATTTGACCCGCTTCCAACTGAATCAGCGGAAATTTGTCTTTTTCACGAGAGGTGGATCAAAACTTTTTACACCCAACCATTTGGTCAATTGTGCATTAAATATGGCCTAGTATTTTAGAAAAATGATTTGGTCCAATTTTGCAACAATTATTTGGTAGGTTCTTCACAAAAAAACCTCATTTGGGGCACTCGAAAAATGAAAAATTGATTTTTCGTTATTCGAGGAATAACACTACTAATTATTTGGAAACTTAACAAACATTGTCATAAAAAGAGAAGGAAACTTACCATTAGGCGTCGTGGTGCTGTGTTGGAGCTCACGCTGCAATGGAGTTTCGTTGGGCGCCGTGGTGCTGCGTTGGTAGCGCCTATTGTTAATAATTACGACTATTTTAGATGGTCATAAGCCTGCACTTTTTTCTGATTGGTCTACGGGCATGTCACGCGGATCAAGCATTAGAGACCGTCGGATACTACCAGATCCAACGGCCCACACCCCTCACCCTCTCCCCCACCCACACCCACCCGGAAGCTGCTCCCCTCACGTACACCACATGCCGTTGTGGGCACTGACATGTGGGCCTAATTCCTCGCGGGCCCACCTGTCAGTGGCCGAATACCACCCTCTCCCCCGCACACCACTCCTCCCCCCTCCCCCTCTCCCCAGCACACCACTCCTCCCCCACGACCCGCATCCAAAACCCTAAACCCTCCCGTCGGACCCCTCTCCCCCGATAGGACCGCCACCGCCACCTACGGCGGCCGATCTCGCCGCGTCCTCCCCTCCCACCTCAAGCCGCTCCTCCCGCCTTCGTCGACGACCACCTGCTCCCGCAGCTCGCGTCCGCACGCCACCTCCCCTCCTCATCGCCTCGCTCCTCGCCTTCCCCGCCGACCACCCTCTCCGTGACCACCTCGTCGCCACCACCGCCTCTGCCCTCGCTTCCATGTTTTCCGTGCCGCTCTCCAGTCGTACCTCTCCCTCTCTCCCATGGCGCCAGATTGAGCCGACGGGGTCAGTCCGCGGCCAGATCCGTCACGGCCACAGCGGGCTTTCTGGATTCGCGCCGCCGTCAAGCTGGATGCGCGCCTCATCGCGCGGCCTCGTCTGCCTCCGCAGCCACACGGCCACACAGCCACACGGCCATCCCCATCCAAATCCAACCACCGCTGCAACCCGTATCGAGCTCTCTGACAAATTTGACCCGCGTGGGATCGAACCTCGCCGGATCCCCTCGCCGGATCTAGCCTCCTCCCTCTCCCTCTCCCTCTCTGTCTTCCCCCACTGCCTCTTTCTCTCGATTTCTCTATCTGAATCCCCACTCTCTCTTTGCAGATGGCGTGGATCCGGTGCTGCGTGGAGGAGAAGGAGTCCTGCGGCCGCGACGAGGAGGAGGTTGGGGACGAGGACGGGTCGTCCTCCGGGTTCGGCGGGATGTCAGCCTCGGAAACGGTCACCTCGCGGCCGCCGCCGTCGGCACCGCCGACGTCGCCTGCCCAAGGTGAGACCCCAGCGCCCATGCCCTCCCCTCCCTCGCGGTGAATCGATCGACTTGTTCGTCGACGGAAGTTCTGGTGCAGTCGCAGTCGTAGATATATTGCGCTTGATTCTTGCGACGACGGCGGTGGCGCTGCGTGTCAAACTTCCAGCGTCAAGCCTGGGATTGGCTTCCGCCGCGGTGGCGATTTCTGCATGGGGTTGGTAGCACTGGGCTCCGCGAGTGCACGTGCGCATGTGCCCCACACCTCCCTCCCGCTGCTTGCCTCTTCTCTGAATCCACTAAACCTGCTGCTTCACTTCTTCTCTGAACTTCTTTCTTGCTGCTCGCTGCTACTCCTCTCTCCATCCCCACGCTTGCTTCTTCTTCTCCTAACCTCGCTGCTGATCTTCTCTGAAGTCTGAACCCCTACAGTTGATGCTGCTCTCTCTCCCTATCTATTTCTCTCTCTCTTTCTCTGTAATTCAATAGAACTAGTACTGTATAACGATATGATATGTTCAGTTTTAGACTTGTGATGTGTGGTTTTAAATTGCTGATCCGTGAACTGAATCATGGCATATGACTCTCTGTTCTTATGTGTGGTAATTAGTTACACTTGTCACTTGTGTTTTGCACTTGTTGAATAAATGATTTCAATTTGTAGTACTTGTGTTAGCTTTGTTCCTGTGGTATAAATGTTTTCAATTTGTAGTACTTGTGTTAGCCGAGCATCATCGCTGATAGTCTAGTCCCCGGGGAGAAACGACATCCGCAGTTTGTGGGCGATTCACTTCGCTATATTTACAGCCGATCACCTAGTTGCATTTATTTACTGTTGTTGCTATGCCATCATGATGACACATTCGTTCATGTTGTATTGCTATTGATTTTGTCTCTCTCCTGGCGGTATTTGGGCATTGTTATGCAGGAGCCATGGGTTTGACTTTGGCAAAGGGGATCACCCTCACCGTCTCCTTGTTTTGGCGTGTTTGTTCTTGAGAGCTAGTTGTGGAAAATCCCCCTTGCTGCATGGAATCCACTGAAAAAAATTCTAAATGGTTCGATATCCCACCACACACTAGTTGGGCCTAGTGATATTGATGAACTGTAGTGTTTCATTGTTGATTCGTATGGTGCACTGTGATGCTTGAAATTTTGTTTTTAAAGTTGTGGTGTGTTTGTTCATGAGAGTTCACTGTGTATGTTGCGTGCAGCCTTGTGAATCAAGTTATGCATGCCTGCTGCATTTAGCATGACATAAAATAAAATTCCATGAAAGCTTATTACTACATCAGTTGCTTGCTCCCAGTGTTTTCGTCTTGCAATTTATCCTGGTGTGCACTACACCCATGCGATATTTCTTGATAACAAAGTCGGATACCCTGGAATATTTGTATGGTCGGATCTTGTTGGTTTCATCCATCTAATGATAATCTATGTATTTGGACAACCCATTTAGCTATAATTAGTTGCTACAACACATGTCATCTTGCAGTTGGTGCTAATTCTAGTTACTTTGTTACAAAGGTTTATTCTTTTAGTCCTTCTTTATGTTTGTTTGCTTTCAGTTACAGTGTATAGTACCTTTGTAATTCACTGTAAACCTGAAGTTGACTGATGCTCTATCTGTGTTTCTGGTTTACCAAATCTCACATAGATGGGTCTCCCTAGTTTCATGACTGCTATTTAGAACTAAGTGCTTCATAAGTGTTGCTGAATATGAAAATGCAGTTAATTATAGCACAGTGAGAGTGCTCTCAAACATCAGAAGGGTTGCTACTGCATTTACGCTCCTGGCAGTGTCCTCCATTGACTGATGGTGCAGCCATATACCCCTGCCAGTACCTGATTGTTCTCATTCATTATTGTGCAGCAGCGCATGCTTGTTCATACCCATTTTTTTCAATTGATGCCAACATGTACATATTTACACAGGAGAGATAGCTAGATTTTCTGACAAACAAGTGACAATAAAAATGTGGTTGTTTCAACCTAGAGGTTAATAAAACACTTTGATAGTTCTGCCCTGAGCATTTTTGTCAGTTTGCAGTTACTTGTGCTGAGATACTAGTCTCTTTCTCTTTCCAGAAAATGTGCTGTGTATTTCTTGTCCAGAGTATAATATTCCATGGCCAGAGCAAGCAAGATGTTATTTCTAGTGCTAGCCTTTTGTTGTATTAAAGTAGTGTATATAGTAGGTGCACCTTGTCTTTAAAGATAGCAATCAGGAGTAATGCAGTCGCTTCTGTTGCATATTTGCCCTAGCTGCAAGTACTTCGAAACTATTATTACGTATATTTTTGGATGAGGGATCACATATCTTGTGTGTTGCATGGATGGCACAATAAATCCATTGTTCTGTTTTATCATTATGCTGCATATGTTTCCAACTCCACTATTTCTATTTTTCTTTATCACCTTATCCAACATTGTAGATTCATGTATTGATGCATGCCAGCTATGAAATGATCTTGTATTAAGCTTTAGCTGGCTGTTAATTATGTTGTGTTAGCTGCTGAGTAACAACGGCATGTGGCGGCTGGGTGTTTTTTTGGCGCAGGTGACTTGTACACGAAGATGTATGATCAGTTGGATGGTCACGATCGGCGCAGGAGAGCCTGCACCTTGAAGTTGTTTTTCTTTCCAGCTATATTATGGTATGAGCCTGGACCATGGTTGTGATGTGGTCCTGATGTATGAGCCTACTTTTCCTGTTTCTTGCTATTTTAGGATATCATGTCTGATTTCAATGTTGGGTCGACCGAGTTGTTGATTTTCTCGCCCTGGTCATACCATAATATGTTAGTGTTTAGTCATGTATGAATCTCCATCTTGCAAGTCTGCCATACATGATAGGATTAGTACTTATTAACTACTCATGTGCTTGTAGAGAGGGATACAATTATTATTTAACCAGTCCAGATTTTTTACATTTGATGTGCTTCCAAGGGACACAGATCTCTACTCTTCTATATAATCCACACTTTGTTCCGGAAGCAGTCAGTTGTAGCATGCTGTTACATCACAACAAGGTGTCATGTATGATTATAGTGCTTTCGTTGAGATGTCCGGTACTTAATAAAATTGAAGTTAAAATAGAACCTTTATGTTCTCTGTAGTGATTTACAGTTAGTGCTATAAATTTTCTGAACTTGAATATCTTAGTAGAACATCATCAGGTCAGAAGTTTTGCTATGCCATGCTTCTTGTTTATTGATCTGAGGCATTTGGGCATTTATGTATAACTTTTATTCTCTTGAATGGATATATTTTATTGTCAATCATTTAACTTCCACTATATCTCACTACTAATTTATGTTGATCAGGATCTAATGTTGTCGAGGTGGCTGCTACTCTTACCGAAGATTAGAAGAAGCCTAGAGATGTGCACCTTAGTTTTAGTTGATGTTGCCACCATGTTTTGGTGCCTGTGTATTTGTTTTTGATTGTTCGTACACTTGTTGGATCGTGCAAACATGTATGTGATGTTGTGAGTTTCATTGAGAGATTTCTGGATTTGATCATTTAATTGAGAGAATTATTGATGTTTGCTGTTGAAATGTGTAAAATTAAAATCTGTGAATGAAAAGGATTGATTGTTCTATTGGGTCGAATAATATTTGGGCTCTAAAAAGGCTATGGCCCAAACAATATTGGGCTGGAATATTGTGCATTTATGAAAAACCGGTAAAAAAAGGCTTAATGAAACGGATTGTGAAATGGCCTAGGCCCATAAAATAAGAAGGCTAAATTGTAGGCCTTGGCCCATATAGCTGGCCAAAATTAATAAGAAAAAAATATATAAAAGGCTGAATTAATGGGCTCGGCCCATCTAAAGCACCGAAATGGACCTGGCTGATTCTAAGTAACGACCTTTTCAATTGGTCGTAATTTTGCCACGTCAGATTGCCACGTCGGATCTGACGTGGCTGGGCAGACAGCCAGTGACCAAAACGAAAGGTCATGGGTTCAACGACCTTCTGTTTTGGTCGTAAACTTCTACGACCTTCTCACAGAGAAGGTCGTTAATTTCAGTTTACGACTGCCAGCTTTTGACCTTCTGTTTTTGGTCACAAAAAGGTCACAAATGAAAAACAATGACCTTTCAGTGACCAATAGTCAAGGTCACAAGTTGACACATTTCTTGTAGTGGAGGACCTGCCAAAGTTGTCACCTCAATCTGCTCTGAAGATGGACCGGTGGAAGATGACGGCGACAACACATGTGAGTGCGTCGGACCGGTTTGAGCCCCGGACCTGGCAGATGGCTCGGTCGGGGCCTCCGGCTTTAGATGTTAGGCTTAGGTGAGAAGTCTGGGTATGTGGCCCAGCTTGCACCCCTTCATTATTTGGATAGGAGTAGCGATAGATGTTGCAAGATGGCGTATTCAGGCATATTGTTGTTCTACTTTATAAGGTCCTCGAGAATAATCAATAAAATGGCCGCATGCATCTCCCAGATGCAGAAGCCGGGGGTCATCCTCCTTTTCTAAAATAAAATAAAAGTAGAAAACAAGCCATTACCTAGCAGGTGGGAGAAAACATTCAGGTTAACCCATGTGACTAGTAAATAACACTATAAAAGGCCTCTTGGAAAAACAAACTTGCATTGATGCATTATCATCCCCTAAAGTTAATTATGGAGCTAACCGATCGGTAAACTATGGATCACGCGCTGCTGATTATGCCTCTACCAGAAGGGCTAGAGTAGACGTAGCTGAATGCGAGGTTTTCGAGTAACAGCGCGTGTAATTATACATACACGGGCGCTCATCGCACTCCGACTAGTATCACCAGTCTAATTAAGCATCGTCAGCTCGAAAAAAAGGGATCTAATAAAGCATGATGCAAACACGCTAGCACACGCGCGCTCGAGGCAGGTGCTATAATTGCTGCCGTGGTAAAAAAAGATGAGATGAGACCCAGCTGCTATTCTGAGGTGGCCTCCAAAGCTCTTTCAAAAATGGCCTGAACATATTTGGTCGGTTGAGGTATATGTGCTTTCATGGCCGTGGATCGAAACCAGATGAACACATAACGGCTATTCTTTTCTTGTTTCCGTTGGCATGATTTTGACTGCATGTAGTACTTAAAAAGTCCGTTTCAAATTCTCGAGCTTCAAGTGACTACTCTTATCCATATGTTCAGGCAGCAAGATATGCCTTGTGAAACCAACAAAGGCAGTCCGACGCATGCAGCAGGTCGATCGAGGCGGCGAGCGTCGGCGTTGCAGCGGTTGGTCTCTGTCTTTACTCCATCCGGCTAGACCGACCTGCACAAGTTTGCAGCGGCTGCGGCCTGTCGATCAATACTATAGCAATCTAGCACATGATAAGATGCTACGTACTACTTACATTGCTCCACGGCCTCAGAGCGTCAGAATTGGCTCAGACCAGACGAGGCAACGGACGCCCTTTCACATCGGCAAATACGCTGCGGCCCCACTGTTAGGCCAACTCCACCGCACGACCCCAATCGGACGTCCGTTTTATCCGGATTCTATCCGTTTGGATAGGGCACTTGTCACATCCTAGCTAGTTCATGCATTAGAGAGTTGCATCATGTTTACTTTTCCAGAAACTTAAAATGGGGATGACAGAACCCACAGCACCCCCCTCAAAACAACTAGGGTTTACTAAAATCAATTTCAATGAACCTAAAATGCCCTTCTAAAAAGTCCACCCTTTTGTCTTGGGTTAGAACCTCTGACAAAATGGGTTCACAATTTTCTAGGTCATCTTAAGATCATTGAATTAAATCATATGTAACTTGCATTTGGGCATTTAAATGCTAGTAAATATTTTAAATGCCCAAATAATCCGAAACTGAAATGTTCCATGTTGGATATGTTCCATACAGTGAGCATGTGCAGTTTGGTGATTTTTTGAAATGCCTAAGCATTTTTAGAAATGCCACAAACTGGCAGAAATAAAAGAAAACAGAAAATAAAATAAGGAAACGACTTACGTGGCCGCAACCCACCAGCCGGCCCACCTGGCGGCCCGGCGCTGTGCTGGCCCGTGCAAGCCAGCTGCTTCGTCCCCGCCAGGCAGGCAGGGAGGTGACGCCGGCGTGCGCGAGCTCGCCACGGCGCCACCTGCTTGCCGCCCGCGCCCCTGGACACCTGGGCGAGCTCCACGTCGCCGCCCCGACCCCCTGGACACATCCATTCGCCCCCTGTCACTCTCCCTCGCCCTCTCCCGCCATGGCCGCCGCACCGTCGACGTAGCCGCGCTCTCCGTCGTCCTCGCTCCGCCCTGTCTTGTCCACGAGCTCTGCCGCCGTCCGCTACGCCGAGCTAGCCTAGCCCCGAGCGCTCGCACGCTCTGCACCGCCTCCTTCGACCTCGTCTCCACCGAACACCGCCGGAGATCCCCTTCGCCGTCCTCGCCGCACCAGCTCGTCCCCGACCTCGCCAACTACTTCGACGTGATCGCCGTGAGCTCAGCCACCTCCCCATCCTCTCCGTTCTCGCTCTCGAGCACCATAGCAACCGCACGAAGCTTCACCGCACGCAACGCCGCCGAGCTCGTCGCTGACGATGCTCCGGCCACCCAACGGCCACACCACCACGTCTAACACACTCACCGCATCCCCAGAAGTCCGTAGCACCACTCCGCGCGCCTCGCCGTGCCCCCTAACGACGAGCCCAAGCTCACCCGAACTCCGGCAGCCGCACAGCTCGTCGCCGGCGTCGTTTCCGGTGACCCCGAGCCCAACTACCACCCTCACTCGACGCGGCTCGCTCCTAGTTACTCGTAGATGGTCTCCGCCGCCCATTTGGTCGCCGGAGCACGAAACCCGCATCGCCCCGCCGCGTCTGGCCTCGCCGACGGCTAAACGCCGGCGAGTTGACCCCGCTGACCGTTGACCGGTGGGCCCGGTTTGACCCCTGGGTCTCTGACGTGTGGGCCCCAGGCCATTAACTAAACTAAGTTAGTATTAGTTTAACGCAAACTAAACTTAGTTAGTTTAACTAACTACTGATAGACGGGACCCACGGGTCAGGGTTGACCTGGACCGTCTCCGTTGACCGCTGACGCCACCATGACGCACTGCTGACGCAATAAGTATTTTCTGGATTTATTTTTATACAGGAAATTCTAGAAAATACTACAAACTTCAAAAAATCATAGAAATTAATCTGTAACTCCAAATGCAAAGATTTATATATGAATTTTGATCAGAAAAATTCAATCTTTCCATCTGTACTGGTTTCATGCATGTCAGAACACTTTAACCTTGCTGTTTAGATGAAACAAGCTAATGCACTAATATCACCTCTTAATTTGGGTTAGCATTTGAATCCTTGATTCAAATGAACTCAAACCAATCTGTTCTAAGTTGCATTAGTCAAAACACACTCGTTATGGCCAATACGAGTACACCGTCATGTCCTTCGTTTTAACCAATGCTCCAGCCACCTTCTCTCGATTAATGAACTCGATCTTCATGGAGTATTTGGATAAATTCGTCGTGGTATACCTCGATGATATACTCATCTACTCCAAGAATGAGGAAGAACATGCTTAGCATCTAAGGCTAGTATTGATGAAACTTCGAGAGCATCGCCTTTATGCTGAATTCTCCAAGTGTGAATTCTGGTTGCCAGAAGTGACCTATCTAGGCCATGTAATCTGTGGTAAGGGTATTGCTGTCAATCCTGAGCGAGTTCAAGCCGTCCTTGATTGGACTCCACCTGAAACGGTCAAGCAAGTTCGGAGTTTCCTTGGCTTAGCGAGCTACTGTCGCCGCTTCGTCGAGAATTTTTCCAAGGTTGCTAAACCTCTAACCGAACTCCTCAAGAAAGATAAAAAGTTCGAGTGGACCCCACAGTGCGAGTTCAGCTTTCAGGAACTGAAAAGACGCCTGACATCTGCTCCCGTACTCGTACCACCATATTTTTCTATGGACTTTGTTATCTATTGCGACGCCTCGCGACAAGGACTAGGTTGCATACTCATGCAAGATCGTCATGTGATTGCCTACGCTTCTCGATAGTTGCATCCACATGAGGATAACTATCCCACACATGATCTAGAGCTTGCAGTTGTGGTCCATGCACTCAAAACATGGCGACATTACCTTCTCGGTAATCGTTGCGAGATTTACACCGATCACCAAAGTCTGAAATACATCTTCACCCAACCAGATTTGAATCTCAGGCAAAGACGTTGGGTCGAGTTGATCACAGATTACGACTTAGGAATAACTTACACCCCGGGCAAAGCCAATGTCATGGCTGATGCGCTAAGTCGTAAATCTTATTGTAACAACCTGATGTTACAACAAAGTCAACCACTTCTCCATGAGGAATTTCGTAAGCTTAACCTTCACATTGTTCCTCGAGGATTCCTATCCACCCTGGTGGCGAAACCTAACCTTACGGATCAAATCATAACCGCTCAGCGGTATGATAGAGGAATATCTCGGATCAAGGAGAACATTGCTAGCGGAGCTGCTAAGTGTTTCTCCATGGATGAGCGAGGTGTTGTCTTCTTCGAGAACCGCCTAGTGGTTCCCAAGAAACAACAGCTACGGCAATTGATCCTTAAGGAAGCTCATGAATCCCCTCTCACCATTCATCCCGGTAGTACTAAAATGTATCAAGACCCGCGCCAGAGGTTTTGGTGGACTAGGATGAAGAGAGAAATTGCTCAATACATTGCTAATTGCGACGTCTGTCATCGTGTTAAAGCAGAGCATCAACGGCCTGCTGGCACCCTTCAACCTTTGGCTATTCCTGAATGGAAATGCGATAAAATCGGTATGGATTTCATTACCGGGTTTCCCAGGACCAAGAGAGGGAATAATGCTATCTTCGTCGTTGTCAATCGTCTTTCCAAAGTAGCCCATTTCCTACCTGTTCGTGAGAGTATAAACGCTAGTCATCTAGCTGACTTGTACATCTCCCGAATAGTGTCTCTTCATGGTGTTCCATTGGAGATTAACTCAGACCGTGGAAGTCTTTTCACCTCTCGATTTTGGGAGAGTTTCCAAAATGCTATGGGAACTCGTCTCTCCTTTAGCACCACCTTCCACCCTCAATCAAGTGGTCAAGTAGAACGAGTCAATCAAATTCTGGAGGATATGCTCCGAGCTTCTGTCATCTCTTTCGGTATGGATTGGGAGAAATGCCTTCCATTCGCCGAATTCGCTTATAACAATAGTTATCAAGCTAGCTTGGGCAAAGCTCCTTTTGAAGTTCTCTATGGACGAAAATGTCGAACGCCTCTTAACTGGTCAGAAACCAGGGAAAGACAACTCTTGGGCCCGGATATGATTCAGGAAGCAGAAGAGCAGGTTCGCATTATTCGTGAGAAGTTGAAAACAGCCCAATCTCGTCAAAAGAGCCAATATGACCGCAAACATAAGCTCATGACTTATGAAGTTGGCGAGAAGGCTTACCTTCGGGTTACTCCTTTGAAGGGAACCCATCGATTCGGTATCAAAGGCAAATTGGCTCCTCGTTACATTAGACCCTTTCGCATTCTTGCCAAACGAGGAGAAGTTGCCTACCAATTGGAACTACCTCCGCATCTCTCCAGAGTTCATGATGTCTTCCACGTTTCTCAACTCAGGCGTTGCTTCTCGGATCCTATCCGTGGAGTGGACCATGAAACGCTTGATCTCCAAGATAATCTCACATATCAGGAATATCTCGTTCGCATCCTTGATCAAGCCGAGCATACCACTCGACGCTAGAATATCAAGTTTCTCAAGATTCAATAGTCACACCATTCCGAGAAAGAAGCTACTTGGGAAAGGGAGGATCGTCTTCGACTTGAGTAGCCCACCTTCTTCCCAACGGATCCTAAATCTCGGGACGAGATTCTTTTGCGTGGGGGTGAGTTGTTACATCCTAGCTAGTTCATGCATTAGAATGTTGCATCATGTTTACTTTTCCAGAAACTTGAAATGGGGATGATAGAACCCCCAGCACCCCCCCTAAAAACAACTAGGGTTTACTAAAATCAATTTCAATGAACCTGAAATGCCCTTCTAAAAAGTCCACCCTTTTTGTCTTGGGTTAGAACCTCTGACAAAATCGGTTCACAATTTTCTAGGTCATCTTAAGATCATTGAATTAAATCATATGTAACTTGCATTTGGGCATTTAAATACTAGTAAATATTTTAAATGCCCAAATAATCCGAAACTGAAATGTTCCATGTTGGATATGTTCCATACAGTGAGCATGTGTAGTCTGGTAATTTTTGGAAATGCCTAAGCATTTTTAGAAATGCCACAAACTGGCAGAAATAAAAGAAAACAGAAAATAAAATAAGGAAACGACTTACCTGGCCGCAACCCACGAGCCGGCCCACCTAGCGGCCCAGCACTTTGCTGGCCCGTGCCAGCCAGCTGCTTCGTCCCCGCCAGGCAGGCAGGGAGGTGACGCCGGCGTACGCGAGCTCGCCACGGCGCCACCTGCTTGCCGCCCACGCCCCTGGACACCTGGGCGAGCTCCACGTCGCCGCCCCGACCCCCTGGAAACATCCATTCGCCCCTGTCTCTCTCCCTCGCCCTCTCCCGCCATGGCCGGCGCACCTGCCGCCGCACCGCCGACGTAGTCGCGCTATCCGTCGTGCTCGCTCCGCCCCGTCTTGTCCACGAGCTCTGCCGCCGTTCGCTACGCCGAGCTAGCCGAGCCCCGAGCACTCGCACGCTCTGCACCGCCTCCTTCGACCTCGTCTCCACCAAACACCGCCGGAGATCCCCTTCGCCGTCCTCGCCGCACCAGCTCGTCCCCGACCTCGCCGACTGCTTCGAAGTGATAGCCGTGAGCTCAGCCACCTCTCCATCCTCTCCGTTCTCGCTCTCAAGCACCATAGCAACCGCACGAAGCTTCACCGCACGCAACGCCGCCGAGCTCGTCGCCGACGATGCTCCGGCCACCCAACGGCCACACCACCACGTCTAACACACTCACCGCATCCCCAGAAGTCTGTAGCACCACTCCGCGCGCCTCGCCGTGCCCCCTAACGACGATCCCGAGCTCACCCGAACTCCGGCAGCCGCACAGCTCGTCGCCGGCGTCGTTTCCGGTGACCCCGAGCCCAACTACCACCCTCACTCGACGCGGCTCGCTCCTAGTTACTCGTAGATGGTCTCCGCCGCCCATTTGGTCGCCGGAGCACGAAACCCGCATCGCCCCGCCGCGTCTGGCCTCGCCGACGGCTAAACGCCGGCGAGTTGACCCCGCTGACCGTTGACCGGTGGGCCCAGTTTGACCCCCTGGGTCTTTGACGTGTGGGCCCCAGGCCATTAACTAAACTAAGTTAGTATTAGTTTAACGCAAACTAAACTTAGTTAGTTTAACTAACTACTGATAGACGGGACCCACGGGTCAGGGTTGACCTGGACCGTCTCCGTTGACCGCTGACGCCACCATGACGCACTGCTGACGCAATAAGTATTTTCTGGATTTATTTTTATACAGGAAATTCTAGAAAATACTACAAACTTCAAAAAATCATAGAAATTAATCTGTAACTCCAAATGCAAAGATTTATATATGAATTTTGATCAGAAAAATTCAATCTTTCCATCTGTACTGGTTTCATGCATGTCAGAACACTTTAACCTTTCTGTTTAGATGAAACAAGCTAATGCACTAATATCACCTCTTAATTTGGGTTAGCATTTGAATCCTTGATTCAAATGAACTCAAACCAATCTGTTCTAAGTTGCATTAGTCAAAACACACTCATTTTGCCATGTCATTGCATGCATCAAATTGTTGCATATTGCCATGTGGTGATTGTGTTTCGATGTGTTCTTCGTGGTAGGTTCTGCCTCCGAGGATATTCACGAGTATCCAACTGAAGGGCAGTATTCCACTACCACTCCATCAGGCAAGCAACCCCTTTGATCATTTCGATACAAACCCATCTTCTCGCTTCTGCTCTCTTTTACTGCATTAAGACAACACGTTTCAAACTGCTGTGTGTTGCGGTAGTTGAACCCACTTCCTCTGCACGACCTGTCATTGCCACAGTAACTAGATGAAACCCACCAGCATGTGTAGGAGTTGATTGAGCCATGTTTGTGTTTCCTACCATGCTATGCCTGCTATGCTTAGAGTCGTGTCAGGTCTGGCTCATCGGGGTGATGAACTAGAGTGAATGGTTGTGTCGGTAATGAGAGTGAAGTGTTGAACATGATTTGGTAAAGGTATCGATGAGAGGCCATGTAGGAGTACATGGTGGGTTGTTTCATTGAGGCCGTCCTTAAGAACTGAGATCTGTATGCGTGATTTAAGATTCAGCTACTACCACACATTGGGATCCTTAATTGACTCTCTCGACTTATTAACCACCCCCGTCCTCTGTCCAGGAGTTGCGAGTAGTTTCTGGTGTTTGTAGTTGCTGGAGGCCGTGCGCAGCGCTGACCTTAGGGGTGGGCTGTGATGCGGTAGGCTCGTGGCACGGTGTACCGAGTCGTCCGTTTGGTGTCTCGGGAACCCTGCACACATCGTTTGGGGCCGTTGAGGACACCCCGGCCGGATTTCCTTGCGGATGGAACCCGAATAGGCGATAAACCTGGACTAGGGACTCGTGTGTTTAGTCAGGTCATGGCCGACACCCTCGCTGGGCTTCCGCTTGAAGGTTGCCGAGTACTTGTCGTGTAGCGGCGATAAGTGGTAAAGCGTGTGTGAAGAAGTACACCCCTACATGGTATAAAACTATTCGAATAGCCGCGTCCGCGGTAAAGGACTACTTGGTCGCTTATGCAGTTCATAGACAAGTTAATGGTTACTACTAAAAGACTCAAGATAAGTGTGAGTACCGTGGATGGCCCTCTCGTAGGATGACGAGGGAGGATCCACGGTGGAGTATTGTGATGGTGATTAGTGGACTCGTGTGCGAAAACTATTTTACAAGTGGTGTCTCCTAGGATAGCTTAGCCAAGAGTCAAAGCTGGCTTGCTGCAATAACTCCACTACCTTCTTGAGAATGTGCATGTATAGTAGGATCTGTTGTAAGACTTGCTGAGTACCTTTGTACTCATGTTGCTTTAATTACTGTTTTCAGACGACAACACCGCCCCCTCCGATAGGTTCTATGTAGATCTCGACGTTGACGAGTGACTTGCCACCCAGGTGGTGATCTGAGCTTGTGAAGGGCCTATGTAGATAGACAGGCTTCGTCAAGCCCTCTTGCTTTCTAGTTGTCTGTACTCAGACAAGTTTGCTTCCGCATGTGCTTGTATGTTTGTATGACTTGAGTGTCGGGTCATGTGACCCCTATCTGTATGAACATGTTATGTATGGCTCTCCGGAGCCTTTAAATAAAGTACTTTGAGTTGTAGAGTTTTGTTGTGATGCCATGTTGTATTTACACATATCGAGCATATTGTCTGTATGATTGAAATGCTTGGTATGTGTGGGATCCGACAATCTAGTTGTTTATCCTTGGCAGCCTCTCTTATGGGGAAATGTAGTCTAGCGCTTCCATGAGCCATAGTAGTCCGCTACAGCCCGGTTCACCGGAGTCCTGCTAGCCCAGCACTACTGCTCTGGAACACTTGACTGGCCGGCATGTGTTTCACTTCCTTCCTGTGTCTGTCCCTTCGGGGAAATGTCACGCGGTGACATCCGGAGTCCTGCCTAGCCTGCTACAGCCCGGGTTCCCGGAGTCCTGTTAGCCCAGTGCTACAGCCCGGATTCACACGCTGCTGACCGACATGCTCGATGTTGATTCATGTATGCATGTCCCCGTAAGTTAGTGCCGCTTTGGGTTCACGACTAGCCATGTCGGCCCGGGTTCTCTGTCATATGGATGCTAGCGACACTATCATATACGTGAGCCAAAAGGCGCAAACGGTCCCGGGCTAAGGTAAGGCGACACCCGTGGGAATACCGTGCGTGAGGCCGCAAAGTGATATGAGGTGTTACAGGCTAGATCTGTGTGACTTAGAGTCGGGGTCCTGACAGCAATGGGGTCGTGTCCGGGGATGCGGTGGCCGTGCGCCCAGCTCGCGGCCGCATCCGTTTGCCTCATCATGTCCGCGTCTATTTTAAAAAAAGAACCAACTTTCAAATGCCAAGCTCTAGTTCACATCAGGCCAGCGGCCCAGTTCATCACGCCGGCAACAAAGCCAGCGGCCTACACGTCCATCGACGGCATCAGCCACTGGCCGGCAACACAGCCAGCCTCCAAAATGAATAGTTCTCCTCGCCGGCAACACAGCCAGCGGCCGGCAACACAACCGACCACCAAAATGAATGTTTTCTCGCCGGCACACTGCCAGCGGCCCAGCAGGCGGGCCGCACCCATGCCAGCCTCCAAAAAAGAACGGCCACGCCGATCGGACGACCTAGTTCAGGCCTTCGCCGTCGAGCATCTCCTTCTGCCTGGCCTAGACCAGGCCCTCATCTTCTCGCTCATCTTCGACAAGTCCACGCTCATGATCGCAAGGGCCACCTCCTTCGCTTTTGTGGCGGCATTGGTGGCCTCGATGTCGAGCTGCCTCTGTCTGGCCTTGACATTGTCGGCCTCGATATCGGGCTGCCTTTGCCGGGCCGCCTCCTCCATGTCGAGCTGCCTTTGCCGGGCCGCCTCCTCCATGTCGATCTTCCTCCTCTTGGCCGCCTCCTCCATCTCAAGCTTCTTTCTTTGAAGGTCTAGGTATTGCTTCATTTGCTCGTCCTTGCTTTGCCGCTTCTTCTCGTCCCTCACATACTTTTGGGACATCATGCCATGCAAAGTGTCATGCAATGCCATGGATGAGTCATCACGTATGTCGTCAACCTTGGAGTTGGTCTTGCCCCTCGGACTCTTCAACGCCTCGCCATCATCACCTCCGGCGAACTTGGCCGTCTTCAACCCTCTCTTCCTTTGTAGTTCACGGTATTGGTCCTTGAACTTAGGGCAATTGTTGATGATCGTCCAACAATGCGTAAGAGTGAATGGCTTGTCATTGTGCCGGGACTTGAATGCCTCCAAAGATTGAAATGCCTACACCACATGATCAACAACAAGTGAACATGCAAACATATACACGGCTGAAGTCTCATGGCCGTAACAAGGAAAGGGCTAGGAAGAGGAGAGCATACCATGTCCCCAACGCCGAGACCACTCACGGGTCGTGCTTCAACGCTCTGAAATGCGGCGCAATACTTGTTGCACTCTTGTTGGGTGAACAACCATCTCTTTTGAATCGAGCCGATGCCACAGTTGCTTGTAATTTGGTAGGGCTCAAACATCTTTCTTTCATGGAATGTTTTGTGGACTCTCGTCCAAAAAACAATGCCATTTTGTTGCGCGCCGGTCCTCGGATCTTGGCTAATCTCCATCCAAGCTTGGCAAATTAACTTGTCCTCATCTTGTGTATATGAACCCGTGCGAATGCTCTTCCTCTTCTTTTGTGCTTCCGCTCTTTGGGTGAGATCGTCGATGAACAATGGCTCGCCACTAATATCAACGTCATTGCCTTCTTCTTCATCACCATCACCTTCGACATAGATGTCATCGTCTTCATGCCACGAGTCACCATGGTCGTAGTCAGCACGGTCGTCGGCCTCTTCATCGGGGACGTACTGGGCGCGGCCATCCTGACTTTGGGTCTCTTCGGGGTCATAGGCACGGCCATTCCCACCCTCGAAGATCACGTCCTCCATGTACTAGTTGTAGAAGGGGTCGTTGATACGTCTCCAACGTATCTATAATTTATGAAGTATTCATGCTATTATATTATCAACCTTGGATGTTTTATATGCATTTATATGCTATTTTATATGATTTTTGGGACTAACCTATTAACCTAGTGCCCAGTGCCAGTTTCTGTTTTTTCCTTGTTTTTGAGTTTTACAGAAAAGGAATATCAAACGGGGTCCAATTGACGTGCCAATTTTTGACGATTTTTTACAGACCAAAAGAAGACCCCGGAGTAAACGAGTTGGGCCAGGAGAGTCCCGGGGCTTCCACGAGGGTGGGGGGCGCGCCCACCCCCAGGCGCGTCGGCCTGCCTCGTGGACGCCTCGGGCACCTCCTTGACGTGAGACCGACGCCAAAAATTCCTATAAATACAGAAACCTCGGAAAATTAACCTAGATCGGAAGTTCCGCCGCCGCAAGCCTCTGTAGCCATGAGAAATCAATCTAGGCCCTCTCCGGCGCCCTGCCGGAGGGGGCCATCATCACCGGTGGCCATGGAGGAGTATCCCGGAGAGGCCATCATCGCCATGAAGGCCAAGGACCAGAGGGAAAACCTTTCCCCATCTAGGGGGGAGGCCATGGAGGAGGAAGCACAAGGGGGAGAACCTCTCCTCCTCTCTCTTGGTGGCGCCGGAGTGCCATTGAGAGGGGAATCATCGCCGTGGTGATCGTCTTCATCAACATCACCATCATCATCACCATCCTCATCTCTTTTACGCGGTCCACTCTCCCCCACCCCGCTATAATCCCTACTCGAACATGGTGCTTTATGCCACATATTATGATCCAATGATGTGTTGCCATCCTTTGATGTTTTGAGTAGATATCCTTTGTCTTTGGGTTGATTGATGATCTAGATTGGTACGAGTTGTATGTTTTATTTTGGTGCTGTCCTATGGTGCCCTCCGTGTCGCGCAAGCGTGAGGGATTCCCGCTGTAGGGTGTTGCAATACGTTCATGATTCGCTTATAATGGGTTGGTGAGTGACTGAAACACAAACCCGAGTAAGGGGGTTGTTGCGTATGGAAATAAATAGGACTTGATGCTTTAATGCTATGGTTGAGTTTTACCTTAATGATCTTTAGTAGTTGCGGATGCTTGCTAGAGTTTCAATCATAAGTGCATATGATCCAAGTAGAGAAAGTATGTTAGCTTATGCCTCTCCCTCATATAAAACTACAATAGTGATTACCGGTCTTGTTAACAATTGCCTAGGACAATTCCGCACACCGATCCACCATTATTCCACACTTGCTATTTATAATATTTAGTAATATATTCTAACTTTATGATAACATCACCTAATTTTATATTTTAGCTCTCCGATATCATTCAAAGTTATCCACTTCATACCCACAATGTAGTTTTATTTCTCGTTGCTAGTTGGAAGCAAACGTTCGGTGTACGTAGAGTCGTATCAGTGGCAAATAGGGCTTGAGAGAATATTGATCTTACCTTTAGCTCCTTGTGGGTTCGACACTCCATACTTATCACTTCCATCTTTGAAAATTGCTACGATGATTCCCTGCACTTGGGGATTATCAGTCGTCGACCGTTGGCGTTGGTGTTGGCATTCCGTCAAACAAGACGCGGGGGCCCGGCATGGTGCCCGTGAACGATGCCCGTGCTTGCTTTCTTTGCATCTCGACGGACGGACGGCCGCCGCTGCTGGACTCAGGCGTGACGTTGAGGTCGATGATGGCTGCGGGGCGCGGTGTGGATGGCGCGAACAAGCCCACGTCCGGCGACCCCGAGAAACGGGTCTGGCCGTCGTGCCTTGGCGGAGGAAAGCCGGGCGACATGGGCGCGGTCCGCGACGTCGGCGACTGGCAGTGCGGAGGCCGGGCGACCGACGAGCCTGTGCTCGCCGGGCCGACGGCCGCTGCAGGGAACCTGGCCGGACGGCCCATGCCAAGCATGAGGAGGGCGTGCGCTTTGTTAACGAGGTCCTCTTTCTCGTCGACCGAGGCCTTGCGCCGCACGGCCTCCATCGCATCGCGCTGGGCGGCGAACTTGGCCGCGGCGACATTGGCCTTGACGACCGGTCTCCGTTCCCTCCTCTTCGCCGATTCCGCGTCCAACTTGGCGATCTCCTCCGGCGTGCACTCCGACCGCGGCTTTCTTGGCGCCTTGGCCGCCTTCTTCTTCACCTTTGTGGGCGGGTCGACGGCCAGGCCGCCGGAATTTGGCGGGGCGTCGGCCATGGACGGGGGAGAGAGGGGGCGGCGGGAGGGACGTGGGAGGGTTTGGGGAAATGGCGCCAAATGGGGCGTGGGGGGGTGGTTTCTCCCACCGACAGGCGGGCCAGAGGAGGACAAGCGCGCGCGTCCTGCCCGTCCGCGCGCTGTTCGTTTCACCCCAAAACCGGCACAAACTTAGGCCGAGGATGGGTCGAAAGCGGACACAAAACGGACAAAAATTCGTTTGCGCCCGCGCGTTGGCCGTCTGGTTTGTCCGTTTTACCCTAAACAGACGGAGGCGAACAGGATAGGGTCGCGCGGTGGAGTTGGCCTTACCACGCCTCAAATGCGAGCGCGGCGCCGGCTGCCTTCTCCGAGTTGCCTTGCCGCCCTTGTGTCATTCCCGGTCTCCGCCTCGGGCGCCGTGCATGCATGTAACGCTCGTCGATCCTCGATCATGTGCCTGCAGCTTCCGGCCATCGCTGGCTGACAAAGAAGTTTCTTGTTGCTACGTACAGTACCCAAGAAGGATTGGATATATGACATGTCTACTTTCTTGATCCATTTGTATTTATTTATTTTTGAGGGAGAACAGCAGGCACTATTCATCATTCATAATGTTTGTAGGCACAGAAAGCTAAACTGGTGGTGGTGGATCAAACCAAACATATCGGCCACAGTACAGACTTGGTTACTGAATCTGCCTCGTAAGTACTCCTTCTACTATCATGTTTAAAAGCTACTATCCTCCCCGCAATTTTTTTTAAAATAAAAGCTACTCTTCTGTACCTAGTGTTCCATGCTATTTCTTCGAACGGGCTGGCCTGTATAAAGAAGACAGCGCACAGTGGTTATCCCGGTTCTAGGAACATTTTATAAACCGCTTAAAAAAACGGAGCATTCTAGAAAGTTCGGTCGTCCATGGCGTCTACGATTGATACCCGAAGAGCACTGCATTTTTTTTGCGGGGATCCAGAAGAGCACTGCAAATCCTGCGCTTATGCGCCATTTTTTTTAGAACTGCTTATACGCCAAATAGTTACCCAGTTCCCTGCTCTTTTTCCGAACGGGCCGATCCATATAAAAAAGAGAGCACACAGTGCATATCCGGTTTTAGGAACATTCTAGAAAGTTCCGTCGTCCAACTTTTTTTTCCAGTTTGCCATCCGTTGTTTGCTTCTTTTCTTTTTGGCGTTTTTCCATTTCTTTTTCCTTTTTTCCACTTTTCCTTCTCATCTTTTCTTTTACTTTTTTTTCGTGTTTTTTTGCAAGTTTTTTGTTTCTCGTTATTTTAAAAACATTAAAGTTTTTAAATCAATGTGAATTTTTATAAAATAAAGTATATTTTTACACATTTTAAACAATTTCGTTAATATTTTTCAAAATTTGTGAATATTTTTAAAAGGAAAAAAAATTCATCAATGATTCTCCATTTTTTGTCATATCTTATATGATGTATGCAAAGCCCACTTCTATGTCATTATATAATATTTCTGTTTATTCAATATACATTTTATGTCCATTATTGGCTCATAAAATTCAAAGTATATTTCCATGCATCCAAAAATTATGAAACTTGGTAGACATGATCTTTGTACCCACATTTTCATCCAGTAAATGTCTTGACTCCATTTGAGTTAGTACAATAATATTTTCATATTTTAGGAAATTCCTATTTGATAACCCTTGCAAAGCAACTACCTTTGCTATTGCTTGGGAAAATAGGAAATAATTCATAGGCACTCTCCTAGGCATGTGATACCTAGAGACACAAAGCCAGATAGTCTTGCTTTGATTTTGAATAGGGCATCCAAAACCCCTTTCTGCCTTAAAAGACAATTCTGTGAAGGAAGTGTATTATTTTATTCTGATTCATTGTGTCTGTTTTTTTTAGAATTCAAAACTTTATTTAAGCAAACACTGGAATCTCGTCCAATATTACATGCAGAATACATTCAGGTGGCACATACCGCCACTCCTCACACACCTCTTCACTAACAGCTAATTTAGCTAAAATATGAGCAACACGATTTGATGATCTTCTCTTCCAAGCTACCTTGCACCCTTGCCATCCTTGCACGAGACCAGCAATAGATAGGTTTTTCGTTGTACCATTGATCATAGAAACTGCCTCACGATAGTCAAGCTCCACATGAATCCGTTGTACACCCATCTCTCGCCCGAACTGGAGGGCTTTACGACAAGATTTCAGTTCCACAATGTCAGGCCGTGAGTTTTCTGGGAATAGCAGAGCTGCGGCACCCCGGAAGGCACCTTCATGGTCACGCAAGACCACACGATCTCCTCCCTTGTGTGCACTTTTTCACACCGCCCCATCCGCATTAGCCATGATCCACCCCTGCTCCGGGGGAAACCATCGCTCTAGAGGTGGTTTAGTATTTGGTCTGGCTTTTTTTGGACTACCTCAAGCCATTCATCCATGAATCTTGAGACCGAGCTCGCTACATTGGATGCCTCTTCAATTCTCTTGCCATCTCTCGCTTCATTTCTAGCTAGCCATAGCCCATAGACACCTTGTAGCATCATTTCCTTCTCTTCATCATTCGCATCACTCACCCAATTCAGCAGCTATCTACCAACTACAGAGTTCGAATCTAGCCCATTCGGTGGAGCCGTAGTGTGTCTGGTAATTTTACATAATGATCACCATCCCAAATAATCCCTAACAACGGGGACCGTGCCGACGTGTTGACGGGTGCCACATGGACGTTGGGATGCCTGTGGGGTGTAAGAAACGAACGTTGTTTCTTTTTGGCTTGGTGCCTTGTTGATTCCATCCACAATTGTCTTTGTTCTTTTGCCATGAAAAATGTTTGCCGATATGTTAGCATCTCAATCAGTGACGGAATGTTACATTATCCCAATCAATTAATTCCTCACCTAGGTAACCAACCCTTCCATAATTCCATTCCAGCCCTTCTATATTTGCAATTGCAACTATAACAAACAGCTTGGTGAAAGACGTCCTCTCGTTTTCCTCCTCTAACACAAGGTGATCGAGAACTCTTCCCTCTAGGCTTCAGCGGCGAGCCCGTGGATTCATGTTCCCTCTGCTTGCCACTGCGGCTACCGACGAGGGAAGGAGGAATCCCGGTACCACCGCATTGGTTAGTAGTTCAGGTTAGGTCTTAGTCCTTGCAGGTGCGACGCTCGGACCGATGGCACACTTCTTTTAGGGGTTTGTCTTTTGGACTCCGATCCTTTCCGAACTCGTCCGTCTATACGCAATGGCTCCAGCGCAGATTCATTCAGTCTCCATGGGACAGTCCGTGCCCTTGGGGCGGTGCGGTTAGAGTTCCTCGTCATGTGCCGATATTCGGTGTCGGGTGCTTTAGATCTATGCAAGAGTTCAACAGCGACAAATGTGGCTTCAAGGCGCTGGTCCTCAGGGGCACGCGTACAAAGACTTCTCAGCTGTCATGAACAATGTCAAACCGGCTCTGATAGGAGAGCCGCGACATCGTTGCGTGTCGCCGCGTTGGCGGCTCGTTCTAGCAGCAGTAGTGGTCGTTCAGTGGCCTCGTAACCTCTAAGTAATTGTTTTTTTAAGATACTACTACCTTCGTCCTGGTTTATTAGCCCCCTCCGTATTTTCTGCTAAATTTTTACCATAAATTTAACTAAGAAAATATTAATGCATGTCATCAAAACTAACATCATCCGAATATATGCTCAAATACGAATTCAATGATATAACTTTTAGTGACATGCATTAACATTTTAGTAGTTAAATATTTGATCAAATTTTGACACATAATTTAAAAGGGACTAATAAACCAGGACGGTGGTAGTATATATTTCCAATGAACTTTTATAAGGTCTGATGCGTCCATATCCTTTTTTTCCGTGGAGACAAGCCAAGCCGGGTCAAAGTCCATGTCAGAGCACAAGCCGCAAGCCTAGCACTAGTAGCTTTTCCGTACGGCCGGCTCTACTACAACACGTATGGTCATTTCGTCCTCTTCCTCTCCTACATATGGCTACGCGCCACGCCTCCCTCCTCCCGTCCCCTTTCTTTATTCCTCGCCATTGCCAAGGCCAGCACCAGCAAGTCAGCAAAACCCTTTGCGCTGCACGGTTTTACAGGCAGCGGCCAATCAGCCAGCCAGCAATTGTTTTTGCCGTCTCCCAGGTTCCCGTGGGTGGGTTGGGTGGCGTCCGATCCCTGGGCAAACACAACACGATTCGGTACATCGGGTGCCCGTTCAAATGCTTGTTTTCTCCAGCGCGAGGTTTGATGCTACACACTGTAGTACCTAGTACGTGCTGTAACATGGATACGCCGTAGGGTAAATCAAATTGTGTATTAGTAGTACTACTGCTAGTATCTGCGAAAGGCAGATCTTTGCAAATCCAGGGCCATACCGGGGGAATATATGGTATTTTTTGTTGCCTGTGTCAGTGGATCGTAGTACTGCTACTAGACCCGGAGTCCCGGACCGTGGTCAGCGTGCAGAGTAGATTCTAGGATTTGATCACCTGTTTCTTGGATTTGTACCACTAGTAGGAGTACTTTGTTGATTCTTGTAGAGGGTGTGGTGAATTTGGAGAAGTGGGTGGCTGGTGAAACAGTGGGTGACTTTTGCGACTAGGGAGGAGGGAGGGGACGGATACGGGACGGGATACCCTGGGGTAAGCACGATGCGTGCGGCCGCTTGTGCCGCCCCAGGGGTCACGGGAACGTGGGCCCACGTGGGGTCGGTGCGGCTTTACTTTTTTTTTTTAAGGTTGATATACATTCGTTTTTTTTTTGTCAGTGAGAAAACTGGGCCTGGCGCGACGGTTCCGAGGTGCGCGAAATGCGCACCGGAATATAGCGGCGTGGATTTTTACGTAGGAGTACTTGCGGAGGTACGCGAAACGTCGACACGGCACCACATCACGTGCGCATAATGCAAAGCAGCCTGCAGCTCTCACCTCACCTCTCATTGTGCAGAGCACGGCGTCGTCCGGGCGGCACCGAACGCGTCAAGTCGTGTTGGATCTCTTCAATCTCGACGCCCTTTATCCGTGGTACGCCCGCTGCGCCGCCGGCCGGCACGGACGCACGGTACAGGCGTACGGCACAGGGATTGATGATGCAAGATTGCAATTGCAAAACAAAAAAAAGTGATGCGATGCCCTTTTTATTCAGGGGATGCAAGTGTTGCACTTCACGGGCCGCGCCGCGGTGCACGCCCATGCCGTTCAGCGCGCTGGTCTTCACGTACTTACGTGCGTGCAACACGTGCATCGCATCACTCTTCCGTCGATCGTCTTCACGCACGCACGCACGTACGCGCCAGGTTCGATCGATCGCCATCAGATATATTACCACTGTACGAAAGAGCAAGCTGCAGATCAACAAATGCATGCATGGCTGATGGTTCTGACGCGGCCTTCGCTATGACACGTACGTACACGTACACGCTCTTTCTTTGAGCGGTGACTGTGTCATCGTCCATGCTCATGCATGCATGCATGCATGCACATGGGCAAAAAACTATACGTACGCTTCCACAGGGCTAGTTTTTCCGCGGTGCAACGTGCGTCCATGACTCGCGAAACAGAGCAGTGGCTCACGTGAAGCTTTTAATTGACATGGGAGGGAGGACACGCATGGGCGCGTACGCTCCAGTACTGCTTAGCATAAGCATAGGGCGTACGTGCTTCGTGTGATTACTTACTGCGATCTCTAGATCCGCGCTCTGCATGCACGAGCACGAGCACGAGCAGGAGCACGGGCTTCTCCATCGACTATACGACGCGTGCGTGTACATGAAGTGCGTATTCACGTACGCGTACATGTGGAACTAAATTCAACTCCTAAATAATCTTGAAAAAACTTCGGAGCTGCACTGTGCTACGTAGGTGAGGCATGCACGATTTCCGTCAAAATGGAACCGCATTCCACGAAAAGCCATCATGAGTTGGAGTTTGTTTAGTTATAGCGGAAAAAAAAAGGGAAATGGCTACTAGTAAGTCGGCTGAAATTCCAATTTACGCCAATCGGTTTCGTTTAGACGTTGGATGGGAAACATGCGGTGCATATTGCTTCTTCAACCTCTTGACCACCTCCTTCTTCTTCCCTCAACCGCGTACCACCGGCCAAACCGTTGGCCACCACTGCTCGCGGCCGACGGTGCTCCCGCACAGCCTCGCCACCCCGCCCTCCCACCGTTGTGCTGCCACCGCCCCCGTTCATCCCTCTAGCCCTGACGATGGCCAGTCTTTTCTCCAGCGAACTTGCACCACCGCCGTGTTGCCGCCTCCCACTACAGCCGTGTTGTCGCCCCCACCCCCCTCCTCAGGATAGATGATGGAGTAGCCTGCCAGCGAGCTCCTTCCTTCACTCTGGCGGCTTCTTCCTTCCCTTCGGTGTTTGCTTCCTTCTAGCGAAAATCGACCGATCGACATTGGATTTTTAGGCGACTGACGTTTAGCTATTGTGAGAAAAAACGAATGTAGGATGACACCGGTCCTAAGGAAAACACTCATATGGATCGATGCATGGCGGTGTGGGTCATCTGTTTCGAGAATTTGATGGGAAACTTTCTGCATGGGTTTGGATCTATAGTCAGATTTCTAGGGTCATTTTTTGGGTTTAAAAATAGGGTGTGGCTAGATGCCAGTCGACTGAGACTTAACCAAGTCTCAGTCAAACGATATAGCATATAAAAAAACTGATTTTTTTTTGCATGGATCTCCATGTAAAATCAAAGAAAGATAGTATCGACTGAGACATAACGAAGTCTCAGTCGATTGAGACTTAGCAAAACCGTTAATAATATAAAGTGAATCCATACCCCTATTTGTTTACAAATAAAGGAACATGCCTCTAGACAAGGATCGTGCATGGGGCAGTTTTGGTATGAAAAAGAATGACCGATTATTTCGTTGTACTCCAAATATTCCTAGTATCCGAAACAGAAAAGATGTACTACTCCCTCCGTTTCTTTTTACTCCGCGTATAAGATTTGGTCAAAGTCAAACTACACAATGTTTGACCAAATTTATATCGAAAAATATGAACATCTACAATACTAAAACTATAAAGTATGAAAATACATTTCATGATGCATCTCGTAATATTGATTTCATATTGTGAATCTCGATATATTTTTTAACAAACTTAGTCAAAGTTAACAAAGTTTGACTTTGACCAAATCTTATATGCAGATTAAAAAAACAGAGGGAGTACTAAACTGGAATGAGACATTCACCGAAATGCTATCCAGAATCCTTGAATATCGTCTCGAAAGAGGAGTTCGTCTGCCTTTTATTTCCTGCAACTAGCTGCACTGCAATGCCACCAGGCCAGCAGCTAGCCAGGTCCATGAGCTACCCGGTAAGCACATGGTTTGAGCCAATGCATCCGAGCATCTCCTCGCCCCTGCAGTAAACATTCTCACGCCGCAGAGCTCACACCACCCCCACCCCCATTGATGCGCTCCTTATTTACAGCCGTTCTCTGCGAAAAGCACTGATCAGCTTTGATGGCATGGGTCAAAGATGCCACTCTAATTAGTTACCAAAACCACGCATTAAGTGGGACGCTAACCTTTACTCTTTTGACCACCAAGAATCTTACTAACACACTTTTACCCTATTACCTGTTGCGATCCACGTTGAGCCGCGGCGCACCTGCTCCACGCAAACGTAGGCCCATGCCATGCATGCACCACCACTGCTACTACGGCTAGCTGCTCGAGCCAAGGGAGCAAGCAAGGAAGCAGCAAAGGGCATTGAATTCGTTTGTGCCGCCCACATGCAT
Organism: Aegilops tauschii subsp. strangulata; assembly: GCF_002575655.3. Taxonomy (NCBI): domain Eukaryota; kingdom Viridiplantae; phylum Streptophyta; class Magnoliopsida; order Poales; family Poaceae; genus Aegilops; species Aegilops tauschii. Next base: position 20,535,631 of record NC_053038.3, on the reverse strand, counting down.
GCATGCATGCGCGCATCGCCACATGTGCTACGACCAACATGGGTGCCATGCATGCCACCTATGGTCTCTTCCTCGAGGCCTCTTCTTCCTCCTCCTGCCGTCCCATATGCATATGCATTGCATAGCTAGACGCCCGCCACCAGCTTTACCTTTGCAGGCAGGCAGCCTCCCTCTTTGATCCGCCGCCGGAGTCTGGAGCTCTTTTTGGACCGTGGCCGGAGCCTTTCTTCGTGCCATAAAACGCAACGACCTACCCGTTGCATCTCTACTTACTCCAAGCTATACTAACTCTAGTGGTAGCTACTCATGCCTACACTACACTGTCACACTATACATACAGGTCTACAGCTGCTAGTTACACACGCTGCAAGTACTGCTGCCTAGCTGGTGCGTGCCACAGCCCAGGCCTACCCTAGCTTATGTAGGCAAGGTCCAAAAGCCTTCTATGTCTAGCGTAGCATAGCTAGCTGTGGATGCATGCTGTTGCTGCCCAAGTTCTCTCCCACACGCGACGACAGTTTGCCCTCTCTGCGTGCGTCGTTTCTGTCAGCCAGTCATGCGTCGGAATCCGGGCGGCGGATGGGAGCTGGAACAATCTGCGCCGCGCGGCGGTCGGGTTTCAATTTCCTTCCTCGCGTAACTTAACTTGTTGGGCTTGGAAGGACTTCATATGCATGAGAGGAGGAAAACGAAGCTGCAGGGCGTGCGTTTCACTTGCATATGCATATGCTTGATCACCCATAAATAAAAGGGAAATACACAGGGTTATGCGAACAAATGAGATACTGTAATGGGCAATGGTCCTGAATTCAGCCAGGACCACCTGCACTATATACACTCTCTCTCTCCCTATGTGCTGAGCAGTGTCCATTCATTCTCTCCGGCTCGCTCTCGTGCGTACAGTGCTCATTCGCTCTCTCTTTCCCTTTCTCGCCGGGCTTTATATTAAGTGCGGCGCGGGGATGGGGGCGACAGTGCCTCATTTGACGAAAGGGACGTGTCTTAGGAGGGGCTTTAAAACAGTGTTTGACGCCGGACGGTGGGGCTCCCACCGGCCTCGCGCGCCTTTCTTCGGCTGCAGCTTGTCGGGTCGGGTCCGTCGTGGATCGATCGTTCGTGTGCGCGTAGCCGCGGAGGAAGGAGACGGCTGCCAAGGGCGCGGGAAATGATTCCGCCGGGCGCACTGCACCGGTCGCTCGCTCGCGCTCGCACGGCCATTGGCGGGAGCAGTACGTGCGTACGTGCCAGCAGGTCTTGTCCGTGGCAGAAGAAACGGGAGGTAGTACGGAGCAGGCAGCATCCGACAGCAAGCGGTCGTTGCATCATGCATGCACGGGTGCCCAACTGGCCTGACCACATGCCGCTGCCACGCCTCCCCGGAATGACACCGCCTAGTGAGTCCATGTGGATCGGAAGTTGCCAATGAATACCGAATTTTGAACAACTCAAAATTTAAAACTTCACGTTTCAAAAAATTCCGAAGAAAATACACCCTCCGTTCCGTAATGTAGTGCGTGTAGATTTTTTTTCGGAAAGACAAACTAAGCAAACTTTGACCGAGTTTACAGAGTGAACTATTTATAGTGTATACAATTCCAAACGTGTACATCATGAAAATAGAACCGATGATTTGTACAATGATGCGCATTTGATATTTTAAATGTACATACTTTTGTATATAAACATGGTCAAAGTATGCAATATTTGATTTTTTTAAAAAAATCTATATGCACTACATTACGAAACGGAGGGAGTACACTCGTACTTATACGGATGCATATACATTGCTTAAAGTTCCATGATGCACTATTCACCATAAAACCTCATGATTTTGTCTTTTTTGTGAAGATCGCATGAAAACATATTTCATCCTAAAAATTTACAAAGATGTACTCCCTCCGTCCCATAATGTAAGAGTGTTTTTGACGCTAGTGTAGTGTAAAAAACGCTCTTATATTATGGGACGGGGGAGATATCCCAATTTCCCCCGGGGGTCTTAATTACCACTGCCTGTAGTAAACATCCTTTTGTACATATGTATTTTATTTTATATTATTTTTGAAACTATGATATTTTTCTCCCAACAAAAAAGAATGGTATTTTATTTTATTGTTTCAAAATTTATAGCTACAAGGAGCCCTGAGAGCTAGAAATCCTCACTCGCATGTGGATACTATATATAAAATGTACTGCCACATTTTTACCACACGAGTGCCATAGGAATGGAATTCTATAGGAATATTTCTTATGGTGCCCTTTGAACATATTTTGGAGGATTATAAGCATTTGCTCAGCTTCATTTACACTTCCTTTGTGAAGCCTAAGGCAACATGTGTCTTTGTCTCTCCACTTTTCTTTCTCCTGAAGAAACATTTTTCTGTAAAATTTCTATGGAGCATCCAAACATTTACATTGTCCAATTCATGTGTTTCAGATTCTTGCATTTTTTCTGTTGTTGTGTTGTTCATGTCCTATGTTCCAAATTTGCCTCATTTTGTACATTTGATTGCAAGTACAATGTTCTCGCGAAAAAAAGATTTCAATTACAATGTCAAATAGACTGAAGTGCTTTAAGTGTTGCTGGTTCAAATTTTAAAATTTTGTGGGTTGCCTATTCTAGAGTTGTTTCTTCAAATCACAATTCTCACCTTTGATCTCCCTTTCGAGTGATTCATGCCCGGGACTATCTTCCTCATTAGTGTACTTCTTTAATACACTCGATGGTTAGAGCCTGGATTCAACAAATTCGCTTAGGGCTGAAATTTCAAGGTGGGTGTTTCGTGTTCGCCCTGTTACTCCTTGTCTCGGAATAAAGATTGGCAGAGGATGCATATCGACATGGAGGCGATGCATGAGGATAGTATGGTGAAGGAGCATGACAATGGTACTAGCCATCGACAGGGAAGATGAAGAGTGGCGTGTGCCAAAGGATAAGTGAAAGAGGGGAGAAAATGAACAGATTAGAGGTGATGCATTGGGCTAGCAAATGGTGGGATAGCAAAAGCGGATCTGCTGTAACGCCTTCCAAATACAGAGGAGAAAGCGGAGAGATGACGTAGAAGATCAATTTTTCGAAGAGGAGAAGAGGTAGGAGGGGAAATCAACTATTGGACACATCCAACTAATCTCTTTTCTTTACTAACAGGTCGGTAGGAGATCAATGTACATGTGTCTAATTTGCTATGCACCAGCGATAAGAGATTCAGAACCCCCTCTAGTTTTTTTCTTTCTTTTTGTGTAATTAACATAATGGTATTAGAAAAAAATGTAACGATATATATTTTATAGAGCCGAAAAAAGGCCAACAATCATACTACCTGACAAAGGACTATGCAACAGGTTTTGCAACTACTCATAGTTTGAAAAGACGGTTGTAAATACATCTCGCTGAAGCAAGTAACACTAGACATTGAAAAATATTGCGTACATAGTTACAACACAACACAATGATCAACTTCCTAAACATCTAAATCTAGGTGGTAGTATGCAACACATGTGTTATCATAACCACATATAAGGTTTGCTAGAAAAAAGGGAGGAGGCTGTCGAGGCCTCTCATCCTGCCAGGAGACAGCAGAGAGGACAACTCCGAGGGACACCAATTGAGAGTTACAATAGGGCGACATCAAAACCACTGATTGAGGAGTACCAATGGTTGTCAAAAATCAAGGAGCTACACCATTACCCACCCCGAGGCATCCAACACCCATTGGAAGGGTGTTTATTTCCCATGATGGAGTGAAAATGAAGACGAGGAAGACTCCGGCTCGTTGAGCATGCATGAAGGGAGTGCACAAATTCTCCACCATAAGGGTGGTCATTGCCATGAAGAGTGAACGAAAAAGGAGCAACGATGAAGTGATATGATCTTAGAGAGTGCCATATGGCAAAGTCAAATCGTACACCACTTCAAAACGAGAAGAATTAAGGGCTGGTGAGGGACCAAACTTGATTCATTTCAGAATACAAGAGGCCACAAGTATATTATAGAAAGTTCAAAGGCTGAAAGAAAACTGCGAACACAATTGAGGAAAGATTTTTTTTTTCCGGAAAAAGAAAAAAGTCTTGTGTCTCGATGCATTGATAGAAAGAATAGAATGCACACACCCTAAAGCGAGCAACATCCAACGAGTACAACCCAACGCCTCCAAGTGCTAAAGGTGGCCGGCATCAGAAGCAGTGTCATGAGACCACACGCCATCGCCCGCCGCCTTGCCTCCGTCTTGATCACGTCTAGCAAGGTTAGTTGTGCGTGGTCGAAGATGACCACGTTCCGATGCTTCTAGATGCACCAAGCCACGAGCATTATAGCCGAGAATGTTCCTCTCCGAGCCGTGGTATGGACGGAGTAACAACTCTGCTGCCACCAGAGGTGGCCGACGCTGGAATCAATGCTGCCAGACCATACGCCCCCGCTGCCGCCCATTGCCCTTGCCCCTACCTTGATCGCGTCGAGTAGGCGAGGAAGGCCGAGTTTTGCATGGTCCAAGATGATCGTATTCTAATGCTTCCGGATGCACCAACCCATGAGCCCACGAGCATCATAGCCCATGGCGCTCCCCTCCGGGCCGCGGTGCGGAGGAAAGAAAATACGTATGTAATGCATGGTATGGTGACTAGTAAGCTTCATAATTGAAATTATAATGAATTACTTAATTACTTTGGTAGTTATACAAAATTATCAAAATCCATTTTGTTCTTCTGATAAAAAACAAGTCATTACCTAGCAGGTGGGAGAAAACATTCAGGTTAACCCATGTGACTAGTAAATAACACTGTGAAAGGCCTCTTGGAAAAACAAACTTGCATTGAAACGCTGGTCAGGCCGTGATGCATTATCGTCCCCTAAAGTAATCAGTGAACTGTGGATCGTGAGCCACTGATTATGCTTCTACCAAAAGGGCTAGAGTAGACGTATAGCTGAATGCGAGATTTTAGAGTAACAGGCTAACAGCGCACGTAATTATACACGGGCGCTCGTCGCACTCCGACTAGTATCATCAGTCTAATTAAGCATCATCGGCTCAAAAAAAGGGGTCTAATCAAGCATCATGCAAACACGTTAGCACACGCGCGCTCGAGGCAGGTGCCATGCCATCATTGCTGCCGTGGTAGACGACTGGTCAGATGAGACCCAGCTGCTATTCTGAGGTGGCCTCCAAAGCTCTTTCGAAAATGGCCTGAACATATTTGGTCGGTTGAGGTATATGCTTTCACGCCCGTGGACCGAAACCGGATGAACGACACTGCACAAACCGCATGGCCATGATTTTGACTGTACGCTCCTCCATCCGTTCCAAATTCCGAAGACAGTCAAGTGACTACTCTTACGACATGCTTGATCCGTATGTTCAGGCAGCAAGATACCAGCAGAGACAGTGCTTGGGACATAGTCTGATTTACGGCCCTTCGGTACACATCCACACATTTTCTGCTTGCCCACACAACACAAAACCTCCCGGTCTCTGCTTCCGTGGCTGACCGGCAGGTCGATCGAGGCAGCGAGCGTCGGCGTCGCAGCGGTTGGCCTCTGTCTTTACTCCATCCGGCTAGACCGACCTGCACAAGTTTGCAGCGGCTGTGGCCTGTCGATCTACTAGCAATCTACTAGCATAGTATGATAAGATGCTACGTACATTACTCCGTGGCTTCAGAGCGTCAGAATCGGCTCAGATCAGACGAGGCAAGGGACGCCCTTTCACATCGGCAAATACGCTGCGGTGCCACTGTTTCGACGCATTGCATGTCGTGTCAGGCTCAGGCGCGCACACACGATCATCAAATGCGAGCGCGACGCCGGCTGCCTTCTCGGAGTTGCCTTGCCGCCCTTGTGTCATTCCCGGTCTCTGCCTCCGGCGCCGTGCATGCATGCCAACGCTCGTCGATCGTCTGACTGCGGCTTCCGGCCGTCGTCGGCTGACAAAGAAGTTTCTTGTTCCTACTTAGGCCAACTCTAGCGCACGACCCCTTCGGGTGCGTCCGTAAAACGAATATACCAAACGGCCCAGCGTGCGGGGCAAACGGACTTTTCTCTGTTTTACGTTCGCTTTCGACTCATCCCGGTCCAAGTTTGAGCCGTTTCTGAGGTGAAACGGCGCGCGCTTGTTCTCCCCTGGCCCGCCCGTCGATGGCACAAAGCACCCGCCCGGTGCCCCATTTCGCGCCATTTTTCCCCAAAACCCTCCCACGTCCCGCGACCTCCCCTCCGCCCACCACCCTCCCGCTATGGTCGATGCCCCGCCGAATTCCGGCGGCAAGGCCGTCGACCCGCCCGGAAAAGTGAAGAAGAAGGCGGCCAATGGTCCGAAGAAGCCGCGGTCGGAACTCAAGCCGGCGGAGCTCGCAAAGCTGGACGCGGGATCAACGAAGAGGAGGAACCGGAGGGCGGTGGCCAAGGGCAAGAACGCCGCGGCCAGGTTCGCCGCCGAGTGGAGGCCGCGCGGCGCAAGGCCGACGTCGACAAGAAGGAGGACATCGTCAACAAAGCGCACGCCCTCCTCATGTTTGGGATTTGCCGTCCGCCGAGTTTCTCGGCAGCGCCCGTCGGCCCGGCGAGCACAGGCTCGTCGGTCGCCCGGCCTCCGCCGTGCCCCTTGCCAACGTCGCGGACCACGCCTTTGTCGCCCGGTTTTCCTCCGCCAAGGTACGAAGGCCAGACCCGTTTTTCGGCGTCGCCGGACGTTGGCGTGATCGCGTCGTCCACCCCGCGCCCCTCGGCCGTCATCTACCTCAACGTCACGCGGGTCCAGCGGCGGTGGCCGCCCGTCTGTCGAGATGCAAAGAAAGCAAGCACGGCCGCCGTCTACTGCCACCATGCTGTCGCTCCGCGTCTTGTTCGGCGAAATGCCAACAGCAATGCCAACGGTCACCAACGCCAACGCCAACGTTTGAATATTTGCGTTTGAAAAAGAAGGCGTACAGGATGCGGCTAAAGATTGCGTCCGCGTGTTGGGCTCACGGCCATCGTATCCGAGAAAAGACCCGAACACGATCTCATTGCCCGACACAAACGGACAAAATCCGACCCCAAACGGACGTCCATTTGGAGTCGTGCGCTGGGAGTTTGCCTTACCAAGAAGGATTAGATATATGACATGTCTACTTTCTTGATCCATTTGTATTTATTTATTTATGAGGGAGAACTGCAGGAACTACAGTGCATATCCGATTTTAGGTACAGAAAACTTGTCTGGTGGTGGTGGATCAAACCAAACATGTCGGCCACAGCCCACAGGACAGAGATAGTACAGACTTGGCTACTGAATCAGCCTCGTAATCACTCCTTCTAGCTTTTTTTTGAGGAAACTCCTTCTAGCTTCTACGTACTAGTATCATGTTTAAAAGCTACTCTCCGTACCTAGTGTTCCCTGCTATTTTATGAACGGGCTGGCCCATATAAAGAAGAGAGCGCACAGTGTTCAAGGAACAATTTAGAAACCGCCCCAAAAAAAGGAGCACTAGAAATTTCCGTTCTCCATGGCGTCTACGATTGATACCTGAAGAGCACTGCATTTTTTTTTGCGGGGATCCAGATGAGCACTGCAAATCCTGCGCTTGTGCGCCATTTTTTCTAGAACTGCTTATACGCCAAATAGTTACCCAGTTCCCTGCTCTTTTTCCGAACGGGCCGATCCATGTAAAAAAAAGAGCACACAGTGCATATCCGGTTTTAGGAACATTCTAGAAAGTTCCGTTGTACAATTTTTTTTCTTTTCCAGTTTGCCATCAGTTGTTTGCTTCTTTTCTTTTTGGCGTTTTTCCATTTCTTTTTCCTTTTTTCCATTCCTTCTCATCTTTTCTTTTACTTGTTTTTCGTGTTTTTTGTTTCTCATTATTTTAAAAACATTAAAGTTTTTAACGCAATGTGTTTTTTTTTATAAAAATAAAGTGTGTTTTTAAACATTTTAAACAATTTCGTTAATATTTTTCAAAATTCATGAATATTTTTAAGAAGGAAAAAATTTCACCAATGATTCCCCATTTTTTTGTCATATCTTATGTGATGTATGCAAAGCCCAGTTCTATGTCATTATATAATATTTCTGTTTATTCAATATACATTTTATGTCCATTATTGGCTCATAAAATTCAAAGTATATGTAATGTTGATCTTTTTCCTCTGGACCTGGCGGCTGGAACCCAAGCCGCCGCCAGGAGGCCAATCTTCTAGCGCCGTCCTGCGGCGGCTCCCCTCCGCCGGCGACCTCGGTCATCGGTGGTGAGGGGAGTCGCCTGATCCACTCGCGTGGATCATTTTACTCTCCCGTAGTCTAGGTTTTTAGGCAGTTCATCGTCTTGGCTTTGGCGGCGACGATGACGGCGCTGAATAAAGATTCTTCGATCCATCCCTAACGAGGCCTCGGGTCCTATGGTTGGGGATGAATTTGGAAACCAGTCTGTTCAAGTAAGGATGGCATGGCAACGGCGGTATCCTCGCGGTGGACCTGTATCCCCGGGCTCCGTCGTTGCGACGGCGTTTGCTCTAGTGTCGGCGCGGAGCTTGGGAGGTAGTCCAGGAGCGGATGCAGAATATGGTCTGCATCGACGACATCTGGAAGACGGAACGTGTGCTGGGTTCGTGGTTCGTGGATGGCAGGTATGGTTTCCTCCTTCAGTGTCTTAGTCGTGGTGGGGTGCCAGATCTAGAGTTCGATGGCGTGTCCGGGGTGTTGCCCCGGTCTGATTCATTCAACGGTGATGGCTTCACTTTTGGTGAGCCACCTTGGAGGTCCGCAAAGCTGCATATCAGCGATGGAGCCGCGTCGAGCTCAGGTGAGGAGGTGATCCGTTATTCTTTTCTTCGGTGGCTGCTGTGGTGGTGCTGGAGGCAGGTGACGGGCGTTGGTGTCAAGCTCAGAGATGTTCTGCTATCTTTTCAGTTTTGTCATGTCGGTCCTTACGTGACTTGTACTTTGTTCTTTATGATATGAATGAGACACGTATTACGATGCAAAAAAATTCGAAGTATATGTCCATGCATCCAAAAAATATGAAACTTGGTGGACATGATCGTTGTACCCACATTTTCATCCAGTAAAAGTCTTGACTCCATTTGAGTTAGTACAATACTATTTTCATATTTTAGGAAATTCCTATTTGATGGCCCTTGCAAAGCAACTACCTTTGCTATTGCTTGGGAAAATAGGAAATAATTCATAGGCACTCTCCTAGGCATGTGATACCTAGAGACACAAAGCCACATAGTCTTCCTCTGATTTTGAGTAGGGCATCCAAAACCCCTTTCTCCCTTAAAAGAAAGTTCTCTGAAGGAAGTGTATTATTTTATTCCGATTCACCGTGTCTGTTTCCTTTTTGAGAATTAGAAACTTTATTTAAGCAAAGACTGGAATCTCGTTCGATATTACATGCAGAATACATTCAGGTGGCACATACCGCCACTCCTCACACACCTCTTCACTAACAGCTAATTTAGCTAAAATATGAGTAGCACGATTTGATGATCTTCTCTTCCAAGTTACCTTGCACCCTTGCCATCCTTGCATGAGACCTTTAATCTCTTCAACAAGCGGACTAGCAACAGATAGGTTTGTCGCTGTACCATTGATCATAGAAACTGCCTGACGACAGTCAAGCTCCACATGAATCCGTTGTACACCGATCTCTCGCCCGAACTGGAGGGCTTTACGACAAGCTTTCAGTTCCACAATGTCAGGCCGTGAGTTGTTTGGGAATAGCAGAGCTGTGGCACCCCGGAAGGCACCTTCCTGGTCACGCAAGACCACACCACCTCCTCCCTTGTTTGCACTTTTTGACACCGCCCCATCCGCATTAGCCATGATCCACCCCTTCTCCGTGGGAACCCATCGCTCTAGAGGTGGTTTAGTATTTGGTCTGGCTTTATTCCGGACTACCTCAAGCCATTCATCCATGGATCTTGAGACCGAGCTCGCTACATTGGATGCCTCTTCAATTCTCTTGCCATCTCTCGCTTCATTTCTCGCTAGCCATAGCCCGTAGACACCTTGTAGCATCATTTCCTTCTCTTCATCCTTCGCATCACTCACCCAATTCAGCAGCCATCTACCAACTACAGAGTTCGAATCTAGCCCATCCGGTGGAGCCGTAGTTTGTCTGGTATTTTTACATAATGATCACCATCCCAAATAATCCCTAGCAACAGGGATCGTGCCGACATGTTGACGGGTGCCACATGGACGTTGGAATGCCTGTGGGGTGCAAGAAACGAATGTTGTTTCTTTCTGGCGTGGTGCCTTGTTGATTCCATCCACAATTGTCTTTGTTCTTTTGCCATGAAAAATGTTTACCGATATGTGTGACGCCCGGATAATTAAGCTACAGGAATCCCCTGCTAATGATGCCAGGTCATCACATTACTGTTGCTAATCCTCGCTTGATCCAAATCGCAATCCAAATTCAAGTTCAAACTAAAGTCCAAAATTCAAATTTCTCAAACATGCAAACTAAAATGTTCAAAGGGTGGAAAATAATCCCTGGGTATTTGTCATGTTGGAACCAACCTCTTTTGAATTCCCAAAAATGCCCCTGGAATTAATTTTTGGTCCAACAGCAATTAAATTGGCCTTTTCAGTTTCTAAAAATGGTTAGACAACTCCTTTTGATCCCATACTTTTTGTTCCATCTCAATATATTGTGTTAGATTTATGTGCCAAGTTTTGTTCATAACAAAACTCATTTGGTAAAAAAAAGAAAATGCAAAAGGAAAAGAGAAAATGGAAAACAGAAAAGAAAAGGAGGAGGACCTAAGCTACTGGGCTTGTTAGCCCACATAACTAAAGACCGGCCCATCCTCTCTCCCCTGTTCACGTGACCGGGTCGCTACAGGGGCTTGGTCGCCTGGGACCACCTCGCCGGCACCGACGCCGGGAGGGGATAAGGGCGCCACGCCCCGACCCGTCGATCCCACCTCTCTCCACTTGCCTCCTCGAGTCTTCCCCCTGCCACTACCACTCCCTCCTCCCTCTCAGCCTCTCTCCCCCTCGCCAGATCCCCTTTCCCCGAGTTCGTGCGCTCGCTGCATCGCCATGGCTGCGGCCTAGCCACGGCCATCATGCCCCTCTCGCCGTCCCACTGAGTCCCCGAGGATCACCGCCGTCCGCTACTTCGATTGGCGCATCGCGTTGGAGCTCGGAGCCACCGCAGCGCCCACATCGTCGTCATCTTCCTCCTCTGCTCCGACGAGCTCCGCCGTCGATTCCGCCGCTCTGAGCCCTCCTCGAGCACGCTTGAGCACATTTGCAGGCTTCTGGTGAGCCGCGCGTCCCTCTCCCCTCCTCCCACTCCCTTGTCGTGCACTGTAGCTAACCCGCCGCTGTAGTCGTAGCTCGTCGCTGCCTCACTCCATTGCCGCTGTAGCCACCACTGTCGCAGCCCGCGCCCGAGCTTCGTCTCGTGCTCCTGGGTCTCCCAGGGAGCCAACGCACCCCTGGCTCGCCTTGCCGAGCCCCCTAGCGCCGCCTACGTGCTCACCCGAGCTCCGGCCTCCGCCTCCCAACGACGCGGCATCTCACGACCGTTCGAATGGACCACGTCGCGCCCTTCCCGTGCCCCGCAACCCCGACCCCGTCCACGCCCGCTCACTGCTGCCTCCTTTGCGCCTCGCCATCCACCTGGCGCCGTGCTGCCCCTGCCGCTGCTCGCTGTTGTGGCCGCCCCCTTTCTAGAAAAGGAGTTTCTCTCGAAAGAAGTGAGTGGGAGGAAAGTAGAACTTGATCAGGTAATTGTACCTTCTCCCGAATTGGAAAGTAGTTCATCACAAAAATCAGTTCCAGTGATTCCTACACCAATCAGCGAGGAAGCTAATGATGATGATCATGACACTTCAGATCAAGTTACTACTGAACCTCGTATGTCAACCAGAGTAAGATCCGCACCAGAGTGGTATGGTAATCCTGTTCTAGAGGTCATGTTACTTGACCATAACGAATCTATGAACTATGAGGAAGCGATGATGAGCCTAGATTCCGTGAAATGGCCTGAGGCCATGAAATCTGAGATGGGATCCATGTATGAGAACAAAGTGTGGACTTTGGTTGACTTGCCCGATGATCGGCAAGCCATTGAGAATAAATGGATTTTCAAGAGGAAGACGGACGCTGATAGTAGTGTTACTATCTACAAAGTTGGAATTGTCGCAAAAAGTTTTCGACAAGTTTAAGGTGTTGACTACGATGAGATTTTCTCACTCGTAGCGATGCTTAAGTCTGTCCGAATCATGTTAGCAATTGCCACATTTTATGAAATCTGGCAAATGGATGTCAAAACTGCATTCCTTAATGGATTTCTTAAAGAAGAGTTGTATATGATACAACAAGAAGGTTTTGTCAATTGTAAAGGTGCTAACAAAGTGTGCAAGCTCAAGCGATCCATCTATGAACTGGTGCAAGCATCTCGGAGTTGGAATAAACGCTTTTATGAGTTAATCAAAGCATATAGTTTTGTACAGACCTGCGGTGAAGTCTGTATTTACAAGAAAGTGAGTGGGAGCACTACAACATTTCTGATAGGTATATGTGAATGACATATTGTTGATCGGAAATAATGTAGAATTTTCTGGAAAGCATAAAGGAGTTTTTGAAAAGAGTTTTTCGAAGAAATACCTCGATGAAGCTGCTTACATATTGAGCATCAAGATCTATAGAGATAGATCAAGACGCTTGATAAAATTTTTCAATGAGTATGTACCTTGACAAGTTTTTGAAGTAGTTCAAAATGGAACAGTCAAAGAAGGAGTTCTTGCCCTGTGTTGCAAGGTGTGAAGTTGAGTAAAAACTCAAAACTCGACCACGGAAGAAAATAGAAAGAGAATAAAAAGTCATTCCCTATGCCTGAGTCATAGGTTCTATAAAGTATGCTATGTTATGTACTAGACCTATTGTGTACATCACCATGAGTTTGGCAAGAGGGTACAATAGTGATCCAGAAGTGGATCACTGGACAGCGGTCAAAATTATCCTTAGTGGAATAAGAAAATGTTTCTTGGTTATGGAGGTGACAAAGATTTCGTCGTAAAGAGTTACGTCGATGCAAGCCTTCACACCAATATAGATGACTCTAAGTCTTGATCTAGATACATATTGAAAGTGGGAGCAATAAGCTAGAGTAGCTCCGTGCAGGGTATTGTAGACACAGAAATTTGCAAAATACATACGGATCTGAATGTTGCAGACCCGTAGACTAAAATTTCTCTCACAGGTAAAACATGATCATACCTTATTACTCTTGGGTGTTAATCACATAGCGATGTGAACTAGATTATTGAATCTAGTAAACCTTTTGAGTGTTGGTCACATGCCGATGTGAACTATAGAGTGTTAAATCATATGACGATGTGAACTATTGGTGTTAAATCACATGGCGATGTGAACTAAATTATTGACTCTAGTGCAAGTGGGAGACTGAAGGAAATATGCCTAGAGGCAATAATAAAGATGTTATTTATATTTCTTTATATCATGATAAATGTTTATTATTCATGCTACAATTATATTAACCGGAAACTTGATACATGTGTGAATACATAGAGAAAACAGAGTGTGGTAATTTTTTTTCACCTGCTACTACGTACCAGTAGTATCTGCGAAAAAGGAGATCTTTGCAAATCCAGGGTCATACCGGGGGAATATCTAGTATTTTTCTTGCTTGTGTCAGTGGATCGTATTAGTACTACGACTACTAGAGCTGGACCGTGGTCAGCGTGCAGAGTAGATTCTGGGATTTGGTCACCTGTTTCTTTGATTTGTACTACTCCTACTACTAATACTTTGTTGATTCTTGTAGAGAGAGTGGTGAATTTGGAGAAGTGGGTGGCTGGGGAATTGGGTGACTTTTGCGACTAGGGAGGAGGAGGGGATGGATACGGGACGGGATACCCTGGGGTGAGCACGATGCATGCGGCCGCTTGTGCCGCCCCAGGGGTCACGGGAACATGGGCCCACATGGGGTCGGTGCGGCTTTCTTGGCGGAGCGCTATTGGTGGCAAAATTATCCTAATCAACTCTGTTCAGATAAGCTTGCTTTATTACAGAGGCTTAGGGTTTATATATCCATTCGTTTTCTAAGTTGATCTATACTACCCCATCCTAGTTTATTGGTTAATATGTGCGAAATTTTGGCCGTAAATTTTACTAATAAAATTTTCATGCATGTCATCAAAATTATATCATTGAAAATACGAATCCAACATTACTATTTTGTTGACATGCACTAACATTTTGTTAGTTGATTATTTAGTAAAAAATTAGCATAAATCATAAAGGGGACTAATTAACCAGTACAGAGTTAGTACATTCGTTTTTTCTTGTGAGTGAGTAAACTGGGCCTTGTGTGACAGTTCAAAGGTGCGCGAAAGGCGCACCGGAATATAGCAGTGTGGATTTACATCCTTTCAGAGGCACGCACGACCCGATTTTGATCGTTTGGGGCAGTAAAACGGACATGCTCGTCCCCTTGCGGTCGTGTGGCCGTCGATGCGCCCAGACAGCCCGTCGCATCTCAAACTATCGGTGTATTTGAACTTGAATTTTGACCCAATAAAACCCCCAAATAAACGTTGCAAATAATATCAAAACATTAATATAAACATTAAAACGTCCACACATTCACAGTAGCCAAGTTCAACACCGTTCTTAATTAAACTAAAATTTAAAAGACATAAATTAACTAGAGGCACATCGCCGGTGAGGCCGCCATCATCTTCAGTAGCCGCCGTCCTAGTCGTCATCGTCACCGGTGAGGTCGACGTATGGAGGTGGATGGGAGAGGTGTGTTGCCGGCCCCTGCCACTGCTAGACCGGAGGCGCCTGCACCACCTCCTCCTGCGGCTCCTGCTCCTGCTCTGGTGACCGCGGCGCCGTGGGTGACCATGGCCCGGAACCCACCGCGTCGGCCATCTTTGGCGCCGTGGACGACTAGCTCCACCACTGGCCCACCAAGCGTGGGTTCCACGCGGCGATGGGCGGCTCCACCACCTCCTCCCGCACCTCCTCCTTGACGGCCTTGTCCAGCTCCAGGATGGCGATGTCGCCGGCCGCAGAGAGGGCCAGTTAGGTTTCGAGGCCCTCCTATTGACGCTCGTCGTAGTTGTTCATGGAGTCCTCCATGACCTGTCTCATGAGCTCGGCCTTTTCCTCCTCGATCATGGGAGGTGATGGTGGCGGGGACGACGCCGGCGTCAGCGTGAGGCCGTGCACACGCGTACGCCTGCGCTTTTGGTGTGAGCTCTGAGCATGAGCAGGACGCGGCCGTCGTGGGCTGGGAGGATGACTGGCACAAAAGGATTGTCGCCGCAGGTCGTGTTCGTCGTGGAGCCACATATCTCGTAGCGGCGAATCCACGGCATACCTGCGGTCATAGAGCAGATCCGATGGGAGGCAGGAGCGCGGCGGTCGATCTCCGGCACTGGTGGGATTGGTACCCGATCCACACAGAGATTCCAATTGTTGGGGAGGTTGGCATCTCCCCAGCGCAGTGGCGTTGTCGTCTCCCAATAGCGCCGGCGTATGTTGGCGCCAATGTAGGGGCGTCTACGCTGCGAGGTGGCCGGCGGCGCGATGGTAAACGCGGGTGGTGAGGGTGGCGCGGGTGGTGGGCGCACCGCGGTCTTGCTAGAGCGGCGACGACCGGAGGAGGAGCTGGCATCATGGTCGTGCTTCCCTTTGCCAGTCCATAGCGCCGGAGAGGTGGTGGACGAGAGGGGATGCGCCGGTGGCTAGGGTTTGCTCGCTCGTGTCGTGGCTCGAGGAGGCAGTCGGGCTCGGAAGTGGAAGTTGTGGACTTGCCGGTCCACGGCTCCACATTAAGAAGGACGACGAACTGGGGCGGCTGGGTGGATAAGAGTTAGGGGCCGCTGCGCATGCACAATTATTTTGGGCGGTGAAGGTAGGTGGACGAGAAACCAAGCGCGTCCCCATTCGTTCGATGTCTTTGCGGACGCAAATCAGAAGCAATTTTGCTCTGAAAATGGGGCAGACCGGACACAAGCGGACAAATTTTACGAATGCGCCCACGCATTGGGCCATGGCACCTGTCGTTTGGGCCTATACAGACATCGACGGACCAGACAGGTTAGTGCATTGGAGTTGCCCTTAGAGCAACTCCAACGGGCCGACCCAAACGGACGACGCTTTTGTCCGCTTTTTGTCCGTTTGGGCCGGCCGCCCCCCGGCGTCCACCCTCTTTCAGATTTGGCTCGGCAGTGCGCCCAACGCACTGCTACCTCTTGAACATTGCGTTGGTTTTTTCCTTGAAGAGGAAAGGGTGATGCAGCAAAGCAGTGTAAGTATTTCCCTCAGTTTATGAGAACCAAGGTATCAATCCAGTAGGAGGCTACACGCAAGTCCCTCGCACCTACACAAACAAATAAATCCTCGCAACCAACGCGATAAGGGGTTGTCAATCCCTACACGGTCACTTACAAGAGTGAGATCTGATAGATATGATAAGATAATATTTTTGGTATTTTTATGATAAAGATGCAAAGTAAAATAAAAGCAACGGAAATAACTAAGTGTTGAAAGATTAATATGATGGAAAATAGACCCGGGGGCCATAGGTTTCACTAGTGGCTTCTCTCAAGAGCATAAGTATTTTACGGTGGGTGAACAAATTACTGTTGAGCAATTGACAGAATTGAGCATAGTTATGAGAATATCTAGGTATGATCATGTATATAGGCATCACGTCCGAGACAAGTAGACCGACTCCTGCCTGCATCTACTACTATTACTCCACACATCGACCGCTATCCAGCATGCATCTAGAGTATTAAGTTCATAAGAACAGAGTAACGCCTTAAGAAAGATGACATGATGTAGAGGGATAAATTCATGCAATATGATAAAAACCCCATCTTGTTATCCTCGATGGCAACAATACAATACGTGCCTTGCTGCCCCTACTGTCACTGGGAAAGGACACCGCAAGATTGAACCCAAAGCTAAGCACTTCTCCCATTGCAAGAAAGATCAATCTAGTAGGCCAAACCAAATTGATAATTCGAAGAGACTTGCAAAGATAACCAATCATACATAAAAGAATTCAGAAGATTCAAATATTGTTCATAGATAAACTTGATCATAAACCCACAATTCATCGGTCTCAACAAACACACCGCAAGAGAAGATTACATCGAATAGATCTCCACGAGAGAGGGGGAGAACATTTTATTGAGATCCAAAAAGAGAGAAGAAGCCATCTAGCTAATAACTATGGACCCGAAGGTCTGAGGTAAACTACTCACACTTCATCGGAGAGGCTATGGTGTTGATGTAGAAGCCCTCAGTGATTGATGCCCCCTTCGGCGGAGCTCCGGAACAGGCCCCAAGATGGGATCTCATGGGTACAGAAGGTTGCGGTGGTGGAATTAGGTTTTTGGCTCCGTATCTAATCGTTTGGGGTACGTAAGTATATATAGGAGGAAGGAGTACGTCGGTGGAGCAACGTGGGGCCCACTACGGTGGAGGGCGCGCCTGGGGGGGGGGGGTAGGCGTGCCCCCTACCTCGTGGCTTCCTGCTTGATTTCTTGACGTAGGGTCCAAGTCCTCTGGATCATGTTTGTTCCGAAAATCACGTTCCCGAAGGTTTCATTCCGTTTGGACTCCGTTTGATATTTTTTTCTGCGAAACTCTGAAATAGGCAAAAAACAGCAATTCTGGGCTAGGCCTCCGGTTAATAGGTTAGTCCCAAAAATAATATAAAAGTGAATAATAAAGCCCAATAATGTCCAAAACAGAAGATAATATAGCATGGAGCAATCAAAAATTGTAGATACGTTGGAGACGTATCAAGCATCCCCAAGCTTAATTCCTGCTCGTCCTCGAGTAGGTAAATGATAAAAACAGAATTTTTGATGTGGAATGCTACTTGGCATAATTTCAATGCAATTCTTCTTATTGTGGCATGAATGTGCATATTTGATATGATTCAAGATAAAAGTTTAATGTTGATATAAAAACAATAATATTTCAAGCATATTAACTAAGCAATTATGTTTTATCAAAATAACATAGCCAAAGCAAGTTATCCCTACAAAATCATATAGTCTGGCTATGATCCATCTTCCCCACACAAAATATTCATATCATGTACGACCCCGGTTTTAGCCAAGCAATTGGTTCATACTTTTAACGCGCTTCAGCCTTTTCAACTCTTACGCAATACATGAGCGCAAGCCATGGATATAGCACTATGGTCGAATAAGGTATAATGGTAGGGGTTATGTGGGAAGACAAAAAAGGAGAAAGTCTCACATCAACGAGGCTAATCAACGGGCTATTGAGATGCCCATCAATTGATGTTAATGCGAGGAATAGGGATTGCCATGCAACGGATGCACTAGAGCTATAAGTGTATCAAAGCTCAAAAAGAAACTAAGTGGGTGTGCATCCAACTTGCTTGCTCACGAAGACCTCGGGCACTTGAGGAAGCCCATCATTGGAATATACAAGCCAAGTTCTATAATGAAATTTCCCACTAGTATATGAAAGTGCCAAAATGAGAGAATCTCTATTATGAAGATCACGGTGCTACTTTGAAGCACAAGTGTGGTAAAAGGATAGTAACATTTTCCCTTCTCTCTTTTTCTCTCCCTTTTTTTATTTGGGCCTTTTCTCTTTTTTATGGCCTCTTTTTTTAGTCCGGAGTCTCATCCCGACTTGTGGGGGAATCATAGTCTCCATCATCCTTTCCTCACTTGGGACAATGCTCTAATAATGATGATCATCACACTTTTATTTACTTACAACTCATGAATTACAACTCAATACTTAGAACAAAATATGACTATATGAATGCCTCCGGCGGTGTACCGGGATATGCAATGAATCAAGAGCGACATCTATGAAAGAATTATGAACGGTGGCTTTGCCACAAATACAATGTCAACTACATGATCATGCAAAGCAATATGACAATGATGGAGCATGTCATGATAAATGGAACGGTGGAAAGTTGCATGGCAATATATATATCTCGGAATGGCTATGGAAATGCCATGATAGGTAGGTATGGTGGTTGTTTTGAGGAAGATATAAGGAGGTTTATGTGTGATAGAGCGTATCATATCACGGGGTTTGGATGCACCAGCGAAGTTTGCACAACTCTCAAGGTGAGAAAGGGCAATGCGCGGTACCGAAGAGGCTAGAAAATTGCGGAGAGGTAAGTGTGTGTATAATCCATGCACTCACATTAGTCATAAAGAACTCATATACTTATTGCAAAAATTTATTAGCCCTCGAAGCATAGTACTACTACGCATGCTCCTAGGGGAAGGGTTGGTAGGAGTTAACCATCGCGCGATCCCGACCGCCACACAAAGGAAGACAATCAACAAATACTTCATGCTCCGACTTCGTTACATAACGGTTCACCATACGTGCATGCTACGGGAATCACAAACTCCAACACATGTATTTTTCAATTCCACAATTACTCAACTAGCACAACTATGATATTACCACCTTTATATCTCAAAACAATTATCAAGCATCAAATTTCTCATGATATTAATTAAAGCAAATTGCCATGCTATTTTAAGACTCTCAAAATAATATAAGTGAAGCATGAGAGATCAATAGTTTCTATAAAACAAATCCACCACCGTGCTCTAAAAGATATAAGTGAAGTACTAGAGCAAAAACTATATAGCTCAAAAGATATAAGTGAAGCACATAGAGTATTCTAATAATTTCCGAATCATGTGTGTCTCTCTCAAAAGGTGTGTACAGCAAGGATGATTGTGGTAAACTACCAAACAAAGACTCAAATCATACAAGACGCTCCAAGCAAAACACATATCATGTGGTGAATAAAAATATAACTCCAAGTAAAGTTACCGATGGAAGTAGACGAAAGAGGGGATGCCTTCCGGGGCATCCCCAAGCTTTGGCTTTATGGTGTCCTTAGATTATCTTGGGGGTGCCATGGGCATCCCCAAGCTTAGGCTCTTGCCACTCCTTGTTCCATAATCCATCAAATCTTTTACCCAAAACTTGAAAACTTCACAACACAAAACTTAGCAGAAAATCTCGTGAGCTCCGTTAGCGAAAGAAAAAAAAACACTTCAAGGTACTGTAATGAACTCATTCTTTATTTATATTGGTGTTAAACCTACTGTATTCCAACTTCTCTATGTTTTATAAACTCTTTTACTAGCCATAGATTCATCAAAATAAGCAAACTACACACGAAAAACAGAATCTGTCAAAAACAAAACAGTCTGTAGTAATCTGTAACTAACGCAAACTTCTGCAACTCCAAAAAATCAGCCAAACTAGGACGACCTAGGCAATTTGTTTATTGATCAGCACCAATTGGAATCAATATTGTATCACGTTCTAGTGATTTGTAACAATTATTTTCATGAACAGAAAGTTTCTGGAATTTTCTGCAAGATCAAATAACTATCATCCAAGAAGATCCTATAGGTTTAACTTGGCACAAACACTAATTAAAACATAAAAACACATCTAACCAGAGGCTAGAACAAAAATTTATTGAATAACAGCAAGGAAAAATATTGGGTTGTCTCCCAACAAGCGCTTTTCTTTAAAGCCTTTTAGCTAGGCATTGATAATTTTAATGATGCTCACATGAAAGACAAGAATTGAAGCACAAAAAGAGCATCATAAAACACGTGACAAACACATCTAAGTCTAACATACTTCCTATGCATAGGCATCTTATAGAAAAACAAATTATCATAGCAAGCAAAAACTAGCATATGCAAGGAAGCGGAAAGGAACAATAGCAATCTCAACATAACGAGAGGTAATTTAGTAACATGAAAATTTCTATAACCATATTTTCCACTCTCATAATAATTACATGTAGAATCATAAGAAAATTCAACAATATAGCTATCACATAACATATTCTCAACACGATCCACATGCATGCGAAGTTGACACTCTTCCAAAATAGTGGGATTATCATTAACTAAAGTCATGATTTCTCCAAGCTCACTTTTATCAAAAATTTCATAAGATTGAATATTATCCAAATATGTGGGATCTAAAGTTGACACTCTTCCAAACCCACTTTCAATATTATTGCAAACACTATTATCAATCTTATGTTTATCATGGGGCTTAAATAAATTTTCAAGATCATAAGAAGAATCTCCCCAATCATGATTATTGCAACAGGTAGTGGTCATAGCAAAACTAGCATCCCCAAGCTTAGGGTTTTGCATATTATTAGCATAATTTACATCCATATAATTTATAATAGAATCATTGCAATCATGCTTTTTATTCAAAGATCTATCATGAATCACTTCATAAAGCACTTCATCACAATTTTCAGATTCACGGATTTCAAGCAAAACCTTATAAAGATAATCTAGTGCATCCAAATCACTAGGAATTGGTTCAACATAATTGGATCTCTTAAAAAGATTGGCAAGCGGATGAGGATCCATAGATATTAGCTTCTCTGTTTAGGAATAAATACTCAACTATTTCAACCAAACGTACAAACGAGCCAAGTAAGACATCAAGGCAAACGAAAAGACGAACGAAAAAGAGAGGGTGAATAAAACGGCAAGGGTGAAGTGGGGGAGAGGAAAACGAGAGGCAAATGGCAAATAATGTAATGCGGGAGATAAGGGTTTGTGATGGGTACTTGGTATGTTGACTTTTGCGTAGACCTCCCCGGCAACGGCGCCAGAAATCCTTCCTGCTACCTCTTGAGCACTGCGTTGGTTTTCCCTTGAAGAGGAAAGGGTTGTAAGTGCATCTAGTGCCCCTTAGTGATTTTGGTGTATTGAAGACTTATAGGTTAAGGGACTAATGTGTTTATGAGTGTACACAGGTCTATAAGTCTATGAGGAGTTTGATATTTACAGAGAAAGTCGACCCCTAAAAATGAAGTTCTTCGACTGAAGACTTTGGATTTCTAAAGACTTTCTGAAGACTTTGAAAGTGAAGAAATTGGTGTGACCTTGAAGACTTGGTATTCATTTGAGGAACATGAAGCGTGAAGACTTTTGTTTTCGTAGTTTAATTTTCTCTTTCTTGAGTCATAGGAAACACCATACTGTTAAAAGGGGTCAAGGAAATACTAAGGAAAAATTTCCATGTGATGCTCAACTCAAAATTCTACACCTACCAATCCCTTCGAGTGAAGCCATTGGAAATCTCATACAGTTCAGTCATATTCTTCAGTGACAGAGATGAAGTTCTTCTGGTCTCTGAGGAATTTGTTCTGATTGAGGAGTTAGGAATTCGCCAGTGCGGATTGCCTACACAGTGAGGAACATGATAGCCCTGAGGAATTTGATACTCAAATTTCCGACCGTTGCTGTGCTATGCGCCAGCTGTCCCAAAATATCTACCCACCTAACGGTCATATCATTGAAGGGCATTTATGTGACGGGCTGCTCCCTAGGCTATAAATAGCCGCCCCCTACAACCACTAGCTGGTTGACTGCTCCGAGAGAAGCTGGCACTTGTCAATTGAGAGCATCCCATCCTCCGAGGACTTTGAGCGAAAATCATCAAGTGAGGAAAACCCAAACCCAAACACCTACAAACCCAAAGTGATTGAGCATCACTGAAGAGATTGATCCTGCGTGGATCCGACGCTTATTACCTTTGAAGACTGTGCTTCTTCCAGACGGTTAGGCGTCATGGTCTAGAGCATCCAAGAGGAAATTGTGGATCGCCGAGTGACCGAGTTTGTGAAGGTTTGGAAGTCACCTGAAGACTTACCACGAGTGATTGGACGGGGTCTGTGTGACCTTAGTTCAAGGAGAATACGGTGAGGACTGGGTGTCCTCAGGTTTAAATACCTAGCCGCTCCAACCAGACGTACAACTGAGACAACAGTTGGAACTGGTCTACCAAATCATTGTCTTCATCAAGCTTACTGGTTCTATTTCCTCAACTCTTCCATTTCCTCATTACTGTGTTGTGCACTTGTTCATATCTGTGTTTGAAGACTTTGACTGAAGACTTTCTCAATTTCCTCAGTTCAATATCTTCAGTCTGTTTGTCTTCATCCTGTGTTATCCTGTGTTTACGCTTTCTGTACTCTGTGCTTGCTTCCATTTCATCATGATGACTATGCTTGTGTTCTGCTATGCATACTTTTGAGTACTTATTCTGTTGCAAGTAGTTCTTCGCTAAGGAATTTCCTCACCCACAGATTCCTCAGTGAAGAATTCATAAAAATCGCCTATTCACCCCCCCTCTAGTCGATATAACGCGCTTTCAATTGGTATCAGAGCAAGGTACTCCCTTCTTCTGTGTGATTTTGGTTGAACCGCCTGGAGTTTTAGTTATGTCGACCGCAGGTATGATCAAGGTCTCTGCTGGGTGTCCTACCTTCGATGGGACCGACTACCCCTACTGGAAGAATAAGATGCGAATGCATCTTGAGGCAATTGATAACGATCTCTGGTATGTTGTGGAACATGGTGTTCCCTCTGTCTCACCCTCACTGAACGCTACCGATGTGAAGAGATTCAAGCAACTCGATTCTCAAGCGAAGAATATCATATGTGGCCATCTGAGCAAAGGACAGTATGGAAGAGTGAGTGCTTTGGAAACTGCTAAGCTTATCTGGGATAGGCTGTCCAAAGTGAATGAAGGAGTCTCAACTCAGCGTGACTCTCGAGTTGATGTTCTTCGCAATCTCTTCAACCGCTTCAAAAGACTCGACAATGAGAATGTTCAACAAACCTTCGATCGCCTCACTGACATCTCAAATGAGCTTCAAGCACTTGGTGCCACTGACATCACCAACCATGAGGTGGTGAAGAAATTGTTGAGATCGCTTGATTCTTCATTTGATACTCTGGCATTGATGATACAAGAACGT
The DNA here is from genome assembly GCF_002575655.3 of Aegilops tauschii subsp. strangulata. Taxonomy (NCBI): domain Eukaryota; kingdom Viridiplantae; phylum Streptophyta; class Magnoliopsida; order Poales; family Poaceae; genus Aegilops; species Aegilops tauschii. The sequence goes on along the minus strand of NC_053038.3, from coordinate 20,511,811 downwards.
GCTGATTACAAGTCACTTGATCCCGCTGATATCCTCGAAAGACTAAACACTCATGAGTTCCAGCTTGCTGAAAAGAGAGATCTATATGGTTCGAGCCATGGCAAATCACGTGCACTGAAGGCCAAGGCAGTTTTTGAGTCTGAGGATGAAGACTCTGATAGCAGCCTTGGTGACCCTGAAGAACTGAGGCATGATCGAGCACTGCTCGTGAAGAAATTCCAGAAGTTCTCAAGACGTGGTCGCTTTGGAAGACCCTCAAGGAGCAATGATTACTCATCCAGTGACTACAAGAAGAGGCTGTCACAAATGCAAGAAACCAGGACACTACATTCAAGATTGTCCTCAGTGGGAAAAGGAATCAAAGAAGAAGAAATACAAGGATTACAGTTCTGATGATGCGAAGAAAAAGAAGAAATCCTCAAAATCTTCATCATCAAAATCCTCAAAGTCTTCATCTCACAAGAAGAGCAGCTCCAAGAAGGCTCGTGCATTCATTGGCAAGGAAATGGACTCTGAGGCTGAATCTGAAGAAAATGAGGAAGAGGAGGCATCTCAGGATTCCAAATCCGGCGTGGCGAGCCTGGCCCTCGCTACTGCATTCGTCAGCAAGTCTATCTTCAACACTGAAGAAAATGACCTCACCAACAAGGCTGATGAAGGCAATGATGACTACGCTCCCACCTATTGCTTCATGGCAAAGGGTGCCAAGGTACTCAAATATACCTCCTCTGAATCAAGTGAAAATGAATCTGATGAAAACCTTAAGCCCAGCTATTCTAAACTTGCTAAGATTGTTGTGAAACAACAAAGGGCCCTTGAAAAGGTTCAAAACATGCTAGACAAAAGTGATGATATGTTGGGTGAAGAAATGGATCGCACTAAAACCTTGACTGAAAATCTTCAGAGACTTCAGACTAGGTTTGACAACCTTCAAGGTCATCATAACACTCTCTTGTCTGATCATGAGAAGCTTTATTATGAATTTCTTCAAAGAAAGCAAGATCTTGAAAAGCTAAGAGTGAGTTATGAAGATATTCAGAAGGAGCGCGATTCATTACTTGCTCAACAAATCAGCGCTGCTCAAGAAGAATTTGTTCCTCCATGTTTGAAATGCATTGAACGTGAATCTGCTAATTCTTCACCTGAATGTTCAAATGCTTCTAATGCTACAAATTCTTCAACTGTCTCTGCTATCACTAATTCTTCATCTGAGGACATTGCTAGTATCACTGACGATGCAGGGCTGAAGGAATTGTACATGACAGGCATGTACAAAAGCCTCAAAGGGCATCAGACTCTTTGTGATGTGCTTAAAAAGCAGATCCTCAACAGGAACCTTAGGAAAGAGGGTATTGCCTTTGAGAGGAAACTCAATGCTGATGGTACATATTGGAAGCCTGAGCAGTACCCTAAAACCTCATGGGTTGCTGCAAAGGGACCTCCAGTTGATCCATCTAATTTATCTGGCTTTACATGTGAATCTTCTCATTCTTCTGATGAGTCATTTGACTCCAACTATAAACTGTTTAAAAATCAGAATGGTGAAGTATTTGCTAGATATGTTGACACTAACTGCAGGAACGGTTCTCCTATGAAGAAAATCTGGGTTCCCAAAAGGTGCCTTGAAAGTCTTCAGGTGAATGTCTTCATGACACCACCTGTGAAGAATAGGAACCCCAGATCAAATTCTTCATATGGACCAAATTCTTCATATGGATCCAAGTCCTCGTACGAACCAAATTCCTCACATGGATCAAATTCCTCAAAAGGATCAAAGTCCTCATATGAACATCATCGTGCTAACAACTCTGTTTCGCAGGGAAGAGCTAAGGGCTATGAATATGAGCATTATTCTTCTAATCATTATGTTCATAAGTCCTCGAAGAATTTCTCTGCTTATTCATATGCTTACCCTAACTTCTCTTATGTGAAACGAAATGGATTGGCTTCTATGCCACCTTTCTCGTATGGAGCTCGCAGAGTGATGAACTCTTTGCCACCCCTTCAGATGTGGGTGGTGAAGAAAAAGAACTAATCTCTTCTGCAGGGTCAGGTCTCCAGACGTGCTTGAACGTCTGAAGAATTTGCTGGAGACGTGAAGAGTGCCTGAAAGGACGCAGTCTAATCATGAAGAAATGAACTTTCATTTCTCACGTCCTCATACTGTTTTAACTGTTGCATTGGTTGATGAAATTCGTCTGATGAATTGTGATGTCATATTCTTCACTGATGAAGTATATGAAGTTCGTAAGCTGCACTAATTCATCTGCAGGATGATCAACCCAAAGCCACTGAGTGGGTCCTCGATAGTGTATGTACAAATCACATGACTGGTGACAAGAATCTATTGATTGATGCTCCCTTATCACCATCGCATCTGAAGCATATCATCTTCGCTGACAAAGGCAAAAGTCAGGTATTGGATCTAGGTAAGGTTGCGATCACAAAGGATCGACACATGGACAAAGTCATGCTTGTCGAGTCCTTAGGATACAATCTTATGTCTGTCTCAATGCTTTGTGATCTTGATATGGTAGTTGTCTTTGGCAAGTATCGTTGTGTTGTGGTTATGGAAGCTGACAATTCCAAAGTCTTCGAAGGCTTTAGGAGAGGAGACTTGTATATTGTTGATTTCTCTACAGGGCCGCAACCAGCCGTGTGCCTACTTGCAAAAGCTTCAGAAGGGTGGCTATGGCATCGACGACTTGGTCATGCAGGCGTGAGGAATTTGCACACGCTTGCGAAGAAGAAGCATGTCATTGGCATTGAGAATGTCAAATTCCTCAAGGATCACTTGTGTGGAGCTTGTGAAGCTGGAAAGATAACCAAGGCTAAGCATCCAGCGAAGACTATCATGACCACTACTCGACCAGTCGAATTGCTTCACATGGACCTCTTTGGTCCTAACCATTACTCAGCTGTCACAAATGACGCATCTCTCTATGGTCTTGTTATTGTCGATGATTACTCTCGTTACACATGGGTACACATTGTTACTTACAAACATGAAGTGCAGGAAGTCTTCAAACGATTTTCCTCGAGGGCTTCAACCAACTTTGGTGTGAAGATCAAGCACATTAGAAGTGACAATGGAAGTGAGTTCAAGAATTCTGGTCTTGATGACTATCTTGATGAACTTGGTATTACTCATGAGTTATCTGCTCCTTACACTCCTCAGGAGAATGGCGTCGTGGAGCGCAAGAACATGACTCTTGTTGAGATGGCATGCACTATGCTTGATGAGTACAAGACACCTCGTCACTTCGGGTTTGATGCAATTTATACTGCGTGCCACATCATCAACAGGGTATATCTTCACAAATTCTTCAAGAAGACTGCATATGAACTCCTCACTGAGAAGAAACCCAATGTGAGTTATTTCAAAGTCTTCGGTGCTAAATGTTGGATTAGAGATCCTCATCACAATGCTAAATTTGCACCGAAAGCACATGACGGTTTTATGCTTGGTTACGGAAAGGACTCGTACACCTACAGAGTCTTCAACAACATTCTTCACAAGGTTGTTGAAACTGTAGATGTGTGGTTCGATGAAACTAATGGCTCGCAAAGAGAGCACCTACCCTCTGTGATAGATGAACCAGCACCTGAGGAAACTATCAAGTTCAAGGCTACTGAGGATGTCATTCCTACCGAAGAATCTGCTGAAGAATTCATTCTAGAACATGAAGAACGTCGAGCTAATGCACCTGAAGAAAATGCTGCTGAAGAAAATGCTGATCAAATTCCTCGACGACAACCAACTCATCCTCGCGTTGCAAAAGAAGTGCAAGTTGAAAAGATCATCGATGACATTGAAGCACCAGGTCCTCTCACACGCTCAAAAGCTTCACATTTATCTAACTTTTGTGGGCACTATGCTTTTGTCTCTATCACAGAGCCCACTAAGGTAGATGAAGCATTTCTGGAGCCTGAGTGGATTCAGGCCATGCAAGAAGAATTACATCAGTTCGAGCTCAACAACGTCTGGGAACTGGTCAATCGTCCAGATCCTCGCAAACACAATATCATTGGCACAAAGTGGATCTACCGCAACAAGCAAGATGAAAATGGCCTTGCGGTGAGGAATAAGGCACGACTAGTAGCTCAAGGCTACACACAGGTTGAAGGAATTGATTTCGATGAAACTTTTGCACCTGTTGCTAGACTTGAAGCTATTCGCATATTACTTGCTTATGCTAACCATCATGATATCACTTTATATCAAATGGATGTGAAAAGTGCATTCCTCAATGGTAAGCTTGAGGAAGAAGTATATGTTGCTCAACCCCCAGGTTTTGAAGACCCTAAGCATCCTGACAAAGTCTTCAGACTCAATAAGGCCCTCTATGGCCCCAAGCAGGCCCCTCGAGCGTGGTATGATACTTTGAAGGATTTCCTCATGAAGAAAGGCTTCAAACCCGGTTCACTCGACCCTACTCTTTTCACTAAATCATATGATGATGAATTGTTTGTGTGCCAAATATATGTTGATGATCTCATCTTTGGTTGTACTGACCAACGTTATAGTGATGAATTTGCCTATATGATGAGTGAAGAATATCAAATTTCTATGATGGGAGAGTTGAAATTCTTCTTAGGTCTTCAAATTCGTCAACAGCGCAATGGCATATTCATATCTCAGGAGAAATACCTCAAGGATGTACTGAGGAAATTCGGCATGCAAGATTGCAAAGGCGTCAAAATTCCTATGCCCACAAATGGCCATCTGTGCACTGATGAAAATGGTATTGACTTCGATCAAAAGGTATACCGCTCCATGATTGGTTCTTTATTGTATTTATGTGCATCTAGGCCAGATATTATGCTTAGTGTTTGCATGTGTGCCCGATTTCAAGCTACACCGAAGGAATCACACATAAGGCTGTGAAGCATATTCTTCGATATCTAGCTCACACACCAACACTAGGATTATGGTACCCCAAGGGCTCGGCTTTTGATCTCATTGGATATTCTGACTCTGACTATGCTGGTGATCGTGTGGACCGCAAGTCAACATCTGGTACATGTTATTTCCTCGGGCGATCTTTGGTCTGTTGGTCCTCGAAAAAACAGAACTGCGTATCACTGTCTACTGCTGAAGCTGAGTACATTGCTGCTGGCTCTTGCTGTGCTCAATTGCTGTGGATGAAGCAAACTCTCAAGGACTACGGCGTCAACGTGAAGAATGTGCCTCTCTTCTGTGACAATGAGAGTGCCATCAAGATTGCTCACAACCCAGTTCAGCACTCGAAGACAAAGCATATTCAGAGTCGTCATCATTTTCTTCGCGATCATGTGTTGAAGGGCGACATTTCCATTGAGCATGTGAAGACTGAAGAACAGCTAGCCGATATCTTCACAAAGCCCTTGGATGAGAAGAGATTTAGCAAGTTGCGGTGTGAGCTAAATATCTTAGAATCTTCGAATGTTCTTTGAAAAGGACACTCATCCTAACACTGATGCAAAATTGATGACTTAGATGTGCAACACATGAAGAAACATTTTTCTTCAATCGATGAAGAATAACACTCTAATTGTGAAGAAATTAATGAAGTATTTGATTCTCAGAACCCTACGACAATTGTATGCGGTGTCTGAAATCATCATTCTTATACGGTGGGTCACGCCACCACAAAAGTTGAAAAATCTTCAATTTGAGTTTTTCCTCAGTTTTTGAAATTCCTCAATTGTTTATATTCTTCAACTTTGCATTGTCTTCACCTTCTCCATCGTTTTTCTTCATTGGCTATATATATATATGAGTTTATGTCCTCTACAACATTCACTTATGGCTAAATTTTCAAGTTGCTTTTTCTGCTAAGTGAATGTGATCGGACCCTTCCCCCTCAATGCTATACTCAACCCAATCTATTCACAAATTCTTCATATGCGTTCTATTCGAAACTCGTTCAAAATCTTCACTGTGTCCTTGTCAGCTGAAGAATTTGCGAACGGAACTTTTAACTGATCTTATCCAAATTCTCGGCTTTGCCGCTCAAACCATTCCGCATCCCATGATATACTTATCTATTCACCCATGATCTAACACGATCTCCACTTCTCAGTACGTGGGTGACACATGTCAAGTGAATGAGAAGGGTCAGGGGCACGTTCGTCCAATTTCTTCGGGCGAACAGTTTTTCACCGTGGCTATAAATACCCCCTCTCCCCTTCCTCACTTCTTTTACTCCGCTTGACCTCTCTCCAGCTCAAGCTTCTCAAACCCTAGCGCCGCCGCTATTTCATCGTCGCCGGTGAGGAAGAGCTTCACTGCCTCGACCTCGTCGCCGCCGTACTCGCGCCGGCCGCGGAAATCTTCATTCCGCCGCCGCCGTAGCCGTCTTCCTCCGCCCAGTTAGGGCGTGGAAGATCTGCACTGACGAACTTCACTTCTCCACCTCACAGTTCGTCGTGTTCTTCGTTCAGGGTAATTAAAAGTTACTTTTACTACCCCTTTTGATTCAAATGATTCCTACAAAATCTTCAAAGGTGTTTATTCTTCAAATTTTCACACACTAAACACCTCACATCTCATCTGTTCTTGATTCGTTTCCCTAAGCATCATTTTTCTTCAAGATTCCTCAATTGTGTGGATCTTCGATCTATACAACTCTGGAACCTAAGACAATGAATGCTTAGTGAAATTCTTCAAGACTCAACTGGTCAAATTCCTCAAACTTGTTCTTTTTGAAAAACCTTCTGAGAACGCATATGACCTCTCCAAATTCCTCGCAACTATACTCTGTTCACAGGTACTCATGTCCGCTGCTGAATCACTAGGTTCTCATCAACTTAACTCATTTGCAGCGTTCCTCGAAGAAAAGTTGCATACTTCTTCAGAGAGTTCAATTGTTCAAATTCCTCAACTGAAGAAAATGGCAGATGGAAAGAAGCCACAGAAAGGAGGAAAGAGGCCTGAAATCAATACTGCCTTTGAAATCCCTGAGGACATTTATGCTGGGTACTGCACACCCCCTGAGGAAGATAAGAATCAGCGCAAGGTGCGCATTCAGAGGATAGAAAGGAGATGGGCAAAAGAGTGGAGGGAGTACAGGTATGTGACTCCAAAATACATGAAGAAATTCGCTGTTACTCCTCCATGCTCAAGACCACCATTGGCACCTGGCCAAGAGGCAGATCCCACTAGCATCAAGCGCGGTGAGGATTTTCCTGAAGAATGGGCCAAGCGCCAGGCCAAGTTGGCCAAACAGGCTAAGGAAGCAGTGAAGAAATTCAACGAAGACTCTACTACTGCTGCTGCTGAGGCCTCTGTAAGGCCGAAGAAATCCATGGCAAAGAAGCCTGCACACAAGCCAAGTGCCTCTTCTTCAATGCCCTCACGGCCAATTTCCTCAGCTAAGCCCTCACGGCCAATTCCTCAAGCTGCTCCTGCTCCTCCAAAGTCCTCAGTTGCTCCGCCCAAATCCTTAGCACCTGTGCATCTAGCCACGTGCCAAAGGACTACATGCATCTCTATTGCCTCAGGAGCTTCAGCTAGTTCCTCAGCTGCACCAAATTCTTCAACAGGACCATCTCTGCTGAAGACAAAGACCACTGCTGGATGAGGCTCTCGCCCAAGTCCTCACAAGAGGCAGGTTGCCTTCCAAGTACCGTCTGAAGAAGATGAAGCTGATGATGAAGAACTTGCTGAAATCATCAGAGATAGGCAAGTCAGGGCCGCTAGAGCTAAGGGCACAGATGTGCCACTGCTTTTGGATCCAAAGTTGATCCTCGACTACATTGACCTCTGGCAGAAGGACCCGAACACTCCTATGCCTGACTTCAAGCTGACTCCTGGTCAAAGTCATATGCTGACTGCCTTCATCCAAGAAGAAAAATGGAAATTTGAGAAGGCCAGACAGCTCAAAAAAGCTCAGTACAGGAAGGAGAAATTCCTGAAGAACAACGTTGTCTCTATGAAAACTGATGAACTTGTGAAGATCCAATCTGAAATCAAAGTCCTCAGCGATGATTTCAATGCTTACTATGCTGATTGGAAAGGAGCCATGGTCAGGTTTGTCAAACTGACTAAGATGTTCACCTCCAATGTTGCAGCCCCATCGCCACATGAAATTCCTCAGGCTGAAGCATCTGCTCAGCCAACTGAAGAACATGCCAGCACCGCTGATGACAATCAGGCTACTGAAGAAAATGTGAGTTACAGGGCTGATGACTGCATTCCAGCCGCTGAAGAAATTTCCAGGGCACCCACTAGTGGTGCGCGTGAAGAAAATGAAGAGGTCAGGGCAACTTCATCAGTTGTGCCTGAAGAAAATCAACCACATTCCTCTGCTCCTCCTGCGCCTACTCCAACTCCAATCCTTCCATCTGCATCAGATGTGACGAAAACAAGGCTGCAGAGCGTGCAGCAGTGAAGAAAAGGAAAGCATCAGCTCCTTCAGATTCTTCAGAACCGAAGAAGATGAAGAAATTGACAAGCTCATTTGCTCATCCAAGTGATGTTGTTCCAGTTTCCTCCATGCCATCAAAGGAAATCGTCCCTTTTGATGAAGAATATGTGATCCCTAGCGGATCTGATGAAGAAAATCCTTCTGCTGCTACGTCAGAGCAGATGGATGAAGAAATTGACGTGGATAAAATCCCTTCGACCCCCACAGTTTCCTCGCCTATGCCTCAGTTTACTGCTGAAGAGGCTGGCATTGAAGAAATTGAAGAAGAAGAAGATGTGGACATTGGCTGTACCACACCAGTAATGAATGATGACTTTTGGGAAAGTCAGCACCCCAATTCTCCACTCTTCACTCCACTGCAGCAAATTCCTCAGTCCCCAGCAACTACAGTTCAAATGGGATCTGATGAAGCTCATGAAGACATTCTAGCCGCTAGTGCTGAAGAAACTGAGAATGAAGAATTGAAGGACCAGGCTGCCACTGAAGAGGAACCAGAAATTCCTCAGCCTGAAGAACCTGATATTGCGATTCCTGAGGCCATCATGCAACTGACTGACACTCCACTGCCCAAGCCAAAGGATCCATTCTCAAGGAAGCCAAAATTCAAGGCTGATGCCTTCTTTGGCGAGCACGTATTCTTCACTGATTATAATCCTTATGACTCTGCTCGCATAAGGAAGAGGCGTTTCTGGACTGCCAGCCAGGCAAATTTCTATTCCTCAGTGCTGTTCAACAAAGACAAAGTCTTCGATCATGAGCACATTCCTCACGTAGATATGGAATCTCTGCCATGCTTCGGGCCAGTAATCAGTGTTCTCTACGACGCTGGACTGTTAAATTTCTGCACTGACATATGTGATTGGAACGAAGAGCTAATTCTTCAATTTTATGCAACTCTGCACATCACCGGCAACTCTGAAGACGTGAATTCATGGGTGTTGGACTGGATGTCTGAAAACACTCACTACAAAGCACCAGCTACTGAATTGCTTCGTGCTTTGCCTCTCAGTCCGCCCCTTGAAGGTGCTTGTTGCGTCTACAATGAACCTGAGCTTACCGATCACTATATGCAAGTGTTGATGAAGCCTTTGAAGCCAGGTCAGGCCCCAAGAATAAAATTCCTTGTGAAGGAATTGCTGTATGTGCCTCGGACTGTCTATCGCATTCTGACGAAGACATTGAGCCCTATCAAGGGCCACGACTCGAATGAAGAAGAAGTCATTGGCATCATGAAGAATCTGCTTTTCAATACCATTCATGGCGTTCCCATCAACTTCCATGATTTCTTCATGAGGACTCTGGCCAATGTCGCAATGTCACCATTTGAGTTGAAGCCTTATGCACCATGGATTATGAGATTCATCAGAACAAGGTCTTCACTCAACTACAAAGCTGATACACTGAACCATTGCTGCTACTTGCCCCCGATTGAAGTCCTCAAACGGACATTTTCCTCAGCTGATGAAAAGGGCAAGGCTACGGCTGTAATTGATGAAGGCATTCGTCCATTGGATGGTCAATTTCGCAAGGCTGCATCCTACTCCACCAATGATGACCCTGCCACCCATGACTCTGCCGCAAACGCACCCAAGCAAAATCCTCAAGGCACAACACCAGGGTGATGACTGACCGTGAGCTTCTCCTCAGTCTTCACCAGAAGGTTGATCGCAATCATAAATGGGTCAAGCGTCAGTTTGGTTCAATTCTTCACAACATGACTGCTACCCATAATGCAGTGAAGAAAAACCATTACTACCTTCATGAAACCCTCAACCGCACCTGGGCTGTTCTGTCGCACATATATGGTGAAGAAGATCTGAAGAAAATGGGTCTCAAGGAAGATCTTGACTGGACTGCACCTCCTCCGAAGAAGTACAAGAAGGTCAAGGTTCCTTCCTTGGTGGCCAGCTCCTATTCTTCATCACGTGACACTGATGAACATGAAGATTTGGACGACACTGCGGCAGGCCCTAGTACAACAAACGACCCCAACAACGCTGACGCTTCTTCATCACCTTGATATTCTTCAGGGGCGTTAGTCCTCATTTTCGACCCTTTTGGTCATTTGATGACAAAGGGGGAGAAATTTGAGTTAGTCTTCAAGCGGGTCTATCTTATGGGCGTGTTTTTAAAAGTTACAACTCTCGTTCTTCTGATGACTTTGTTGGATCGAGTTGTAAACTTAAACTCTATGGTGGCCTGATACTTTTGCTGTTTCTTCTGCATGCTTATTCCTCGTTAATGTTATTGCACGCATGCTGAATTACATCAGTCACCATATTTCATCATGCATTTCAAATTCTTCATATATTATGTCAAATGCGTGTATGAATTACAAGATATACGGGGAGATCTCCATGATTCAACTCTCCAAGTGTGCATTGCTTCAAAACCAAATTCCTCACTATGCACATCTTCAGGGGGAGCTCTTCTATATCTTGCAATCAAATTCCTCAATATCATTATTTACACTTCATATGTTTATCCCCGTTGAAAACTTAACCTATATTGTCATCAATCACCAAAAAGGGGGAGATTTTAAGTGCATCTAGTGCCCCTTAGTGATTTTGGTGTATTGAAGACTTATAGGTTAAGGGACTAATGTGTTTATGAGTGTACACAGGTCTATAAGTCTATGAGGAGTTTGATATTTACAGAGAAAGTCGACCCCTAAAAATGAAGTTCTTCGACTGAAGACTTTGGATTTCTGAAGACTTTCTGAAGACTTTGCAAGTGAAGACATTGGTGTGACCTTGAAGACTTGGTATTCATTTGAGGAACATGAAGCGTGAAGACTTTTGTTTTCGTAGTTTCATTTTCTCTTTCTTGAGTCATAGGAAACACCGTACTGTTAAAGGGGGTCGAGGAAATACTAAGGAAAAATTTCCATGTGATGCTCAACTCAAAATTCTACACCTACCAATCCCTTCGAGTGAAGCCATTGGAAATCTCATACAGTTCAGTCATATTCTTCAGTGACAGAGACGAAGATTCAAATATTGTTCATATATAAACTTGATCATAAACCCACAATTCATCGGTCTCAACAAACACACCGCAAAAGAAGATTACATCGAATAGACCTCCATGAGAGAGGGGGAGAACATTGTATTGAGATCCAAAAAGAGAGAAGAAGCCATCTAGCTAATAACTATGGACCCGAAGGTCTGAGGTAAACTACTCACACTTCATCGGAGAGGCTATGGTGTTGATGTAGAAGCCCTCCGTGATTGATGCCCCCTCCGGCGGAGCTCCGGAACACGCCCCAAGATGGGAACTCGTGGGTACAGAAGGTTGCGGCAGTGGAATTAGGTTTTTGGCTCCGTATCTGATCGTTTGGGGGTACGTAGGTATATATACACTAGTAGAAAACGAGGCAAAGGTCACAGGGCAGTTTTCACATTAGCCCCGGTTCAGTCACGAACCGGGACTAATGTGAGCATTGGTCCCGGTTCGTGAGCCCAGGGGGCCGTCCGGGGCCTCGTGGGCATTGGTCCTGGTTCGTATGGACCCTTTGGTCCCGGTTGGTCGTACAAACTGGGACCAATGGGCCACGCTCCTGGCCCACCACCCTTTAGTCCCGGTTCATACCACAAACCGGGACTAAAGGGCTGGTCCTAGTTGCGGCAAGTGTTTAGTCCCACCTCGCCAACCGAAGGGGGCTCACACCAGTTTATAAGCCCGTCCCTCTCTGCCTTTTAAAGTGAAAATAGATGCCCTTATACAGGGAATTTGACCTAAATTCACAGTAAATTTCATAGAAATTTATTATGAATTTAGGTTGAATTTTCTCTATAAGCGCATCTATTTTCATTTTTTTTATATTTATAAAATAAATAAACCATAATAAAATAAATAAAACTAAATAAACCTTAATAAAATAAAATAAAATAAACTATAGTAACTACAATAAATAAACCTTAATAAATTAAGTAAAAATAGCAGTAGTAAAATAAATAAAAATAGCAGCAGTAAAATAAATAAAAATAAAATGCGTCTGGAAGAGATTGTCCGTTTTGTACACGAAGTGCATCCAGTTTATGCTGTAACCCTCTCAACTTTCTTGCACATGCTATGTGGATGAAATGATGATATCATGCCAACTTTCAACCTTTTCAGAGTTCATTTGAAATGCTTTTCAATTTTAGGGTCTTATAGCTCAAAATAATTAGTAAATGCATGAAAAATAACAAATGAAGTCAGAAAGGATTGAAAAATGATGATGTGGCTTTGAATGGTGCATTTTGAACACACACAAAGTCAGGAGTTCAAATAAGTTTTAAAAAATGAAATCCCTTTGTAACAGACGAGTTTCCGGATGAAATCCTGATACTTTGAAAGAGATTGTCCGTTTTGTACACGAAGTGCATCCAGTTTTTGCCGTAACCCTCTCAACTTTCTTGCACATGCTATGTGGATGAAATGATGATATCATGCCAACTTTCAACCTTTTAAGAGTTCATTTGAAATGCTTTTCAATTTTAGGGTCTTATAGCTCAAAATAATTAGTAAATGCATGAAAAATAACAAATGAAGTCAGAAATGATTGAAAAATGATGATGTGGCTTTGAATGGTGCATTTTGAACACACACAAAGTCAGGAGTTCAAATAAGTTTTAAAAAATGAAATCCCTTTGTAACAGACGAGTTTCCGGATGAAATCCAGAACTTTGAAAGAGATTGTCCGTTTTGTACACGAAGTGCATCCAGTTTTTGCCGTAACCCTCTCAACTTTCTCGCACATGCTATGTGGATGAAATGATGATATCATGCCAACTTTCAACCTTTTAAGAGTTCATTTGAAATGCTTTTCAATTTTAGGATCTTATAGCTCAAAATAATTAGTAAATGCATGAAAAATAACAAATGAAGTCAGAAAGGATTGAGAAATGATGATGTGGTTTTGAATGGTGCATTTTGAACACACACAAAGTCAGGAGTTCAAATAAGTTTTAAAAAATGAAATCCCTTTGTAACAGACGAGTTTCCGGATGAAATCCTGATACTTTGAAAGAGATTGTCCGTTTTGTACACGAAGTGCATCCAGTTTATGCCGTAACCCTCTCAACTTTCTTGCACATGCTATGTGGATGAAATGATGATATCATGCCAACTTTCAACCTTTTCAGAGTTCATTTGAAATGCTTTTCAATCAACGCGCATTGCGCCTCTTTTTTATTTTTAATCATTAAAAGCAAAAAGAATTTTCATAAAGAACTTTTTTTGATAGAAACTTTAATAGCAGAAAGAATTATCATAAAGTAAAATAAATAAGTAATTAGAAATAAAATAAATAAGTTTTTTGTTGTAAGTAGAAATAAAACAAAATAAATATAGCAAAAAAGAAAATAAAAAACTAAATACAGCAAAAAGAATTTTCATAAAGAACTAATGGCACTAATAGAAAGTTTATATGTTTTCTAAAACTAATGGCACTAACAGACAGTTTATAATTTTGCTGACCTAAAAGCAAAAAGAATTAAAAAATAAAGCAAAAAACAAAAGAAAATAAATAATGCAAAAAATTTAAAAAACTGCCACCTATTGGGCCACCACGGCCTGAATACGACTAGAAACCCAACCTGGGCCAGGATTCAGGCCCGCAGAAGGCCCAATAGGCCAACAGACAGCACAGTTTGACATTAGGCCCATAAGCCTGCATTTGAGAGGAGCTCGAGAGGGCAGCCGCAGTGGAGCTTATAAACCACTCCGAGCCCCTCTCAACTAGCGAGGTGGGACTAAACTTTTGGCCGCGGGCAGCGCAAGGCCTTTGGTCCCGGTTGGTGGCACCAATCGGGACCAATGCCCGTCCTTTAGTCCCGGTTGGTGCCACCAACCGGGACCAAAGGCCTCTGCTTCCTGCCCTTTGCGCTGGTGAAAAGAGGCCTTTAGTCCCGGTCGGTGGCACCAACCGGGACCAAAGGGTGGGTATTGGTTCCGGTTGGAGCCACCAACCGGGACCAAAGCCTTTGCTATATAAGTAACACTTTGGAAATTTGCTGATTTCCATCGCCAGTGTCCCCCCGCCCGACGACTACGCCGCCAGGCTGCCCCGTCGTCGTCGCCGTCTCCGTCGCCCGTGCCCCCGAGCCCACGCCATCGCCCGTCGCCGTCGTCCTCCGCCCCCCGCCGCCGTCGCCATCGGCATCCGCCGCGCGCCCCGAGCCGTCGCCCCGTACGTCACCGTCGCCGCCCTCCGCCCCCGGCCCGCCGCGGTCGCCGGCCGTCGCCCTCCGCCACCCACGCCGTCGCCCTCCGCCACCCTGTGAGCGCCGCCCCGATCCCCTCCTCCTCCTCCCTGTAATGGATGTGTAGTTAGATTTGTAATTAGATTGTTGTAATTAGATTTGTATGCGTAGTATTAATTTGGATGTAATTAGATTTGGATGTGTAGTATTAATTTGGATGTGTAGTTAGATTTAGTTGTTGTAATTAGATTTGTATGTGTAGTATTAATTTGGATGTGTAGTTAGATTTGTAATTTAGTTGTATTAATGTGGATGTGTAGTTAATTAGATAATTTAGTTGTTGTAATTTAGATGTGTAGTTTAGATTTTTTTTGGTGATATTATTATTGAATATGCAAATGTTTGTATGTTCATATGCAAAGAATATATCAATTTTTTCATAGAATTTTTATGATTTTTTCTGTTGTAATTTTGTTCATAGAATTTTTATGTTTTTTTTGTTCATAGAAATTGTGTATGATCAAAGTCATTTATGTATGTTCATATTTAGAAGAAAAAGAAGGAGAGAAAAAAGGAAAATAAGAAGGAGAAGAAGAAGAGAAGAAGAGAAGAAGAGGAGAGGAAGTAGAGGAGAAATAAATACGAAGATGAAAAAGAATAAAAAAAAGAGTAGAAGAAGAAGAAATAGAATAATATATTATTCTATTTCTTCTTCTTCTCCTCTATTCCTTCTTCTTCTCCTCTTTTTTTCTTTTTTTTTCTTCGATCTCCTCCTCTATTCCTTTCTTCTTCTCCTCTTTTTTTGCGTCTTCTTCCTCTTCTTATTTTTATCGGGTATGTCGTTGTCGATATATGTACCCCCCTCCCCGATAACTTTTAGTAAGTACTACCTAGAAAGTGTTTAATAGAATTAGTTAGAAAAATAATAGAACTAGTTAAACTAGCTAATTTATTTTTAGTAAGTACTACTTTATTCTATTTATAGTAAGGAAATTATTAGAACTAGTTTGTTTTTTTAGTTAAAGCAATTATTCCCGCATCGACGTCGACGATGCCTATCCCGCATCCTCGTCGTCGACTCGGCGGAGGAGGCCGGCTTGATCAGAGGGGCCATGTCCGGGACTGGGCTCCGCCGGGCTGGTTTTGGGAGGTGCTACCTTCCGGTGGGCGTAGGTCGTTGACCTGATCCTTGTTTGGTGGCGCTCGCGTGGGCCAGTGACGGTGCCGAGGCTTCCGGACACCGCGGAGGAGGTACGTCACCGTGTCAGCGAGGAGGACCAGCACGTCCATCGCTACATGGTTGCGTTGGAGGGCAGGTTCGACAGTACCTGGCAGGTTCTTCAGGGATCTCACTGGAGCTATGATCCTGTGATGGTTCCGTCCCTTTGGGTGTCCACCGCCCGCGCCGATGTCCGTCGGGCGCTACTGTTCTAGCTGTACTAGCGATGCTATATGTATGATAGTATTCGAGGTGTATTAGTGATAATATTCGGCGATGTACGGACGCGTGGAGATGATGTAGTTTTGCTTATAATTGAATGCATCCTAATTTGAATACTACTTTATTTTGTGATTTGATTTTGCTTATTGAATGCTCAAAGTGGAAAACTACTCCGATCCTACTTTGAATGCTAAAATTGGAGAGCACTATGATTAGTTGATAGCTTATAGGGTTTTTGTTTTCGCAGAAATCTAGGAGCCCCCCCGGCCCCTCCATCATCCCCGCCATCGTCCCCGTCACCGCCCCCTCCGACATCGAGGTGAGACCAGCCAAATCCTCTTTTAGAAAGATAATTAAACGATATTTCGGGTTGACTGTAAGTCTGTCGAGTCTCCACCATATATGAGAGGACGAAGAATCCCGACTGTGTTGTCGTGGGGGTAGCTTCTCCTTCGTTCCCGTGTGCTAGACAATTTGGTGTAATGCACTCGAGAACGAAAGGAGGAGCTACCATCACCGACGGTCGCAAATGTCAGAGAGGAATCAGTGAGGGAGAGTTCCACCATATATATATGAGAGGACGAAGAATCCCGACTGTTGTCGTGGGGGTCGCTTCTCCTTTGTTCCCGTGTGCTAGCTAGACATTTTGGTGTAATGCACACGGGGACAAAGGGAGGAGCGACCATCACCAACGGTCGAATGTATACACCACGTGAGCTGAGAGTTTTCAAGAAAAGACTCGACAAACCGATAGTCAACCCGTGATGAATAATAATGATCTAACTTAGGTTTTTTAGTACATATATTTAATTGTAGATGTTTAATATTTGAATTATATATGAACATAGGAAAGGTCGTACTCGGACGACGAAAGTCTCCCGGGGGAGTGCGACTGGTGCCACGACGACCGAGGTCAGTGCGACAGGCCTCACCTGGACGAAGATCGGCGCTTCAGTATTAAGCTAGAGGAGACGTTCGATGTTGAAACGGTACGCAACGACGACAAGTGTTATTTTTTCGTAATTAAGCACGACTTCAACTATTTCAACGTACTTTTCATCTTTTACAATTCGGCTAGCTTATCCCATGCCATGCAAGACGCTACGTCTTGGAGAGGATGGGTTTTGAAGACCATGAAAGTATGGAAACAAAAAAAATTCACCTAAGGACCCATCATGATATAGATTTTGAAGTAAAGCTGTATAATTCTGAGAGCGTAACCCATTTTGGTTGCAAAAATTGGGAAGCATTTTGCAAGATGTATGGTTTTGATGAGGGTATGCTTGTCACCATGGATCTTGGTGATCCTGACATCGAGCAAGACAATATGGACATTTGGGTCCTTGTTGATACGCCTCCAATTCTACCGCTATGTGAGTTTCTCAAACATAGTTATTAGCTAATTTATATTGTTCATTTCAAAATAGTTGACAGCTTATTTTCATTGACAGCTTATTTTGATTGTTCAAACAATGTGCGGAACATGGTTGACAGAACCTACTACACCGATGGCTCTGAGTTAACTTATAAGGAGAAAACTCATCTGGTCGGGTTTTGTACTGATATTGAGAATTACAATATCTACAATCAAACTCCTCATCATTATGGTCCTCCATACGTGCCACTAGTGCACGTGGTGAACTACGGTAACTACTATGGAGATACCCTGGTAAGATTTCTTACTATTACGACATCCGTGCATATTTTGCATAGTTCTAAAACTAGTGCATTATCATTGCTAACTATGAAGTTATTACTATGTTTTTCAACAGATAATCCCAGAGGATTGTGTGCCTCATTTGATGTATCAGAATGGTAGGCTTGATGTTTTGAATATACAACCAGGTCATCCTACGAATCTCAACTGTCCATACCGGATTTCTAAAAGAAGTGGAGACATGCAAATCAAAGAATGGAAAAGATGTATGGACAGTCGCAAGGAGCTTCTTGGAAGCAAAAGGAAGCGAGGCGCAAGAATTGGAGACAGGATGATCTCCATTCTCCATAATGGAGAGTCAGGGTCTATATTGTTTTATGCTATTTTACCTTAAAGAGGGTATTTCGGTTCTACCTAATACTGATGATCATGTGCTAAGAACAATTAAGTAGGGTTGGTTCGATGACTGTGAGGATGATGATCGATCGTATGACTTGTTATTAATAACGAGTAGAAGTTGTATGATGATGATTAGTAGGACTTGTTATTATATATGATGATGCATGATGCGTGCATGAAGAGTTATTATATATCAACGGGTGAAATGAACATGGATTGGATTGAAGTGAAGGCAACATGCATGTGGTGCGTGTCGAAAGTAGTACAATCCAAACTTGATCAAGTCCGGATTAGTATTACTTTCGACATGCACCACATGTTGCCTTCACTTCAATCTAAGCCATGTTTAGGCATAGCAGTACGTAGCGTTGGTAAACCAAGCACGAAGATATAAGAGAGGGCACTTCTCTCTAATAGCTACCTAATAACAACCTAAATTAACCCCCCAAAACCCCCAACCCCCCCCCCCCTTTCAAAAAAAAACAAAAACCTCAGCTCCTGCCAGCCACCAACCGGGACCAAAGGCCCTCCTGCCTGGGCTCCCCGCACCGGCCACGTGGACGGCCTTTAGTCCCGGTTCGTGTAAGAACCGGGACTAAAGGGCTAGGGCATTAGTAACGACCCTTTAGTCCCGATTCCTGAACCGGGACTAAAGGCCCTTATGAACCGGGGTAAAAGCCCCTTTTCCTACTAGTGATAGGAGGAAGGAGTACGTCGGTGGAGCAACGTGGGGCCCACGAGGGTGGAGGGCGCGCCTGGGGGGTAGGCGCGCCCCCTACCTCGTGGCTTCCTGGTTGATTTCTTGACGTAGGGTCCAAGTCCTCTGGATCATGTTCGTTCCGAAAATCACGTTCCGAAGGTTTCATTCCGTTTGGACTCCGTTTGATATTCTTTTTCTACGGAACTCTGAAATAGGCAAAAAACAGCAATTCTGGGCTGGGCCTCCGGTTAATAGGTTAGTCCCAAAAATAATATAAAAGTGAATAATAAAGCCCAATAATGTCCAAAACAGAAGATAATATAGCATGGAGCAATCAAAAATTATAGATACGTTGGAGACGTATCACGCACCGACCCATTTCATGACCGCGCACGCTTTACATGATGCCAGCGGCCATGTCGTCGCCCTGGTTTTGGCGCTCCAGCGCGCGGGAAATGTTCGCGCGCGCGGGGAAAATCGGCCTAGTGCGCGCTGGTTTTGGCGCTCCAGCGCGTGGGAAAGGTTCGCGCGCTTGTTTTGGCGCGCCGCGGCCGGCGCTCGTTATAAGAAGGCGCTCCCTCCACACTCTGTCCGCCGCCCACTCGTCTCGCCCCCTCTCACTAGCCTCGCCGCCTCTGCGCCACCATGTCGATGCGCCGCCTGGGCGCTTCGGATTTTCGCGGAGTCCGCGAGCGCCGCTCCGGCGCCTTCTCCTCCGAGATATGGTTTGGCGAGAAACGCCTCATCCTCGGCACCTTCGACACCGCAAAGGAGGCGGCCCGCGCGCACGACGCGGCGGCGTGGCGCCTCCTGAGGCCTCGTCTCGGGAGATGAATTTTCCCGACGTGTCGAGCCAGCGGGAGCAGGATCTCACGCCTCTCCCGCGGCTTTTCACTGACGAGGATCGTCGTGTCCACCGGAGGCGGCAGCGTCGCCTCGCCATCGCCGAGATGGGCGTGGAAGCCATGGTGGTGTGGTGCGAGCGCTTCCCGCAGGACATCGTCGATGAGCGCCAGTTCTACAAGCAAAGGAGGACGGAGAGGGAGGCGAGGAGGACGGAGCGAGCCGCCTATCGGGAGGACAAGCGTGCGCGGAAGCAGGCCGCTCAATTGAAACTGAAGCTACGAGAAACGTCGGGATGGGACTTCGAGGACGAGCGGTATGCTGACGCCTACATTCAGACGTCGGAGGAGGACATTACCGAGTCGGAGTCGGAAAAAGACGAGTAGTTGATCTTTTCTTTTATCTGTGTACGCTAAAACTATCTATGTATCCTTTTTCTATCGGAAAAAATGGCCGGCGGCGTCGGCGACGAAGCAGGCGGGCGAGGGTGTGCTGTTGGATGTGGAGAGGCCAATGCGCCACCGACCAGCGGGCCCGGGAAGGAGAGAGGGCGAGCACGCGCGTGTCCGTCTTGTGTCCGCGCTGACGCAAATCCTGCTAAAAAATGAACCGAGAATGGGTCGGCAGACGGATGAAAACGGACGCGCGTCCGTTTGGGTCAGGGCATTGGGCCGACTTTTTGTCCGCGCCGACCCAAACGGACGGCGGTAGACGAAATTGATCACTCCATTGAAGTTGCTCTTAGGAGGCAGCACATCATGTGTGCAAGATGCAAAGCACCCTGCAACTGTCACCTCACCTCTCAGTGTGCGGAGTACGACGTCGTCCGGGCAGCACCGAACGCCGGAACGCGTCAAGTCGTGTTGGATCTCTTCAATCTCGACGCCCTTTATCCGTGGTACGCCCGCTGCGCCACCGGCCGGCACGGCACAGGGACTGATGATACCCTTTTTATTCAGGGGATGCAAGTGATGCACTTCACGGGCCGCGCCGCGGTACAAGCCCACACCGTTCAGGTTCAGCGCGCTGGTCTTCACGTAAGTACGTGCAACACGTGCATCGCATCACTGTTCGGTCGACCGTCTTCACGCACGCACGTACGCGCCAGCTTCGATCGATCGCCATCAGATATATTACCACTGTACGAAAGAACAAGCTGGAGATTAACAAATGCATGCATGGCCGATGGCTCTGACGCGCCCTTCGCTATCACACGTACGCACACGCACACGCTCTTTCTTTGAGCGGTGACCGTGTCATCGTCCATGTTCATGCATGCATGCATGCATGCACATGGGCAAACAACTATACGTACGCTTCCACAGGGCTAGTTTTCCGCGGTGCAACGTGCGTCCATGACTCGCAAGGCAGATCAGTGGCTCACGTGAAGCTTTTAATTGACATGGGAGGGAGGACACGCATGGGCGCGTACGCTCCGGTACTGCTTAGCATAATCATAGGGCGTACGTGCTTCGTGTGATTACTGCCATCTCTAGATCCGCGCTCTGCATGCACGAGCACGAGCACGAGCACGGGCTTCTCGACCTGAGTATACGACGCGTACGTGTACATGAAGTACGTATTCATGTATGCGTACATGTGGCACTAAATTCTACTCCTAAATAATATTGAAAACTTCGGAGCTGCACTGTGCTACGTAGGTGAGCCATGCACGATCTCCGTCAAAGGGAACCGCATTCCACGAAAGACCAACATGAGTTGGAGTTTGTTTCATTATAGTGGAACAAAAGAAGAGGAAAAAAATGAAATGGATGCTGGTAAGTCGACTGAAATTTCAAGTTACGTCAGCTGATTGCGTTTCAGCCGTTGGATGGAACATTGGTGGTGCAGATTACCTTTTCAACCTCCAAACCACCTTCTTCCCTCAACCGCTTACCACCGGCCGAACCGTCGGACACCACCGCCCGCGGCCGGTGGCGCTCCAGCATAGCCTCACCGTCCCGCCCTCCCCAGAACCTTCTCCCACCGTTGTGCTGCCATCGCCCCCGGTCATCCCTCTAGCCCCAACGATGACTGGTTTTTTCTCTAGCAAACTTGCACCATCGTGCTGCCGCCTCCCACTTCTGATGTGCTACCGCGCCTACCCCCTCCTTAGGATAGATGATGGGGTAGCCTGCCACCGAATCCTTCCTTCACTCCAGCAGCTTCTCCCTTCCCTCCAGTGTCTGCTTCCTTCCAGCGACTCAAATTGGATTTCTTGTCGACTGACGTTTAGCTATTAAAAAAAACGAATGTAGGATGACACCAGTCCTAAGGAAAACACTCAAATGGATCGATGCATGGCGGTGTGGTCCATGTGCTTCTAGAATTTGATGGGAAATTTTCTGCATGGGTTTGGATCTTGGATCTACAGTCAGATTCCTACGGTCAATTTTTTGCTTTAAAAATATGAAGTGAATCCTTATTTTGTTTCAAATAAAGGAACATGCTTCTACACGAATAGAAAAGCAAGGGGAAGGGGACGGAGTGTATGAAAAAGAATGACCGATTATTTCGACATACTCAAAATATTCCTAGTAGTATCTGAGACAGAAAAGATACTATACTAAACTGGAATGACACATTCACCGAAATGCTATCCAGAATCCTTGAATATCGCCTCGAAAGAGGAGTTCGTCTGCCTTTTATTTCCTGCAACTAGCTGCACTGCAATGCCACCAGGCCAGCAGCTAGCTAGCCAGGTCCATGAGCTACCCGGTAAGCACATGGTTTGAGCCAATGCATCCGAGCATCTCCTCGCCCCTGCAGTAAACATTCTCACGCCGCAGAGCTCACACCACCCCCACCCCCATTGATGCGCTCCTTATTTACAGCCGTTCTCTGCGAAAAGCACTGATCAGCTTTGATGGCATGGGTCAAAGATGCCACTCTAATTAACACCAGTCGCCAAAACCGCGCATTGTTAAGTGGCGCCCTAACCTTTACTCCTTTTGACCACCAAGAATCTCACCACTAACAACCTTTTGGTCTTTTACCCAACCTGTTGCGATCCACCTTGAGCCGCGGCGCACCTGCTCCAAGCTACGTAGGCCCCATGACATGCACCACTGCTACGGCTAGCTGCTCGAGCCAAGGGAGCAAGCGAGCGAGTGAGCAGCAAAGGGCATTGAATTCGTCTGTGCCGTCCACATGCATGCATGCATGTATGCGCGCATTGCCACATGTGCAACGACCAACGTTGGCATGGCATCGTGCCATGCATGCCACCCTATGGTTTCCTCCTCCTCCTCCCGCCGTCCCACATGCATTGCATGGCTTGGCTAGGCGCCCGCCACCGGCTTTACCTTTGCATGCAGGCAGGCAGCCTCCCTCTTTGATCCACTGCCTCTTTTTGGACCGTGGCCGGAGCCTTTCTTCGTGCCATAAAAACGCAATGACCTACCCGTTGCATCTCTACGGCTCCAAGCTGCTCATGGCTACACTACACTGTCACACTATACATACAGGTCTACAGCCACAGCTGGTGCAAGTACTGCTGCCTAGCTTGTGCGTGCCACAGCCCAGGCCTACCCTAGCTTACATAGGCAGGGGTCCAAAGCCTTCTATGTGTAGCGTTGCGTAGAGTAGCTGTGGATGCATGCTGTTGCTGCCCAAGTTATCTCCCACACGCGACGACAGTTTGCCCTCTCTGCGTGCGTCGTTTCTGTCACTCAGTCATGCGCGATCGAAGCGGCCGTGCTAGGAACTTCTCTGGGATTTCTGTGTCACTCATCAGTAAGGTATACATGAGAGGAGATAAAAAGAAGCAGCAGGGCGTGCGTTTCACTTGCATATACGTATGCTCCACCACCTATAAATAAAAGAGAAATGCACAGGGTTATGTGAACAAATGAGATACTGTAACGGGCAATGGTCCTGATCCCGGGTGCAGCCAGCCAGGACCACTTGCACTATACACTCTCTCTCTCCCTATGTGCTGAAGAGTGTTCATTCATTCTCTCCGGCTCGCTCGCTCTCGTGCGTACAGTGCTCATTCCTTCTCTCTTTCTCTTTCTCGCCGGGCTTTATATTAAGTGCGGCGCGGGGATGGGGGAGACAGTGCCTCATTTGACGAAAGGGACGTGTCTTAGGAGGGGCTTTAAAACAGCAGTTTTGCTATAACTCATCTAGATGAGATATAATTTAGTCTCATTCACCTTTTATAGTCATTGGATGTAATGCTATAAGATGCGTGTGTGCTGACGTGGGTTGTATCTGTTTTTGTTTTTCAGGTGAATGAGACCAAATTATATCTCATCTAAATGAGTTCTAGGTACTCCCATAAAACAGTGTTTGACGACGCCAGAAGGCCGTCCGTGGGCCCGCGCGTGGAGCCTTTCTTCGGCTGCCTGTCGGGTCGGGTCGGGCCGGGTCCGTCGTCGATCGATCGCTCGTTCGTGTGCGCGTAGCCGAGGAGGAAGGAGACAGCTGCCAAGGGCGCGCGGGAAATGATTCCTCCGGGCGCACCGCACCGGTCGGTCGCTCGCACTCGCACGGCCATTGGCGGGAGCAGTACGTGCGTATGTACGTGCCAGCAGGTCTTGTCCATGGCAGAAGAAACGCGAGGGTACGGAGCAGGCAGCGTGCGACAGCGAGCGGTCGTTGCATCATGCATGCATCCACGGGTGGCCTGAGCACTCGCTGCTGCCACGCCTGCCCGGAATGTACTGCACCGGCTGATGTGATGCGTCCACGTGGATACGGTATGTAAAATGTGCTGCTAGCACATTTTTACCCCGGCTTGGAACAAATGAATTCCACACGAGCATCCTAGGAATGGAATTCTATACGAGTGTTTCTTACGGTGCCGTTTGGACATACAGTACTTTGGAGGATTGTAAGCATTTGCTCAGCTTCATTTACACCTCCTTTGTGAAGTCTAATGCAACATGTGTCTTTATCTCTCCTCTTTTCTTTCTCCTGAAGAAAAAATTTACGGTGAATTTTGTATGGAGCATCCAAACGGTTATGTTGTTTAATCCATGTGTTTCAGATTCCAAAAGAAACCGACAAGACAAGACATACAATTCTTGCATTTTTTCTCTTGTTGTGTTTTTTATGTCATATGTTTCAAACTTGCCCTTATTTTGTACTATTTTGTACATTTGATTTCAAGTAAAGTGTCAAATAGACTGAAGTATTTTAAGTGTTGCTGGCTCAAATTTTAAATTTTTGTGGGTTGCCTAGTCTAGAGCTTTTTCTTCATATCACAATTATCACCTTGGGGCGCCCTTTCCAGCGATTCATCCTCGGGACTATCTTCTTCATTAGTGCACTTCTCTATTAATACACGTGATGGTTAGAGCCTGGATTCAACAAATTCGCTTAGGGCCGAAATTTCAAGGTGGGCGTTTTGTGTTCCCTTGCCACTCCTCGCCTCGGATGAAAGATTTACAGAGGATGCATATCGACATGGAGACGATGCATGAGGGTTGTATCGTGAAGGAGCATGACAATGGTACTAACCATTGACGGAGAACATGACGAGTGGCATGTGCCAGCAGGTAAGTGAAAGAGGTGAGATAATAAAGAATGAATAGATTAGAGGCGATGCGTTGGGCTAGCGAATGGCAGGATACCAGAGGCGAATCCGCTGTAATGCCTTCCAAATACAGAGGAGAAAGCGAAGACGATGATGTACGAGATCACTTTTTCGAAGAGGGGAAGAGGTGGGAGGGGAAATCTGTTGGGGAACGCAGTAATTTCAAAAAAAAAAATCCTACGCACACGCAAGATCCATCTAGGTGATGCATAACAACGAGAGGGGAGAGTGTTGTCCAAGTACCCTCGTAGACCGAAAGCGGAAGCGTTATGACAACGCGGTTGATGTAGCCGTACGTCTTCACGATCCGACCGATCTTAGTACCGAAAGTACGGCACCTCCGCGATCTGCACACGTTCAGCTCGGTGACATCCCACGAACTCTTGATCCAGCTGAGTGTCGAGGGAGAGCTTCGTCAGCACGACGGCGTGTTGACGGTGATGATGAAGTTACCGGCGCAGGGCTTCGCCTAAGCACTGCAACGATATGACCGAGGTGGATTATGGTGGAGGGGGGCACCACACACGGCTAAGACAATGTCAACTTGTGTGTCTATGGGGTGCCCCCCCTCCCCCGTATATAAGGAAGTGGAGGAGGGGGAGGGTCGTCCCTCTATGGCGCGCCCAAGGGGAGTCCTACTCCCACTGGGAGTAGGATTCCCCCCTTCCCTAGTTGGATTAGGAGAGGAAGGAAGGGCAGGAAGGAGGAAGGAAAGAGGGGCAGGCCCCCCACCCAATTCGGATTGGGCTTGGGGGGGGGGGGGCGCCCCCTCCTAGGCTCCCTTCTCCTCTCTGCCACTATGGCCCAATAAGGCCCATATACTTCCCGGGGGGTTTCGGTAACCTCCCGGTACTCCGGTAAATGCGCGAATTCATCCGGAACCATTCCAATATCCAAACATAGTCATCCAATATATCGATGATTATGTCTCGACCATTTCGAGACTCCTCGTCATGTCCGTGGTCATATCAGGGACTCCGAACTACCTTCGATACATCAAAACACATAAACTCATAATACCGATCGTCATCGAACGTTAAGCGTGCGGACCCTACGGGTTCGAGAACTATGTAGACATGACCAAGACTCGTCTCTGGTCAATAACCAATAGCGGAACCTGGATGCTCATATTGGTTCCTACATATTCTACGAAGATCTTTATCGGTCAAACCGCATAACAATATATGTTGTTCCCTTTTTTCATCGGTATGTTACTTGTCCGAGATTCGATCGTCGGTATCTCAATACCTAGTTCAATCTCGTTACCGGCAAGTATCTTTACTCGTTCTGTAATGCATCATCCCGCAACTAACTCATTAGTTACATTGCTTGCAAGGCTTATAGTGATGTGCATTACTGAGAGGGCCCAGAGATACCTCTCCGATACTCGGAGTGACAAATACTAATCTCGATCCATGCCAACTCAACAAACACCATCGGAGACACATGCAGAGCATATTTATAATCACCCAGTTACGTTGTGACGTTTGATAGCACACTAAGTGTTCCTCCGGTATTCGGGAGTTGCATAATCTCATAGTCATAGGAACATGTATAAGTCATGAAGAAAGCAATAGCAATAAACTAAATGATCAAGTGCTAAGCCAACGGAATGGGTCAAGTCAATCACATCATTCTCTAATGATGTGACCCCGTTAATCAAATGACAACTCATGTCTATGGCTAGGAAACTTAACCATCTTTGATTCAACGAGCTAGTCAAGTAGAGGCATACTAGTGACATTCTGTTTGTCTATGTATTCACACATGTACTAAGTTTCCGGTTAATACAATTCTAGCATGAATAATAATAAACATTTATCATGATATAAGGAAATATAAATAACAACTTTATTATTGCTTGTAGGGCATATTTCCTTCAGTCTCCCACTTGCACTAGAGTCAATAATCTAGATTACATAGTAATGATTCTAACACCCATGGAGTCTTGGTGCTGATCATGTTTTGCTCGTGAGAGAGGCTTAGTCAACGGGTCTGCAACATTCAGATCCGTATGTATCTTGCAAATCTCTATGTCTCCCTCCTTGACTTGATCGCGGATGGAATTGAAATGCCTCTTGATATGCTTGGTTCTCTTGTGAAATCTGGATTCCTTTGCCAAGGCAATTGCACCAGTATTGTCACAAAAGATTTTCATTGGTCCCGATGCACTAGGTATGACACCTAGATCGGATATGAAGTCCTTCGTCTAGACTCCTTCATTTGCTGCTTCCGAAGCAGCTATGTACTCCGCTTCACACGTACATCCTGCCAGGACACTTTGCTTAGAACTGCACCAACTGACAGCTCCACCGTTCAATATAAACACGTATCCAGTTTGTGACTTAGAGTCATCCGGGTTAGTGTCAAAGCTTGCATCGACGTAACCGTTTACGACGAGCTCTTTGTCACCTCCATAAACGAGAAACATATCCTTAGTCCTTTTCAGGTATTTCAGGATGTTCTTGACCGCTGTCCAGTGATCCACTCCTGGATTACTTTGGTACCTCCCTGCTAGACTAATAGCAAGGCACACATCAGGTCTGGTACACAACATTGCATACATGATAGAACCTATGGCTGAAGCATGGTTAATTGTAGGGTAACGCAGTAGAAAAGAAAAAATTTCCGACCTACGCACCAGCCCAGGACCACTATGGAGACTGCATACAAGGTTTGATCTTTTCGTTACCGACTCGTAGCGAAGCGGGAAGTAGAGTCGATGACGATCAGCGGTGCAGATCCCTGCAGCTAGGATTTACAACCTCCCAACCGCGAGGATGTATACCCTCATGTGCTCCTGAGAGAGCCCTCCGGGAGGCCGTCGAACAGCCCCCCGGACGGTGTCGCGGACAGCCCTTCGGGAGGACCTTCGAAACTCGAAGGTCACTCGGACAGCCTTTCAGGAGGACCTTCGAAACTCGGACGGTCACACGGACAGCCCTTCGGGAGGCACTCATGAACTAAGACCGAAACTACGATCTCTCTACAGAGTTGCACACATACGGTGTCATCTATCCGGCAGGGCTTCGCCGTCCAGAACTAGTTCCCACCGGAACCCATACAGCCTTTTGGCTCTACGAAACTATTTCGCTGGGAGGGAGAGAGAAGCCAGATCATGCATGGCACTTGTATGTGAGAAGGGATGAGTGTGGAGGGCTGCCCCTCCACCTCTATTTATAGGAAATCCCAAGGGGTAGGGTAGTTTAACACAAAAACCCAAAATGCACATGAATGAAGTCCTTCCTCAAGGGCATAAGAGTGAAACCAAGGAACAAGAGGGGCTCCAAGGTGGAGCCCCAAGTGTGGCCGGCCACACCCCTTGGGGGCCCCCATGAGGGCCTCCCAATCCATCCATGTCATCCCTAGATCTTTGAGTAAAGCCCCAACAGGTGGCTTTCCATAAAATATCCCAAAAAGCACTTTCACTATTCATGACGACATTTTTCATCGTCCGTTCGAACTGAAAATATTTATGTGGGCTTAGAACATTTCCAGTACCCACCAAAATTATTTTCAACGCGTTCGGAAACAATTCCGGTTTAGTGATTTTCATCTGCGAAAAGCATCTGAAGTGGTTCCGGCAGCTCCGGAGCATATCCGGTTATTATCCCGGAAAATTCCAGAAAGCTTCCAAAATGATTCTGGCACCCTCCAAGAATTATCAGGCATGTGCCGAAACCAATTTGACTTTATGGTATCCCCTGAAACAACTTTTCAGTTTCATCGAAACTCATCCGATGACCTCTTTCTGCGGAACCTTTTTCGGTGATTTTCTCTCAGACTCCTTGTCTAGTATTCAGCAGATAGATGACCCTTAAGCGTGTGACCCTATAGGTTCGGTGAAGTATAGACATGACTGGAACCCTTTCCGATCAATGATCAACATCGGAGCCGTGGACACCCATATTGACCCCTATACCCACACGGATAAATATTCGAGTGAACCTCCAGTTGCCGTGTGCTATTCCTGTTGCTTCGCGATATGTTACAAATACCCGAGGTGAGACATGCTGGCATTCCTGTGGATCAACAGCTTGTCCACTATGCTAGTTACCTCGTTACCGGTATTGTTCTCTTTTCTCGTTATCGTGTTCCGGCATCCCCGTGATCAAATCACAAAGTGTCTGGCCAGACGATGATGGATACCGTAACACCGATAGGGCCCAGAGATATCTCTCCATCGTGGGAGGAGCAAATCCCAATCTTGAGCTATCAAGTTACTTGACACACTTTTCCATGAACCCGTAAGCCGCCGTAATAGCCACCCATTTACGGATGACGTTTAACAAACCCCAAAGTTCATGAAGCAAGCATGAAGAAACTCGATACTCTCATGGTCTAAGGAATCATGCAAACGTTAACCATCTCTGTGTTATGTACCATTAACTTATGATGAATGAATCTCATACCATAACATCAATCCGGGTCGATTCAACACAAATGTTCTCTTAACATTTTGCCCTCAAAGTTGCTAGCATAGACATGCCCATGATCAGGAAAATAGAACCATCATGCAACACTTGAGCTATTCTTAGAGGCCAGACTAGGAATACTTCTTACCGTTTATTATTCCACACATGCATATGAGTCTTCCTCCGAGCCTCGTGGATATTGCAGACTCGAGAATCATTGCAGTTATAGCATGGAACATAAACATAATATGAACTCGGAGATAAATAATATCATTTATTATTGCCTCTAGGGCATATCTCCTACAAACTCCCACTTTCACTAGAGTCAATAATCTAGTTAATGCTAATGCACTTTACACCTATGGCATACTGGTGTAAAAAAAACTTCGCATGTGGCATAGCCTGATGTCCATCGGATCTGACAACTTGAGCTCCATGTGTATCTCTGCATATCCTCACATTTTCACGCTTTCACAAAATTCATATTTTGTGTGGACTTGGCTTTGTATATATGTGAATCATTGGTCGAAACTTGATTCCTCAGACTGAGTTATGGAGCAACTATCTGCAATAGTGTCCCATTGACCAAAGCCTTCTTGGAACCATACTAAGTTCATGAATGAACTATATGATTCAACATCTTTGTCTTTGTCGCTTCTAAAGCGGCAACATACTTCACCTCTGTTATAGAATTCGCCACAGTAACTTGTTTGGAACAATTTCCAGCTAACGTGCCACCATATTGTGTATTACACAAAACCCTTAACTTAAATTGAAAATCGCATGGAGAAAAGATGAAGACTGTATCGATGTAACATTTTACAACGAACTCTTCATGATCTCCGCTTGCGAGAAAACATATCATCAGTACTTACTCTAGTACTCAATGACATCTTTCAGTGTTGTCCCATGATCAGTACTTTGATCACATTAGTATCCATACTCGCAACACCTTGGGAGTATCGGACGTATCTGGTTGTTTTACATACCATGGAATACATGATTAATCCAAACACAAAAGTGTGTGGAATCTGCATCATGTATTTTGCTCATCAGTGTTTTGGAACACCGAGTCTTGCAAAAAACTCTTCCATGTGACTCCGGCAAGAATCACTCCCTGGCGGTTTTAAATGCTAAAAGGTTTTAGCACCTTGTCAATATGTATTCATTGCTTAGCCCTATTAGGTAAATCTATCTCCATAGATCATTATGCCTAATATTGAGGCTATTTAGCCTAAGCACTTCATCAAAAAAACTATTTTCAAATGAAGTCCTAATTCGTGTCAAGAAATTTATTTCCAATTAACAAGGTGTCAAGCACACAAGGTTTTTAGAAATATTATTACGCTCCCACTTACTTTCTTGAATTACAAGCATCTTCGTTACCCATTGATGAAGTCAAACCCCTTTGACCATTTCATCAAAGCACGAAGATTCCAACTCCATTTTGCTCTATTCTGTCCATCGCTGGAACTCTGAAGTTTGCACCCTTACTAGCATCCTCTGGATAGACAAAATGCCTTGGACTGTAACACATGCAAGTCCTTGGTTTCATTTCCATCAGATGGAAATCCTATTGTCATCCATGTTTCATATCTCATGATTGAAATATGTATTAACTGCTAGTTCAACCCGAACCGACTTCAAGCATCGCTACGATGAAAACAACCTCATCGTAGTCAACTCTTGAACTTGTTATTTCAACAAGTCGAGCTTTATGGATAAAACATTTTTATCCATATCAGTTTTAAGTTCCATAAATATTCGTTAGACTCTAAGTCTTCCGAAAGGTGTATCAAGGTTTTAATCTTGAATCACTTATATGGAAACTAACTCGGGTTGTATTGGCATTTAGCCAATTCCGGAGTCAGGGCCCATCAACACTTCCTTGTGTATCGTAGGTATAATGTTGTCTAACAACAATATCTCGTTTGCGCACCTGAGAGGTTTACACGAGCCTTGCTTACATGGTTCAGCTACAAGTTCGACCGAAGTTCATACATTTTATTGTAGAGACTTCCGTATCAGTCGGAGTAGGAAACTCTGGAATTACTTCCAAGGTCTCTTTCCTTTGATCTGATGACGAAGATACTGTTTATCTCGTCGAGTTGCACTATTCTCCCACTCACCTTTTTGAAAGAACCATTCTCTTTAAAAGCACACCGTTTCGCGGCAAAACTATTTGCCTCGGTATAGTGAGGGAGGAATACCCAACATTTTGGTATAACCTACAAAGTAGCACTTGTCTGATTTGGAATAGGTTTGTAACCTTTTACACAAGCCCCATATTCCAAATGTTAAGAAAAGATATAACATGGTTGGTCGTACCATACCATGGCTTCATTTCAACAGACCCGATGTAGCTCTTTTCAGTGTAAAAGCCGCAGTCTCTAAAGCATCACTTTAAAAAGGATAATGGCAAATTTATTTATGTCATCTTTGACCTTACCATGTCATAAATGGTTAGATTACATCTCACGGACTTTTCACTTGCAGCGGTGTTCCGAGAGGTGCAAGTTATGAAACCCCTTTCACAACTCATCAGACATTCGCTAAACATGTAACTCAAATATTCCTTTGTGCAATCAAATTGCAGAAACATAATTTTCTTGTTACAATAACTTCTACTTCATTTTTTCAAAACCTTTCGAATGATTTCAAAAGATCCAGACTTACGTCTCATCAAGCAAATATCCATATATCTACTTGAGTCATTTCTGAAGATATATAAATCCACTACTTGCAACAACATTTATTGAACTACACACATCAAAATGTATGATCACCAATAAGTTTGTTGCTCGTTCCTTATGGCCTGTGAACGGTATTTCAGTCACTTCACTTTTCGGAGAAAAGTTGCAAGTGTCAGATGATTCAAAATCAAACGACTTCAAAATCCATCACAATGGAATTTTTCCATGCGGGTTTCTCCAATGTGACCAAATATAGTGCCACACATGTGTGGTATTCTCATAGTCTTGCGACATTTAGCGTCAGTGTTATGGATGTATTATATTACCATCAATATTCATAACATACATCCATCTTGGATGGAAGCATGGCCCTTCATGTTATTCATAATACTTAACAACAATTGTTGTTTTTATGAACAACTCTTTTGCAACAAACATTGTGCAATGGGCTAGAGTGTATGAAACTCTAAAATGAATTATGAAAGTAAACCCAGAGGTATTGTATTATTATCAATATTCATAACATACATCTCATTCATAATGAAAGTATGGCCCTTGTGTTATTCATAACATCGAACATAAAAAGTTCTCTTATGAACAACCTTCTTGCAAGATACCTTATGCAATGGGATAGAGTTTGTAAAACTCTAAATGAATTATGAAAATAAATACAGACGGCAATACACCTATGGAAGGTATAGTAACATTTACTATGTTCCATGTGTATACCTTAACCTCATTTCTGGCTAGCCTTTTAGGCCATAGTAGCTCTTACATTGATTCGTAACAGAATGCAATCGAGTGGGTATCTTTGTGATTAACTCACAATACCCAAGAATTAGTGATTAACATGTTTAACCATAATTCCCAAGAACTATATCTTTGACCAGCCTACTATACATCAAAAACTTGTATGACATTCATACATGAGCTGGATATTCCAGTCATCTTTCTTTCTGCCTTTATACTTCTAACAGTTTAACTGTATTTCACCTACTCGCAAAAGAAGCATAGTAAACACTTTACTAATATTTGCAATCAAACATTGCTTTGGATATTTCATATCTTTCAGCCTTTGTTTGTATCTGAAAATTAATTTCCAGTTCCATGAATATCACATAACTATCCCAAACTTTCGAAGTTCGAGTTTCATGGAAGCAAACATATTTCACTTGACCGTAACAGAATTCTAGCTTTTGGATCGAAGGACGAGAGTCACATGATCCATAGCATTAGCGGGAGGATACGGAAAGCATGCGATAGGACAAAGTCCTTCTGGGCACTTTTGAGGACAATCCTCATATTACGTTACCAATCGTAAAGTTTTAACCAGATATTTAACAGCTATTCAATTTTAATAGGGAAGGTGGAAACGCGAGCCATTATTCTACAACTATTTTGCATATAACACTTAGACAATGTTCATAATTAATTGCACTAAGAATTAAACATGTTAATTCAACAGTGCGCTCCCACTCAAATCAATATCTCTCAAAATTGATTGTGAGTGATACAAGGCCCACATTTCAATTGTTCGCCATTGGTGTAACACCACTGATGACGAAAAATCACAACCGGTAGGCCAACTTGCCAATCACATCTCTATGTGACTCTTGTTCATCTTTCGATGCGTGTGTTCCGAGCTCATGACGGTCATGCCTGAACGTCAAGACAACCAAGTGATCTCGCTGCGAGGTCTCAACTCACCCGCCTCACACTTCTCTAATCGTTCGTACCCGTGTGACACGGCGCACCCTAAAAAGATAGGTGCCGTGACGGTGCTACACTTGGGAGAACACTAACTACTTGGTATTTTTGTGAGAGATCACCCTAATAAAAAGCGACTACCGCGCAATCAAGAAGGGTGCATCATAAGGGATAAACATCTCAGGCAATTCATAATTGCATGGTATGGTATAGCCCTTTCTGACGGAGAAGTATTTCATTTCTCCGTCTTCGGCATTCGTGTTGGTGTTCACCTTCGCGAAGATTGCCACCACCTGTCGATGCACCAGATAATATTGCTATCTCCATAGCGTATAAAATTAATGCATTACTTAAGGTTGACACGCAGGTCATTAAAGTGCAATCATATGGCTCCAGCCATCATGCTGAATCATGACACGCAGGTCATGTTAATCAAATTACATCATATAGTCATCTCATACATAATCGAATTAGTATGAGCACTGCTATACCGCATCACATGCACATCCTGCAAAACCAAGTTAGATGCCTCTAATCGGTTTAAGCAAAATTTATTTTACGTGGCTTCTAAGGTTTTGACTTAAACCGCAGCGACCAACGTTCATCATCAAGTATGATAGTTCATGTCGCTAGATTAACTTTGCAGGGTGTATGAAGCACGAGACAATAAAATCTCGAACCCCATACTAAACTTCGTCATACGCATGACCCCCGTGCAGATCATATCTGCATTGTCCTGTCGTCTGCGAATTTCATCTTTCTTTTGACTACGGCAGAACCCAAAGAACTGATAGCACTTCCATGATCAATCAGGATCACGAATTGCGAGAAATTTGTCAAATTCCACCATGCTGTCTCGAGATTGAGCAAACGCAAATTCTAGGGATGAAACAAGAACATCGGGTAACAGATTTCATCTGTCACCCACATAAATAATTTTCAGCAATAGATCTCATCTACTACCTAATTATATTATGCAATACCCATACATCTCTATGTATTCTAGATCGCAACCTGCATCCACGCATAGCACGGCTCATGATGCCACCGTAGGGTAACGCAGCAGAAAACAAAAATTTTCCGACCTACGCATCAGCCCAGGACCACTATGGAGACTGCATACAAGGTTTGATCTTTTTCGTTACCGACTCGTAGCGCAGCGGGAAGTAGAGTCGATGACGATCGGCGGTGCAGATCCCCGCAGCTAGGATTTACAACCTCCCAACCGCGAGGATGTATACCCTCATGTGCTCCTCAGAGAGCCCTCCGGGAGGCCGTCGAACAGCCCCCCAGACGGTGTCGCGGACAGCCCTTCGGGAGGACCTTCGAAACTCGAAGGTCACTCGGACAACCCTTCAGGAGGACCTTCGAAACTCGGACGGTCACACGGACAACCCTTCGGGAGGCACTCATGAACTAAGACCGAAACTACGATCTCTCTACAGAGTTGCACACATACGGTGTCATCTATCCGGCAGGGCTTCGCCGTCCAGAACTAGTTCCCACCGGAACCCAGACAGCCTTTTGGCTCTACGAAACTATTTCGCTGGGAGGGAGAGAGAAGCCAGATCATGCATGGCACTTGTATGTGAGAAGGGATGAGTGTGGAGGGCTGCCCCTCCACCTCTATTTATAGGAAATCCCAAGGGGTAGGGTAGTTTAACACAAAAACCCAAAATGCACATGAATGAAGTCCTTCCTCAAGGGCATAAGAGTGAAACCAAGGAACAAGAGGGGCTCCAAGGTGGAGCCCCAAGTGTGGCCGGCCACACCCCTTGGGGGCCCCCATGAGGGCCTCCCAATCCATCCATGTCATCCCTAGATCTTTGAGTAAAGCCCCAACAGGTGGCTTTCCATAAAATATCCCAAAAAGCACTTTCACTATTCATGACGACATTTTTCAGCGTCCGTTCGAACTGAAAATATTTATGTGGGCTTAGAACATTTCCAGTACCCACCAAAATTATTTTCAACGCGTTCGGAAACAATTCCGGTTTAGTGATTTTCATCTGCGAAAAGCATCTGAAGTGGTTCCGGCAGCTCCGGAGCATATCCGGTTATTATCCCGGAAAATTCCAGAAAGCTTCCAAAATGATTCTGGCACCCTCCAAGAATTATCAGGCATGTGCCGAAACCAATTTGACTTTATGGTATCCCCTGAAACAACTTTTCAGTTTCATCGAAACTCATCCGATGACCTCTTTCTGCGGAACCTTTTTCGGTGATTTTCTCTCAGACTCCTTGTCTAGTATTCAGCAGATAGATGACCCTTAAGCGTGTGACCCTATAGGTTCGGTGAAGTATAGACATGACTGGAACCCTTTCCGATCAATGATCAACATCGGAGCCGTGGACACCCATATTGACCCCTATACCCACACGAATAAATATTCGAGTGAACCTCCAGTTGCCGCGTGCTATTCCTGTTGCTTCGCGATATGTTACAAATACCCGAGGTGAGACATGTTGGCATTCCCGTGGATCAACAACTTGTCCACTATGCTAGTTACCTCGTTACCGGTATTGTTCTCTTTTCTCGTTATCGTGTTCCGGCATCCCCGTGATCAAATCACAAAGTGTCTGGCCAGACAATGATGGATACCGTAACACCGAGAGGGCCCAGAGATATCTCTCCATCGTGGGAGGAGCAAATCCCAATCTTGAGCTATCAAGTTACTTGACACACTTTTCCATGAACCCGTAAGCCGCCGTAATAGCCACCCATTTACGGATGACGTTTAACAAAACCCCAAAGTTCATGACGCAAGCATGAAGAAACTCGATACTCTCATGGTCTAAGGAATCATGCAAACGTTAACCATCTCTGTGTTATGTACCATTAACTTGTGATGAATGAATCTCATAGCATAACATCAATCCGGGTCAATTCAACACAAATGTTCTCTTAACATTTTGCCCTCAAAGTTGCTGGCATAGACATGCCCATGATCAGGAAAACATAACCATCATGCAAGACTTGAGCTAGTCTTAGAGGCCAGACTAGGAATACTTCTTACCGTTTATTATTCCACACATGCATAT
Source organism: Aegilops tauschii subsp. strangulata (assembly GCF_002575655.3). Taxonomy (NCBI): domain Eukaryota; kingdom Viridiplantae; phylum Streptophyta; class Magnoliopsida; order Poales; family Poaceae; genus Aegilops; species Aegilops tauschii. The sequence goes on along the minus strand of NC_053038.3, from coordinate 20,474,773 downwards.
GAGTCTTCCTCCGAGCCTCGTGGATATTGCAGACTCGAGAATCATTGCAGTTATAGCATGGAACATAAACATAATATGAACTCGGAGATAAATAATATCATTTATTATTGCCTCTAGGGCATATCTCCTACAGGAATGACTTTCATTTTCTCTCTATCTTCTGCAGTGGTCGGGCATTGAGTCTGACTCAACTTCACACCTTGTAACACAGGCAAGAACCCTTTCTTTGCTTGATCCATTTTGAACTTTTTCAAAACTTTATCAAGCTTTGTGCTTTATGAAAGTTCAATTAAGCGTCTTGATCTATCTCTATAGATCTTGATGCCCAATATATAAGCAGCTTCACCGAGGTCTTTCATTGAAAAACTCTTGTTCAAGTATCTTTTTATGCTATCCAGAAATTCTATATCATTTCCAATCAACAATATGTCATCTACATGTAATATTAGAAATGCTAGAGAGCTCCCACTCACTTTCTTGTAAATACGGGTTTCTCCAAAAGTCTGTATAATACCATATGCTTTGATCACACTATCAAAACGTTTATTCCAACTCTAAGATGCTTGCACCAGTCCATAAATGGATCGCTGGAGCTTGCACACTTTGTTAGCATCCTTTGGATCGATAAAACCTTCAGGTTGCATCATATACAACTCTTCTTCCAGAAACCCATTCAGGAATGCAGTCTTTACATCCATTTGCCAAATTTCATAATCATACAATGCGGCAATTGCTAACATGATTCGGACAGACTTAAGCATCGCTACGGATGAGAAGGTGTCATCGTAGTCAAAAGGTAACGGAGGCGTGCAAAGGTTTCCTCGGGCCAGAACTCCTTGAACTTGTCGAAAACCTTTCATAACAAGTCGAGCTTTGTAGACAGTAACATTACCGTCAGCGTCAGTCTTCTCCTTGAAGATCCATTTATTCTCGATGGCTTGTCGATCATCGGGCAAGTCAACTAAAGTCCATACTTTGTTCTCATACATGGATCCCATCTCAGATTTCATGGCCTCAAGCCATTTCATGGAATCTGGGCTCATCATCGCTTCCTCATAGTTTGTAGGTTCATCATGGTCAAGTAACATGACTTCCAGAACAGGATTACCGTACCACTCTAGTGCGGATCTTACTCTGGTTGACCTACGAGGTTCGGTCGTAACTTGATCTGAAGTTACATGATCATCCACATTAGCTTCCTCACTAATTGGTGTAGGAGTCACAGGAACAAATTTCTGTGATGAGCTACTTTCCAATAAGGGAGCAGGTACAGTTACCTCATCAAGTTCTACTTTCCTCCCACTCACTTCTTTCGAGAGAAATTCCTTCTCTAGAAAGGATCCATTTTTAGCAACGAATGTATTGCCTTCGGATCTGTGATAGAAGGTGTACCCAACAGTCTCCTTTGGGTATCCTATGAAGACACATTTCTCCGATTTGGGTTCGAGCTTATCAGGTTGAAGCTTTTTCACATGAGCATCGCAGCCCCAAACTTTAAGAAACGACAACTTTGGTTACTTGCCAAACCACAGTTAATGTGAATGCAAGCGTCTCTAAAGCATAACCCTAAAACGATAGCGGTAAATCAGTAAGAGACATCATAGACCGCACCATATCTAGTAAAGTACGATTACAACGTTCGGACACACCATTACGCTGTGGTGTTCCGGGTGGCGTGAGTTGCAAACTATTCCGCATTGTTTCAAATGAAGACCAAACTCGTAAATCAGATCGTAGAAACTTTATTTTCTTGTTACGATGATTTTCCACTTCACTCTGAAATTCCTTCAACTTTTCAAATGTTTCAGACTTATGTTTCATCAAGTAGATATACCCATATCTGCTAAAATCATCTGTGAAGGTGAGAAAATAATGATACCCGCCGCGAGCTTCAACATTCATCGGACCACATACATCAGTATGTATGATTTCCAACAAATCTATTGCTCGCTCCATTGTTCCGGAGAACGGAGTTTTAGTCATCTTGCCCATGAGGCATGGTTCGCAAGTACCAAGCGATTCATAATCAAGTGATTCCAAAAGTCCATCAGGTTGGAGTTTCTTCATGCGCTTTACACCAATATGACCTAAACGGCAGTGCCACAAATATGTTGCACTATCATTATCAACTCTGCATCTTTTGGCTTCAATATTATGAATATGTGTGTCACTACTATCGAGATTAAAAAAGAATAGACCACTCTTCTTCCAGAAATCCATTCAGGAATGCAGTCTTTACATCCATTTGCCAAATTTCATAATCATAAAATGCAACAATTGCTAACATGATTCGGACGGAGTTAAGCATCGCTACGGGTGAGAAGGTCTCGTCGTAGTCAACTCCTTGAACTTGTCGAAAACCTTTCACAACAAGTCAAGCTTTGTAGACAGTAACATTACTGTCAGCGTTATTCTTCTTCTTGAAGATCCATTTATTCTCAATGGCTTGCCGATCATCGGGCAAGTCAACCAAAGTCCACACTTTGTTCTCATACATGGATCCCATCTCAGATTTCATGGTCTCAAGCCATTTTGCGGAATCTGGGCTCATCATCGCTTCCTCATAGTTCATAGGTTCGTCATGGTGAAGTAACATGACCTCCAGAACAGGATTACCGTACCACTCTGGTGCGGATCTTACTCTGGTTGACCTACGAGGTTTGGTAGTAACATGATCTGAAGTTACATGATCATCATCATTAGCTTCCTCACTAATTGGTGTAGGAGTCACATGAACAGATTTCTGTGATGAACTACTTACCAATAAGGGAGCAGGTACAGTTACCTCATCAAGTTCTACTTTCCTCCCACTCACTACTTTCGAGAGAAACTCCTTCTCTAGAAAGGATCCATTCTTGGCAACGGATGTCTTTCCTTCGGATCTGTGATAGAAGGTGTACCCAACAGTCTCGGTTGGGTATCCTATGAAGACACATTTTTCCGATTTGGGTTCGAGCTTATCAGGTTGAAGCTTATTTCACATAAGCATCGCAGCCCCAAACTTTAAGAAACGACAACTTGGGTTTCTTGCCAAACCATAGTTCATAAGGTGTCGTCTTAGCGGATTTAGATGGTGCCTGAGGGAGTCCTGGACTAAGGGGTCCTCGGGCGTCCGACCTGTTATCTGTTGGGCTGGACTGATGGGCTATGAAGACATGAAGGCCGAAGACTATACCCGTGTCCGGATTGGACTCTACTTGGCGTGGAAGGCAAGCTAGGCGACCAATTATGAAGATTTCCTCCTATGTAACCGACTCCATGTAACCCTAGATCTCTCCGGTGTCTATATAAACCGGAGGGCATAGTCTGGATAGGACAGATTCATGACCATATACTCATAGGCTAGACTTCTAGGGTTTAGCCATTACGATCTCGTGGTAGATCAACTCCTGTAACACTCATATTCATCAAGATCAATCAAGCAGGAAGTAGGGTATTACCTCTATAGAGAGGGCCCGAACCTGGGTAAAACATTGTGTCCCCCGTCTCCTGTTACCATCGATCCTAGACGCACAGTTCGGGACCCCGTACCCGAGATCCGCCGGTTTTGACACCGACATTGGTGCTTTCATTGAGAGTTCCACTGTGCCGTCGACATAAGGCTCGATGGCCCCTTCAATCGTCGGTAATGGCGTCGTTCGGGGAGAAACCTTTCTCCCTGGATAGATTTTTGTATTCGGCGGCTTCGTACTGCAGGCCAACTCACTTGGCCATCTGGAGCAGGCCGACAGCTATGCCCCTGGCCATCAGGTTAGATTTGGAAGCTTGAACTACGTCGCGGATATCCGTGGAGACTTGATCTTCGATGGATTTGACACCGCGGCGATCGCTCCCCTTCTCTCCGAGGAACATGACTCAAATCTGTCACCGGAGCACACCCAGGAGATGGATCCTATTGCTGCAACGGCCCCAGTACCTAAGCAGACCATCCCCTCCGAGGCCATAAAGTCCGCGGCGTTGGATCCGCACACGGACTCGACATCCTGCAATGCTTGCGTCAATGGAACTCTGGACTCGTCTCCGGCTACACGTTCCGGATCAAGTGCGCTTGCGGACACCGAGCTGGATCGGTTATCAATTTTCGAATTTAGCGCCGCAGACATCTTCCAGCATTCGCCTTTGGGTGACGTACTAAATTCTTTGAAGAACTTGTCCTTGGAGGGTGACTCACAGCCGAACTATGTTCGGTTCGAGCTAGAAGCGGACGACGAGGAATTTTGCTTCCCACCCGCCACCCACTTCATAGCCACCGTCGACGACTTAACCGACGTGCTTGACTACGGCTCGGAAGACATCACTGGTATGGACGACGATGTCGACAATGAGCAAGGCCAAGACCCGCCATTCACTGGACGTTGGACGGCCACCTCTTCGTACGACGTGTACATGGTTGATACACCCAAAGGATCTGGCGGCGACAAAGAAGAGCCGGATAAGAACAAACCCCTCGAGACGCAGTCCAAGCGCCGATGCCCCAAACGCCGTTCTAAGCCTCGTCGCTCAAAGGATGGCAACACTGGCACCGGAGAAAATAGTACTCCGGGCGACGCCGAAAACAATGACCCTGTCGGCGCTGCATCCGAACAGGAGGAATATGACAACACACAAGACAACCCTGATGAACAGGCCTTAGAAGATAACTCGGAGGACGATAGTTACCATCCACCCTCCGAAGAGGAGACAAGCCTCGGCAATGAAGACTTCATCGTGCCGGAGGACCCTCTGGAGCAGGAGCACTTCAAGCTTCAGCTCATAGCCACTGCAAGGAGCTTGAAAAAGAAATAGCAGCAGCTTCAAGCCGAACAAGACATGCTCGTCGACAGATGGACCGACGTCCTGGCAGCCGAAGAATTCGGCCTCAAGCGCCCAGCCAAAAGCTACCCGAAACGCAGACTGCTACCTCAATTCGATGAGGAGGCACCGGAACACATATCTCCCTCGCATAATGCGGAACAACCACCGCATGGTCGAGACAGGGCGGCCGACCGGCCACCACGCGATCGGGATAAAGCGGCAACTCAGGCCGAACAGCAGCCTACCTCACCACCCCGAAAAAATAAAGACGAAAGAGTTCGGGGTCACACATACGACCTTCGGCAGACCCTGGACAATAAAGCAGGACATACAAGATCGATCTACGGATCGCGCGGACGTGCCTCAAGGCACGACGATGGCTACCTATTCGGACGTGACAAACCTAACCACGCCCGGGCCGAATGTCGCAGGCGGACTCCATCAGAGCTACGCCGCGACGCGGCCCGGTACAGAGGTGCCGCACACCCCCTCTGCTTCACGGACGAGGTACTAGATCACGAATTCCTCGAGGGATTCAAGGCCGTCAATATCGAATCATACGACGGGACAACCGATCCCGCAGTGTGGATCGAGGATTTCATCCTCCACATCCACATGGCTCGAGGAGATGACCTCCACGCCATTAAATACCTCCCACTCAAGCTCAAAGGGCCAGCGCGGCACTGGCTTAACAGCCTGCCTGAAAATTCTATCGGCAGCTGGGAGGACTTGGAGGAAGCTTTCCTAGACAACCTCCAAGGAACATATGTCCGGCCACCAGACGCCGATGATCTAAGCCACATAGTTCAACAACCCGGAGAATCAGCCAGAAAATTTTGGACTAGGTTCCTAACCAAAAAGAACCAGATCGTTGACTGTCCGGATGCCGAGGCCTTGGCAGCCTTCAAACACAGCATCCGGGATGAATGGCTAGAACGCCACCTCGGCCAAGAAAAGCCGAAGTCCATGGCAGCCCTCACAGCACTCATGACCCGCTTTTGCGCGGGAGAGGACAGTTGGCTGGCCCGTAGTAACAACATGACCAGTGAGACAGGCCCCTCGGAGGCCAACAATAGCATTGGCAAGCTCCGGCGCAACAGACACAAACGCCGAAGCAATGACAACAACACCGATGACGCAACAGTCAACGCCGGATTCACTGGCTCCAAGTACGGCCAGCGGAAGAAGCCCTATAAAAGAAATAATGAAGGACCTTCCAGCCTGGACCGCATACTCGACCGTCCGTGCCAGATACACGACACCCCGGACAAGCAAGCCAATCGTACCAACAAGGATTGTTGGGTTTTCAAGCAGGCTGGCAAGTTAAATGCTGAAACAAAGAAAAGGGATCACAATGTGAGGACGAGGACGAAGAGCCCCGGCAGCCGAACACTGGGGGGCAGAAGAAGTTCCCCCCTCAAGTCAAAACGGTGAACATGATATACGCTACACACATCCCCAAAAGGGAGCGTAAGCGTGCACTCAGGGACGTCTACGCGGTAGAGCCAGTCGCCCCCAAGTTCAATCCATGGTCGTCATTTCCGATCACCTTTGATCGTCGAGACCACCCAACCAGTATCCGTCATGGCGGTTCGGCCGCATTGGTCCTCGACCCAATCATCGACGGATTTCACCTAACACGAGTCCTAATGGACGGTGGTAGCAGCCTCAACCTGCTCTATCAAGACACAGTTCGGAAGATGGGCATTGACCCCTCACGAATCAAACCAACAAAGACTACCTTCAAAGGAGTCATACCAGGCGTCGAGGCCCGCTGTACGGGCTCAATCATGCTGGAAGTGGTCTTCGGTTCTCCGGACAATTTCCGAAGCGAGGAGTTAATCTTCGATATCGTCCCATTCCGCAGCGGCTACCATGCACTGCTCGGACGAACAGCGTTTGCTAGATTTAACGCAGTGCCACACTACGCTTATCTCAAGCTGAAGATGCCCGGTCCACGCGGCGTCATAACAGTCAATGGCAACACGGAACGCTCCCTCCGAACAGAGGAGCACACCGCCGCCCTAGCAGCAGAGGTACAGAGCGGCCTTCTCAAACAGCACCATAGTGCGGCTGCCGAGCCCCTTGACACCGTCAAAAGGTTCCGAACTACACTGCAGCAGGACAACAAGGCTCGTCAAGAGCTCGACTAGCAATTCGACCTCCGTCCCATTCCCGATGAAGCAGTGGCATTCGTCCACGCGTACATAATTACGCACTCGAAATTCCATGGACATCGACGGAGGCACATGCTAACCCGGGATCTACAGTTCGGCTAGACCGACCCCGGACACACTTTTCCCTTTCTGTTTCAGGTTCCTTTTCCCGCGAGCCTGATCACCAGCCCCTTCGAAGGATCGGCATACAAGGGGAGCATGCAACATAGGTGTGTAGGGTAACCTCCATACGTTCTTCTTGACGGTATTTTTACTTATTGCCCAGGACCCGCACGCTGCTCCTTGATCCCGGCATGTTAAATAGTCCGGGTGCTTATTGCACTATTTGTATAAGATACGCCTTGACATATCCATTCAGTTATAAAAAAAAATATGATTTGCGGCCCAGTTTCTGTGGTTTTCGCTTCTTACTTCATTTTATTTCGATCTGCTTATCAGCTACATCGGTACTCCTTTGTACGTTTCATACTCGCCAGGGGCTGCTTATCGCCCCATAACACGGCAACAAAGTCCGAACACTTTTTGTATACAAGTTCGGCACCCCGAATTTAGCATTATATGCATTAGCTCCGAATCATGTCTTTGGTCAATAGTTGGGTTGCCCGGCTCATGTGCTTGCTACCCTATGTTCCGCTCTATCGGCTGGGTAGTAAAGGGAGAACTACTGCGATTGTGCCCTGGCCGTGGCCGGATGAGCACCTCAGTAGAGAAAGCCGAAAACTGACTGTCATGATACGGCGAGAGCCGGTCAGCTGTTCGAGGGTTACAAAATCGTTGGAGATTTTTTCCGCGTCACGCGAAGGGTCAGCACTTCCCGATCAGATGCTGACAGCACCCTGGCTTGGACCAGGGGCTACGCACTTGCTTAATTATAAAACTCCTATGGCTAAGTGAGGGTGTTTAAGCCGTATAGTCTGATTGCCTTGTTCGTTGCGCTAAACAACTCCTTCAAGGACCATATAATTGGATCAAGATTGTTTAGATCCCATCCCGAACACCTCCTTACTAATTACGTGAGGGCAGAAGCCGACGACTGGCCAACCCTCAGATTGCATATAACACGGCCGCACAGTAGGAAACAATTTAAAGCATAACGGAATAACATTACAAAACAAGCTTTGTCTTTATAATACAAGGCAAAGGACAATATGAATGCATTCATTCGAAAATAATGTCCTTCGAACATTGAGCTGCCACAAGTTGAGACCCTTCTATGACATCCGCAAAATATTTCTCGGGTGTGCAGTGCTCCTTGCCCTCCGGCGGCCCATTGGCAACTTCAACAGCGTTCATCTTCGCCCACCACATCTTGCAGCGAGCAAAGGCCATGCGGGCGCCTTCAATACAGGCAGAGCGCTTGACGACGTCCAACCGCGGACGGGCTTCCATTAGGCGCCTCACGAGTCTGAAGTAGCTGCCGGGCATAGCTTCGGCTGGCCATAGCCGGATTGTCAAATCCTTCATGGCTAGTTCGGCCACCCGGTGAGCTCCACTAGCTGCTTCAGCTGATCGGTGAAAGACACGGGATGCTCTGGCGCCGCATACTGCGCCCAGAATAGCTTCTCCGTAGAACCTCCTCCTTCGGCTCGGTAGAAATCTGCAGCGTCCGATACGCTGCGTGGTAGATCCGCCAAAGCTCCTGGGGAACTCCGAACCCGGGTTAGTAAAAGGTACCGCCTCTCTGCATACTTGCTTCGCATCTTAAAAGCCTTACCCGCCGTGATTTTCCTGGCTTCCTGGATCTCCTGGATGACGGCCTGGGCCTCATTCCGCGCGGTCTCCGTGCCCTAACGAGCCTTGGTGAGTTCGGCCTCATGAGCCGACGCATAATTCTCCAAGGCCTCACATTTTTTCACTGCATCTTGGAGCTCCTGCTGGATTTCCTTGACACGGGCCTCGAGCTTCTTACGGGCTGCTTGTTGCTGGAAAGCCTTCTCCTCGGCCTCGCCCAGGGCCTTCCTCAGGGCCTCGACCTCGGTCGCGGCTCCTGCATACATTTCGACATTACAGTCAATACACAGTGTCTCCGCTTTCCGAACACACAGCAAGCCATTACTTACCTTGCTTCTCCTGCAGCCGCACTCTAACCTCGCCGAGCTCGTTCTCGGTCCGCTCCAGCCTCTGCCTCAGTTCAGAGACTTCGACAGCATGAGAGGGCGCGGCCAACAGCGACGCCTGCTCATGCACACATATTACGTTAGTCTCCTTCACTAGAGGATTGATCCTCTGTCCGGTTCCTCTTACCGAGCACCGGACAGTGTCTCAGGGGCTACTGACTATATGGGGTTTTTTTGTCTGTTATTTACCTCGAAACCTGTCAACAGGTTGCTGCAGGCTTCGTTCAGTCCACTCTTGGCGGACTGAACCTTCTCGATCACCGCGCTCATAAGAACACAGTGCTCGTCCATAACGGAGGCGCCTCGTAGCGCCTCCATCAGGTTATCTGGCACCCCTAGATGGACAGGGGCCACCGGCGGAAACGGTGCACCCCCCTCCTTCAAAGGGGGCTGCCCGCCCGACTCTGGAGCCATATGGGTCTACGGAATCGTATCCGGCTGAGGGCCAAGCTGGATGCGGCCCTCTTCGCCAGTCTCCATGGGGATCGTCTCCTCCATGTGTCCGGCAGTGGAGGCTTCGCCTCGTGGCGCCTCCCGGACAGCGTCCTGGGTTCCTCCCTGGCTCAGATCAGCCCTCTGGGACAGCGCCTCGGCGTCGTCCCCGGCCCCGGGGGAGTAAGCAGGCTGTGGCGACTGGCTCGCCATCTCCGACGGAGCCAACGAACTTCCAGACGAGGATCGCGGGATTAGGTCGCGGGCCGGACTGCAACGGTACAGCTAACTACATCAAGATAATGGACAGAAAAGGCTGGATGTGCGCACAAATAAGCCATGTCACTTACGATGCGGACTTGGGCTTTATGCGGGGGCGTCGTTCCAGACTACTGTCAACGTCCCATGCAGTGTTGGCCGCCGGAACGCCCTTCCCCTTTTTAGGCGCCTCCGCCTCCAGATGCACCGGAGCTGCCCTCTTCTTCTTCCTCTCTTCAGGGGGAGGATTGTTTTGTTCTTCCTCCTCTCCCCCGTCATTGTCCTCAGGGACAGAGGAATGAGTTTCGTTGTCTTCGGACGCCTCGTCCGAAGTACCCTTACGACGGAGGCCGCTCTTGGCCCCCTTTGCCTTCTTGGCCTTCTTCTCAGGCGCCTTATACGGCGCCGGTACTAGCATCTCCGCCAAGCGCGGGATGACTGGTTCTTCGGGCAGCGGAGCCGGACACTGGATCCGCTTCGCCCTCTCCGTCCAGTCCTGAAGAAGCAATAACAAAAGCTCAGACATCATCCTCGAAACAATTAGGTTGAGGATTCGTTCGAAATAACATACCTTGCTGGCGGGGTGTGTATAATCATGACCACAGCCCGAATCCGTGGCCGGTGGTTTCTCATTGCCCTTGAAGAGCAATTTCCATGCGCCCTCGTGCGTAGTCTTGAAGAGCCTCACCAAGGTCTGGTGCTTCTTTGGATTGAACTCCCACAGCGGCCGGCTTCGGCGCTGGCATGGAAGGATCCGGCGAACTAACATCACCTGGATCACATCAACGAGCTTGACGCTCTTGGTTACCATGCTCTGAACACGCGTCTGCAGTGCTATCAGCTCGTCAGGAGAACACCAGTCCGGACTCTTCTCGACCCAGGAGGTGAGTCGCATAGGAGCGCCGGAGCGGAATTCGGCAGCCGCGGCCCAGGAGGTGCCGCGTGGTTCTGTGACGTAGAACCACTGCTTCTGCCATTCCTTTACCGTATCGACAAAGGTGCCTTTGGGCCAAGAGACATTGGACAATTTACTCACCATTGCCCCTCCGCACTCCGCGTGCTGGCATCTACCACCTTCGGCTTCAGACAGTGCCCTATTTAACGTGAATGCAGCCGTCTCTAAGGCATAACCCCAAAATGATAGTGGTTAATCAGTAAGAGACATCATAGACCGCACCATATCTAATAAAGTGCGGGTACGACGTTCGGACACACCATTACGTTTCGGTGTTCCGGGTGGCGTGAGTTGCGAAACTATTCCGCATTGTTTCAAATGAAGACCAAACTCGTAACTCAAATATTCTCCTCCACGATCAGATCACAGAAACTTTATTTTCTTGTTACGATGATTTTCCACTTCACTCTGAAATTCTTTGAACTTTTCAAATGTTTCAGACTTGCGCTTCATCAAGTAGATATACCCATATATGCTCAAATCATCTGTGAAGGTGAGAAAATAACGATACCCGCCGCGAGCCTCAGTATTCATCGGACCACATACATCAGTATGTATGATTTCCAACAAATCTGTTGCTCGCTCCATTGTTCCGGAGAACGGAGTTTTAGTCATCTTGCCCATGAGGCATGGTTCGCAAGTACCAAGTGATTCATAATCAAGTGATTCCAAAAGTCCATCAGAATGGAGTTTCTTCATGCACTTTACACCAATATGACCCAAATGGCAGTGCCGCAAATAAGTTGCACTATCATTATCAACTCTGCATCTTTTGGCTTCAATATTATGAATATGTGTGTCACTACTATCGAGATTCAATAAAAACAGACCACTCTTCAAGGGTGCATGACCATAAAAGATATTACTCATATAAATAGAACAACCATTATTCTCTGATTTAAATGAATAACCTTCTCGCATCAAACAAGATCCAGATATAATGTTCATGCTTAATGCTGGCACCAAATAACAATTATTCAGGTGTAAAACTAATCCCGAAGGTAGATGTAGACGTAGCGTGCCGACGGCGATCACATCGACTTTGGAACCATTTACCACATGCATCGTCACCTCGTCCTTAGCCATTCTTCGCTTAATCCGTAGTCCCTGTTTCGAGTTGCAAATATTAGCAACAGAACCAGTATCAAATACCCAGGCACTACTGCGAGCATTAGTAAGGTACACATCAATAACATGTATATCACATGTACCTTTGTTCACCTTGCCATCCTTCTTATCCGCCAAATACTTGGGGCAGTTCCGCTTCCAGTGACCAGTCCCTTTGCAGTAGAAGCACCCAGTCTCAGGCTTAGGTCCAGACTTGGGCTTCTTCACTTGAGCATCAACTTGTTTGCCGTTCTTCTTGAAGTTCCCCTTCTTCCCTTTACCCTTTTTCTTGAAATTGGTGGTCTTGTTGACCATCAACACTTGATGCTCCTTCTTGATTTCTACCTCCGCAGCCTTTAGCATTGCGAAGAGCTCAGGAATTGTCTTATCCATCCCTTGCATATTATAGTTCATCACGATGCTCTTGTAGCTTCGTGGCAGTGATTGAAGAATTCTGTCAATGACACTATCATCACGAAGATTAACTCCCAGTTGAATCAAGTGATTGTTATACCCACACATTTTGAGTATATGCTCGCTGACAGAACTATTCTCCTCCATTTTGCAGCTATAGAAGTTATTGGAGACTTCATATCTCTCGATCCGGGCATTTGCTTGAAATATTAACTTCAACTCCTGGAACATCTCATATGCTCCATGGAATTCAAAATGTCGTTGAAGTCCCGTTTCTAAGCCGTAAAGCATGGCACACTAAACTATCGAGTAGTCATCAGCTTTGCTTTGCCAGGCATTCTTAACGTCATCAGCGGCATTTGCAGCAGGCCTGGCACCTAGCGGTGCTTCCAGGACGTAATTCTTCTATGCAGCAATGAGGATAATCCTCAAGTTACGGACCCAGTCCGTGTATTTGCTACCATCATCTTTCAACTTAGCTTTCTCTAGGAACGCATTAAAATTCAACGGAACAACAACACGGGCCATCTATCTACAACAACATAGACATGCAAAATACTATCAGGTACTAAGTTTATGATAAATTAAAATTCAATTAATCAAATTACTTAAGAACTCCCACTTAGATAGACATCCCTCTAATCATCTAAGTGATCACGTGATCCAAATCAACTAAACCATGTCCGATCATCACGTGAGATGGAGTAGTTTTAAATGGTGAACATCACTATGTTGATCATATCTACTATATGATTCACGCTCGACCTTTCGATCTCAGTGTTCCGAGGCCGTATCTGCATATGCTAGGCTCGTCAAGTTTAACCCGAGTATTCTGCGTGTGCAAAACTGGCTTGCACCCGTTGTATGTGAACGTAGAGCTTATCACACCCGATCATCACGTGGTGTCTCGGCACGACGAACTTTTGCAACGGTGCATACTCAGGGAGAACACTTGTACCTTGAAATTTAGTGAGAGATCATCTTATAATGCTACCGCCGAACTAAGCAAAATAAGATGCATAAAGGATAAACATCACATGCAATCAATATAAGTGATATGATATGGCCATCATCATTTTGTGCCTTTAATCTCCATCTCCAAAGCACCGTCATGATCACCATCGTCACCGGCTTGACACCTTGATCTCCATCGAAGCATCGTTGTCTTCTCGCCAACTATTGCTTCTACGACTATCGCTACCGCTTAGTGATAAAGTAAAGCAATTACATGGCGATTGCATTTCATACAATAAAGCGACAACCATATGGCTCCTGCCAGTTACCGATAACTCTATTACAAAACATGATCATATCATACAATAAATTTAGCATCATATCTTGACCATATCACATACAACATGCCCTTAAAAAACAAGTTAGACGTCCTCTACGTTGTTGTTGCAAGTTTTACGTGGCTGCTACGGGCTGAGCAAGAACCGTTCTTACCTACGCATCAAAACCACAACAATTTTTCGTCAAGTGTGCTGTTTTAACCTTCAACAAGGATTGGGCGTAGTCACACTCGATTCAACTAAAGTTGAAGAAACTGACACCCGCCAACCCCCTATGTGCGAAGCACGTCGGTAGAACCAGTCTCGCGTAAGCGTACACGTAAAGTCGGTCCAGGCCGCTTCATCCAATAATACCGCCGAATCAATGTATGACATGCTGGTAAGCAGTATGACTATTATCGCCCACAACTCATTTGTGTTCTACTCGTGCATATAACATCTACGCATAGACCTGGCTCGGATGCCATTGTTGGGAACGCAGTAATTTCAAAAAAATTCCTACGCACACGCAAGATCCATCTAGGTGATGCATATCAACGAGAGGGGAGAGTGTTGTCCACGTACCCTCATAGACCGAAAGCGGAAGCGTTATGACAACGCGGTTGATGTAGTCGTATGTCTTCACGATCCGACCGATCCTAGTACCAAAAGTACGTCACCTCCGCGATTTGCACACGTTCAGCTCGATGATGTCCCACGAACTCTTGATCCAGCTGAGTGTCGAGGGAGAGCTTCGTCAGCACGACGGCTTGTTGACGGTGATGATGAAGTTACCGGCTTAGGGCTTCGCCTAAGCACTACAACGATATGACCGAGGTGGATTATGGTGGAGGGGGGCACCGCACACGGCTAAGACAATGTCAACTTGTGTGTCTATGGGGTGCCCACTCCCCCGTATATAAAGGAGTGGAGGAGGGGGAGGGCCGTCCCTCTATGGCGCGCCCAAGGGGAGTCCTACTCCCACCGGGAGTAGGATTCCCCCCTTCCCTAGTTGGATTAGGAGAGGAAGGAAGGGGGAGGAAGGAGGAAGGAAAGGGGGGCCGCCCCCCACCCAATTCGGATTGGGCTTGGGGGGCCGCCCCCTCCTAGGCTCCCTTCTCCTCTCTCCCACTATGGCCCAATAAGGCCCATATACTTCCCGGGGGGTTCCGGTAACCTCCCGGTACTCTGGTAAATGCCCGAACTCACCCGGAACCATTCCGATGTCCAAACATAGTCATCCAATATGTCGATCTTTATGTCTTGACCATTTCAAGACTCCTCGTCATGTCCGTGATCATATCCGGGACTCCGAACTACCTTCGGTACATCAAAACACATAAACTCATAATACCGATCGTCACCGAACGTTAAGCGTGCGGACCCTACGGGTTCGAGAACTATGTAGACATGATCGAGACTCGTCTCTGGTCAATAACCAATAGCGGAACCTGGATGCTCATATTGGTTCCTACATATTCTACGAAGATCTTTATCAGTCAAACCGCATAACAACATACGTTGTTCCCTTTTGTCATCGGTATGTTACTTGCCCGAGATTCGATCGTCGGTATCTCAATACCTAGTTCAATCTCGTTATCAGCAAGTCTCTTTACTCGTTCCATAATGCATCATCCCGCAACTAACTCATTAGTCACATTGCTTGCAAGGCTTATAGCGATGTGTATTACCGAGAGGGCCCAGAGATACCTCTCCGATACTCGGAGTGACAAATCCTAATCTCGATCTATGCCAACTCAACAAACACCATCGGAGACACCTGCAGAGCATCTTTATAATCACCCAGTTACGTTGTGACGTTTGATAGCACACTAAGTGTTCCTCTGGTATTCGGGAGTTGCATAATCTCATAGTCATAGGAATATGTATAAGTGAAAGTGCTAGTTATCGACTAGAGGGGGGGAGTGAATATGCGGTTTTTATGAAAGTCTTCAAAACACGGGGGCTTTGAAGACAAACACTACAAATGAACCTATTGATATGCAGCGGAAGGTAGACTACACTAGACAAGCCATAGTCAAGTAAGTAATGAAGTGAAAGCACGAAGACTATTAGCAGCTAGGTAGTATGGATCAGGATGGAAGATATTATGAAGCCAAACAACAACATTTTTCACACAGTGAAGCCAATCAGATCAAGCAAGCAAGCAATGACTTCACGAAGGCAAACTGAAGTAAAGAGAGGTAAAGGATAGAACCAGTTGCTTGTTGAGGACAAGGATTTGTTGGACCAGTTCCAGTTGCGGTGAAAACTGTACGTCTAGTTAGGGAGGCTGAGATTGAACTTAGAAAACCGCGTCTTCACCTTATTCCCCTTCAGCTAAGAACACTTAGTCCTTGCCCAATCACTCTGGTAAGTATTCAAGGTAGACTTCCAAACCTTCACAGACTTCGTTCACTGGCAATCCACAATGACTCTTGGATGCTCAGAACGCGACGCCTAATCGGCTGGAGGATTCACAGTCCTCAAGTGAAACAAGTCTTCAAGTCACGTGGACAGAAAGACTTCAGTGATGCCTAACACTCTTTGGCTCTGGGTGTTTTGGGCTTTGTCCTCGCAAGGATCTCTATCTCAAATGCTTCAGAGGTGGGTTGCTCTCAAACGACAAAAGCCGTGCACTAACTCTGAGCAGCCACCAATTTATGGTGTAGGGGTGGGCTATTTATAGCCAGGAAGCAACCCGACCTGATTTGTCCAAATTGACCCTGGGTCACTAAGGAACTGACACGTGTCCAACGGTCAGATTTCAAACACACGCGGCAGCTTGACTTGGGCTACAAGTAAAGCTGACTCATCCAGCTCTGGATAATATTTGCTCTCATTGTCTTCGCTCGAAGACATAGGATTTGGTTGAGCATCACTTTAGTCACTCTGACTTTATTCACTTGGACCCCAGTTAACAGTACGGTGATTCCTATGACTCAACAAAGAAGAAAGTGAAACTAGGAAACAACTATGTCTTCGCACTCCATAGTCTTCACGTGAATGTCTTCTCAAGTCATAATCTTCATTGTGAATATCTTCACAGACCACCATTGTCTTCAATGTCTTCACACATATTTAGGGGTCATCTCTGGTAGGTAAACCGAATCAATATGGGCCTACTACCTGTGTTATCCTGCAATTCTCACAAACACATTAGTCCCTCAACCAAGTTTGCTGTCAATACTCCAAAACCAACTAGGGGTGGCACTAGATGCACTTACAATCTCCCCCTTTTTGGTGATTGATGACAAACTGGTTGAAGTTTTCAACGGGGATAAAATTATGTGAAAGTTTAAGGATTAAGGCATTGTCTTCATCAGTAGGAAAAGGCTCCCCCTGAAGATGTGCATATAAGTAGTTTTCTTTTGAATGCAAATGCACATGGCAGGTTTTACTTTGTGGAGATCCTCTTCAACTCATGAAGACAATTCATCATGCATATAAAGATATGACGAAGATAATGACATGCATAACGAAAGATGGACGTCTGTGGAATTTATCATCGCATCACAGTATAGAAGACAAAGTAGCACACGACCATCAAGTTTAAGTGTTACAACCCAAAGAACCAAATGTATCAAAAATGAGAGTTGTAACCACTTGGCAAAAAATATAGCAACCACCCATATGGACCCGCTTGAAGACTATCAACCCATATGCATCTCCCCCTTTTGTCAGTAAGGACCAAAAAGGTTTGAAGACATAGAGCATCTACTCGTTCCCATCAGGAGTAGAAGAAGGTGTAGGGTCGACGTTGGAGTTCGGTGGTGCAGAAGGGCCTGGTGTAGTGTCGAGATGCAGTGAAGCCATAGTTGGTGAAGTGGAGTCATCTTCTTCATCGACGACTCTTGCAACAACAGTTGCAGCCGAAGATGAATACTCAGGATCTTCTGTTGATGGAGTGCGGCGCCAGCTTGCATTGCGGGGAGGTGTGGAGTCAAATTTGAAACCCTCATTGAAGCCATCTTCGCGAACATCTTCTTCAGGGCATAGCAGTGTGAGACTCCTCCAAGACCGCCGACAGGCTTCATGGGCTACGAAGGAGTTCTTGGTGGCCAGGTTTCGGATGTGATTGACATCCACTAAGATACTCTGCATCTGACGCTTGAGCCATTCATGGTGCTTGTCCTGCTTCTGATGTAAGGCAACGAGAAGGTCTCTGTCATTGAGAATGCGAGAATGCTTCCAAGTCCTTTGAGCGATTGTACTAGCAGTGGCTTCAGTGTTGGCACGGTGTGGCTCACGCATATTGCCAGCCAGAGGGTAAGCAGGAGTAGCATCATTTGGAACATGAATCCCTTCAAGTGGTTGCGTAAAGCTCTGACGATCAACATTGTGAAGATATTGATACGTCTCCATCGTATCTATAATTTTTGATTGTTCCATGCCAATATTATACAACTTTCATATTCTTTTGGCAACTTTTTATACTATTTTTGGGACTAACATATTGATCCAGTGCCCAGTGTCAGTTCCTGTTTGTTGCATGTTTTTTGTTTCGCAGAAAACCCATATCAAACGGAGTCCAAATGGGATAAAAACTGACGGAGATTTTTTATGGAATATTTATGATTTTTGGGAAGAAGAATCAACGCGAGACGATACCCGAGGGGGCCACGAGGCAGGGAGGCGCGCCCTGGGCCCTCGTGTCCACCCCGTAAGGCGGTTAGTTCCCTTCTTTCGCCGCAAGAAAGCTAATATCCGGATAGAGATCGTGTCCAAAATTCAGCCCAATCGGAGTTACGGATCTCCGGGAATTTAAGAAACGGTGAAAGGGCAGAATCAGGGAATGCAGAAACAGAGAGAGACAGAGAGACAGATCCAATCTCGGAGGGGCTCTCGCCCCTCCCATGCCATGGAGACCAAGGACCAGAGGGAGAACCCTTCTCCCACCTAGGTAGAAGGCCAAGGAAGAAGAAGAAGGAGGGGGGCTCTCTCCCCTTGCTTCCGGTGGCACTGGAGTGCCGCCGGGGCCATCATCGTCACCGCAATCTACACCAACAACTTCACCGCCGTCATCACCAACTCTTCCCCCCTCTATGCAGCGGTGTAACCCCTCTTTTACCCGCTGTAATCTCTACTTAAACATGGTGCTCAACGCTATGTATTATTTCCCAATGATGTATGGCTATCCTATGATGTTTGAGTAGATCCGTTTTGTCCTATGGGTTAATTGATGATCGTGATTGGTTTGAGTTGCATGTTTTATTATTGGTGCTGTCCTATGGTGCTCTCCGTGTCGCGCAAGTGTGAGGGATCCCCACTGTAGGGTATGCAATATGTTCATGATTTTCTTATGGTGGGTGGCGTGAGTGACAGAAGCACAAACCCTAGTAAGTAGGTTGTTTGCGTATGGGAGTAAAGAGGACTTGATGCCTTATAATGCTATGGTTGGGTTTTACCTTAATGATCTTTAGTAGTTGTGGATGCTTGCTAGAGTTCCAATCATAAGTGCATATGATCCAAGAAGAGAAAGTATGTTAGCTTATGCCTCTCCCTCAAATAAAATTGCAATAGTGATTACCGGTCTAGTTATCGATTGCCTAGGGACAAATAACTTTCTCGTGACAAAAAGCTCTCTACTAAAACTAACTTAGTTGTGTCTTTATCTAAACAGCCCCTAGCTTTTATTTACGTGCTCTTTATTATCTTGCAAACCTATCCTGTTACACCTACAAAGTACTTCTAGTTTCATACTTGTTCTAGGTAAAGCGAACATTAAGCGTGCGTAGAGTTGTATCGGTGGTCGATAGAACTTGAGGGAATATTTGTTCTACCTTTAGCTCCTCGTTGGGTTCGACACTCTTACTTATCGAAAGAGGCTACAATTGATCCCCTATACTTGTGGGTTATCAAGACCTTTTTCTGGCGCCGTTGCCGGGGAGTTTTAGCGTGGGGTGCATATTCTCGTGTGTGCTTGTTTGCTTTATCACTAAGTAATTTTTATTTGCTGTTCTAAGTTGTTCTCTATCTTTAGTTATGGATATGGAACACGAAATACCAAAAACAAATTAGGTTTACTTGCTACTCATGGAGATGGGGAACCTCCTAAAACCCTCGATGCTCATTATGTGAAAGATATTATGTACTACTTTGATAATCCTGACAAAACCCCATTCAACTTAGTAATGGGAGACACGTTGGATCAACGTGAATACTTTAGGGATTATCGCTTGACTCAAAAAGGGAAACTATTATGGGATCAAATCCATATGTTGCATTGGTATGCTCGGGAACTATGCTTGAGATATGATTATACTTGTTGCTCTAGGATGAAGGCTCCACACCTTCCCTTCTCATGCAAATTTAATGATGATAAAACCTTGGCTTCTTATGCTAATGGTATATATGGTTACTATGATGTGGAACGAATAGAAGAATTCGTTGCTTTTATGGGTGCTTATGAAATTGAATCTTTGTTTAAAGAGTGTGAAAATCTTTATGATGCTGTTTATAGATCTGAAAATTTTGCGATACTTCAATATTGTTATGAGAATTATGAATACAATTCCGATATTGATGCATTTATTGAGAAAGTCTCCGCTGTCCAAGAAGAGACTAATATTTTGCAGGAGTCTATGGAAGAAGAAATTAATGAAATTGTGAGCTCATTGGATGAAAAAGATGAGGAGAAGAGCGAAGAACAAAAGGAGGAAGAGCGGATTGATCACCCGTGCCCACCTTCTAATGAGAGTAACTCTTCAACTTATACATTGTTTAATTTCCCTTCGTCCTTACCGAAGGATGAATGCTATGATGATTGTTATGATCCCGTCGATTCTTTTGAAATATCCCTTTTTGATGAAGCTTGCTATGCTTGTGGCCAAGATGCCAATATGAATTATGCTTAGGGAGATGAAATTTCCATGGTTCCTTATGTTAAACATGAAATTGTTGCTATTGCACCCACGCATGATAGTCCTATTATCTTTTTGAATTCTCCAAACTACACTATATCGGAGAAGTTTGCTCTTATTAAGGATTATATTGATGGGTTGCATTTTACCGTTGCACATGATGATTTTGATAGATATAATATGCATGTGCTTGCTACTCCTACTTGCAATTATTATGAGAGAGGAACTACATCTCCACCTCTCTATGTTTCCAACACGATAAAATTGCAAGAAACTGTTTATACTATGCACTCGCCTTTACTATGTGTGCATGAATTGTTCTTTTATGACATGCCAATGCATAGGAAGAGAGTTAGAATTCATCATTGCTTGATATATGTTGCTTTGTGCGCACTACTAAATGCCAAATCATTGTTAATTAAAATTGGCTTTGATATACCTTGGGATTCGGGTGGATCCATTACTTGAGCACTATATGCCTAGCTTAATGGCTTTAAAGAAAGCGCTGCGAGGGAGACAACCCTGAAGTGTTATAGAGTCATTTATTTCTGTTGTGTGCTTTTATAAAGTTTAAAAACTAAAAAATAAAGAGGGGAACCTAAAACTTTTTCAAAAAGGAAAGTGAAAGTGAGAGAGACAAGCATTGTTGAAGTGGGGGAGCTCCTTGAACTTTGTTCATGCTCACGGAAACTTTGTGAATCTGAATTACAGAAACTTTTCAACAAAGATAATTATCCCCTTGTACAATTCCATTGTATTATAAAAATAATGTGCAAAGGTTTGCCTTTAGGATGTTTTAGATTACTTGTTGGTTTGTGCGGTGCAGGACAGAAACTTTGGCTGTAGTGCGCGATTTTACATTCTTTACTGGAACGTCAAACGGTTCTGAAACTTTTTGCACTGTCTTTCTATACAAATTATTTATTTTTCCTAATTTTGGCAGAATGTTTGGAGTAACAAAAGTATGGTGAATGTTCAAATTATTACAGACTGTCGTGTTTAAGACAGATTCTGTTTTTGATGCATAGTTTGCTTGTTTTGATGAAACTATCAATTTCTATCAGTGGATTAAGCCATGGAAAAGTTACATTACAGTAGCTTAAATGCAAAAACAAAATATGAATTGGTTTGCAACAGTACTTAGAGTAGTGATTTGCTTTATTATACTAACGGATCTTACTGAGCTTTCTGTTGAAGTTTTGTGTGGATGAAGTGTTCGAAGATTGAGGAGGTCTCGATATGAGGAGAAGGAGGAGAGGCAAGAGCTCAATCTTGGGGATGCCCTAGGCACCCCAAGTAAATATTCAAGGAGACTCAAGCGTCTAAGCTTGGGGATTCCCCAGAAGGCATCCCATATTTCTTCAACAAGTATCGGTATGTTTTCGGATTCGTTTCGTTCATGCGATATGTGCAAATCTTGGAGCGTCTTATGCATTTAGTTTCCACTTTTATTTTATGCACCATGCTGGTATGAGATAGTCCATGGTTATTTATAGAATGCTCATTGCACTTCACTTAAATCTTTTGAGTATGGCTTTATAGAATGCTTCATGTGCTTCACTTATATCATTTGAAGTTTGGATTGCCTGTTTCACTTCACATAGAAAACCGCCATTTGTAGAATGCTCTTTTGCTTCACTTATATTTGTTAGAGCGTGGGCATATCTTTTGTGGAAAGAATTAAACTCTCTTGCTTCACTTATATCTATTTAGAGAGATGACAGGAATTGGTCATTCACATGGTTAGTCATAAAATCCTACATAAACTTGTAGATCGCTGAATATGATATGTTTGATTCCTTGCAATAGTTTTGCGATATAAAGGTGGTGATATTAGAGTCATGCTAGTGGGTAGTTGTGGATTAGTAGAAATACTTGTGTTGAGGTTTGTGATTCCCGAAGCATGCACGTAAGGTGAACCGTTATGTGATGAAGTTAGAGCATGATTTATTTTTTTGATTGTCATCCTTTGAGTGGAGGTCGGGATCGCGCGATGGTTAACTCCTACCAACCCTTACCCTGGGAGCATGCGTCTAATGCTTGGTTTTGATAGCTTCTAATTTTTTTGCAATAAGTATGTGAGTTCTTTATGACTAATGTTGAGTCCATGGATTATACGCACTCTCACCCTTCCACCATTGCTAGCCTCTCCAGTACCGCGCAACTTTCGCCGGTACCATACACCCACTACCTTCCCCAAAACAGCCACCCTATATCTTCCTCAAAACAGCCACCATACCTACCTATCATGGCATTTCCATAGCCATTCCGAGATATATTGCCATGCAACTTCCATCATCATCATATACATGACTTGAGCATTCATTGTCATATTGCTTTGCATGATCGTAAGATAGCTAGCATGATGTTTTCATGGCTTGTCCATTTTTTTGATGTCATTGCTACGCTAGATCATTGCACATCCCGGTACACCGCCGGAGGCATTCATATAGAGTCATATCTTTGTTGTAGATATTGAGTTGTAAGTAAATAAAGTGTGATGATCATCATTATTAGAGCATTGTCCCATGTGAGGAAAGGATGAGGGATGAGTCTCCGGACTTTATGAAAAATAAAAGAGGCCAAAGAGCCCAAATAAAAAAAAGAGGCCAAAGAAGCCCACCAAAAAAAGAGAGAAAAAGAGAGAAGGGGCAATATTACTATCCTTTTACCACACTTGTGCTTTAGTGTAGCACCATGTTCTTCATATAGAGAGTCTCTTGAGTTATCACTTTCATATACTAGTGGGAATTTTCATTAGAGAACTTGGCTTGTATATTCCGATGATCGGCTTCCTCAAATGCCCGAGGTCTTCAAGAGCAAGCAAGTTGGATGCACACCCACTTAGTTTCCAGTTTGAGCTTTCATACACATATAGCTCTTAGCGCATCCGTTGCATGGCAATCCCTACTCCTCACATTGATATCAATTGATGGACATCTCCATAGTCCATTGATTTGCCTAGTCGATGTGAGACTTTCTCCCTACTTTTGTCTACTGCCACCTTCAATTCCACCTATAGTGCTATATCCATGGCTCACGCTCTTGTATTGCGTGAAAGTTGAAAAGGTTTGAGAATACTAAAGTATGAAACAATTGCTTGGCTAAAACCGGGGTTGTGCATGATTTAAATACTTTGTGTGGTGAAGATGGAGCATAGCCAGACCATATGATTTTGTAGGGATAACTTTCTTTGGCCATGTTGTTTTGAAAAGACATGATTGCTTTATTAGTATGCTTGAAGTATTATTGTCTTAATGTCAAACGATAGACTATTGCTTTGAATCACCCGTGTCTTAATATTCATGCCATGATTAGATTACATGATCAAGATTATGCTAGGTAGCATTCCACATAAAAAATTATCTTTTTTATCATTTACCTACTCGAGGACGAGCAGGAATTAAGCTTGGGGATGCTGATACGTCTCCGTCGTATCTATAATTTTTGATTGTTTCATGCCAATATTATACAACTTTCATATACTTTTGGCAACTTTTTATACTATTTTTGGGACTAATATATTGATCCAGTGCCCAGTGTCAGTTCCTGTTTGTTGCATGTTTTTTGTTTTGCAGAAAACCCATATCAAACAGAGTCCAAACGGGATAAAAACTGACGGAGATTTTTTTTTGGAATATTTATGATTTTTGGGAAGAAGAATCAATGCGAGACGATGCCCGAGGGGGCCACGAGGCAGGGAGGCGCGCCCTAGGCCCTCGTGGGCACCCCGTAAGGCGGTTGGTGCCCTTATTTCGCCGCAAGAAAGCTAATATCTGGATAGAGATCGTGTCCAAAATTCAGCCCAATCGGAGTTACGGATCTCCGGGAATTTAAGAAACGGTGAAAGGGCAGAATCAGGGAACGCAGAAACAAAGAGAGACAGAGAGACAGATCCAATCTCGGAGGGGCTCTCGCCCCTCCCACGCCATGGAGACCAAGGACCAGAGGGAGAACCCCTCTCCCACCTAGGGAGAAGGCCAAGGAAGAAGAAGAAGGAGGGGGGCTCTCTCCCCATTGCTTCCGGTGGCACTAGAGTGCCGCCGGGGCCATCATCGTCACCGCAATCTACACCAACAACTTCACCGCCGTCATCACCAACTCTCCCCCCCCTATGCAGCGGTGTGACCCCTCTTTTACCCGCTGTAATCTCTACTTAAACATGGTGCTCAATGCTATGTATTATTTCCCAATGATGTCTGGCTATCCTATGATGTTTGAGTAGATCCGTTTTGTCCTATGGGTTAATTGATGATCGTGATTGGTTTGAGTTGCATGTTTTATTATTGGTGCTGTCCTATGGTGCTCTCCGTGTCGCGCAAGCATGAGGGATCCCCGCTGTAGGGTTTGCCATATGTTCATGATTTTCTTATGGTGGGTGGCGTGAGTGACAGAAGCACAGACCCGAGTAAGTAGGTTGTTTGCGTATGGGAGTAAAGAGGACTTGATGCCTTATAATGCTATGGTTGGGTTTTACCTTAATGATCTTTAGTATTTGCGGATGCTTGCTCGAGTTCCAATCATAAGTGCATATGATCCAAGAAGAGAAAGTATGTTAGCTTATGCCTCTCCCTCAAATAAAATTGCAATAGTGATTACCGGTCTAGTTATCGATTGCCTAGGGACAAATAACTTTCTCGTGACAAAAAGCTCTCTACTAAAACTAACTTAGTTGTGTCTTTATCTAAACAGCCCCTAGCTTTTATTTACGTGCTCTTTATTATCTTGCAAACCTATCCCGTTACACCTACAAAGTACTTCTAGTTTCATACTTGTTCTAGGTAAAGCGAACGTTAAGCGTGCGTAGAGTTGTATCGGTGGTCGATAGAACTTGAGGGAATATTTGTTCTACCTTTAGCTCCTCGTTGGGTTCGGCACTCTTACTTATCGAAAGAGGCTACAATTGATCCCCTATACTTGTGGGTTATCAATAGTCGACAGAGGAATGAAGTTTGATCAGGCACATCACCCATGGAGCATAAAACTTCAAGCCGAATAGATCAATTCCTGATGCAGCAAGTTGCCTGATGAAGAAATCCTGGGAATTGAAGCTGATGCCATTGAGAATATAGAACACCAAAGTCTTCATGGTGCCTTCAAGTTTGGCTTCAGGAGAATAGCCCTTGACTGGCCATAGAGTACACCTCAGAACATGATAAATTGTGCGAGGAAAGTACTCAAGGTCCTTGACGAAGAATTCCTTGGGATATTCAGCATCTTGTGGCAATGGCTTCATCATGCTGAGCATCTGACTCATATTTGGCTCAAGCTTCTGAAATATACTCTCCAGCGCATTCCTGTGTAGCTGACAACCAGGTTCATAGAGTTCACCTGGAGTGGGCAGGGAGGTAAGCTCAATGATATCTTGAGCTTTGGCTTCATGATGCACATCACCTATCATCCACTCAAGGATCCAAGTCTTCGGGTCCCTGTTGTAGCCACGAATGTGAAGAGTTGCATAGAACTGCAGTAGAAGCTTTTCATTCCAGTGCTCTTTGTCAGTGACGAATTGCAGAAGACCAGCATCTCTGAAGCAGTCCAGAGCTTCTTCAAGGCAGGGCAGACCAGCAATGGCTTCACAATCCAGACGCATGTGAGGAAAGATTCGCTCTTGATTGTATAAGACACATGAGTAATAGCTGCGCTGCTGGTAGCTCCAGAAGAGATCTTTGGCTTCGAGTATGGGTTCTTGGCACTGTCAAAGATTGTGTTGTGTGCCCTGAAGCTATTCACACTAAACGATCCCGGCGATGTTGCAGCACCTGGAAACCTCGGCAGTTTGGGCTTTGGCTTCTGGACCTGAGGCCTTTGCTCCACATGGTAATCATATTGTGGTCCGGGAGCTGTGGGAGGAACCAAAACATGCCATCGGACAGTGACAAGTTGGCCACGATCATATGCCTGTTCAATAGTGTGAGGCCTTGGGGGTGGAACAGTGGCTTGAGCATTGATTGTGGCTTCAGGTTGCACATTAGCTTCTGGCACAACGTTGGCTTCAGGCTCCACATTGTCTTCAGCCATGACAACGTCATTGGCGTCAGCAGTATTGTTTGTGGCAGCCACAATGTTTTCAACCTCCGTTTCAGTAGCAGGAGGGTTGGGCATAGTCACGGTCTCCTCGAGGACGACTTCTTGAGTGACAGGGGGTGTGGCAACTCTTTCTCCTTCTTCTCGTGGTTCTTGATTGTCATCGGCTGATGCAGCCGGAATGTCTTCAGCAGCTTTGGCTTCAGACTCAGAGACATTCACAGTAGGGGTGGCTTCAGGAAACACTTGACATGCTACTGAGTTTTGCAGTGCTTCCCCTTTTGGAATGCTCGACATGGTGACCAGTGGCCTAGGGCCTTTGCGAAGCCTGCGGAATGCGGGCGACGCTTGAGGTGATGGAGTGGTCTGCACCATGTAATTGTCGTCGTCAAGCACCGGAGTGGTGACTTGAGGTGGTGGAGTACTGGGTGTGTCATCATGACTTGGGGTGTCTTGTTGAGGGCGATCGGCCCACGAAGCATCCTGAGCAATTGGCGTCAATGGACGACCAATGCTGATGAGTTCGATGTTCGTAAGAACAGGCGATGATACCACTTGGTGCTCGATCTGAGGAAGGACTTCATCGTCTTCTACATTGTCTTCACGACCAATGTCTTCAGGTGTGATGGGGTCGACAGCTGGAACTTCTTCATCTTCAGGAGCCTCTGTGAAAGTAGGCTCGTGGATCACAACGCAACGTTCTTGGTTGGTGGAGGCAGAACGGGCAACAGAGATGGGCTCAACAACAAGGGGCTCTGTGGCAGCAGTGCGCTCTTTCATCGAAGACTTTGTCTTTGGCTTCTTTGTTGATGGAGCTGTTTGGGAACGTAGTAATTTAAAAAAAATCCTACGCACACGCAAGATCATGGTGATGCATAGCAACGAGAGGGGAGAGTGTTTTCTACGTACCGTCGTAGACCGTAAGCAGAAGCATTATGACAACGCGGTTGTGTAGTCGTACGTCTTCACGATCGACCGATCCTAGCACCGAAGGTACGGCACCTCCGCGATCTGCACACGTTCGGCTCAGTGACGTCCCACAAAGTCATGATCCAGCAGAGTGTCGAGCGAGAGCTTTGTCAGCACGACGGCGTGATGACGGTGATGATGAAGCTACCGGTGCAGGGCTTCGCCTAAACACTGCAACGATATGACCGAGGTGGATTATGGTGGAGGGGGAACCACACACGGCTAAGAGATCAATGCTCAACTTGTGTGTCTATGGGGTGCCCCCTGCCCCGTATATAAAGGAGTGGAGGAGGGGGAGGGGGCCGGACTCCTAGGCGCGCCCCAAGGGGAGTCCTCCTCCCACCGGGAGTAGGACCCCCCCTTCCCTAGTTGGATTAGGAGAGAAGGAAGGGGGAGGAAGGAGGAAGGAAAGGGGGCCGGCCCCCCTCCCAATTCGGATTGGGCTTGGGGGGGCCGCCCCCTCCTTTGCTCCCTTCTCGTCTCTCCCACTATGGCCCAATAAGGCCCATATACCTCCCGGGGGGTTCCAGTAACCTCCCGGTACTCCGGTAAATGCCCGATCTCACGCGGAACCATTCCGACGTCCAAATATAGTCGTCCAATATATCGATCTTTATGTCTCGACCATTTTGAGACTCTTCGTTATGTCTGTGATCATATCCGAGACTTCAAACTACCTTCGATACATCAAAAGAGATAAACTCATAATACCGATCGTCACCGAACGTTAAGCGTGCGGACCCTATGGGTTTGAGAACTATGTAGACATGACCGAGACTCATCTCCGGTCAATAACCAATAGCGGAACCCGGATGCTCATATTGGTTCCTACATATTCTACGAAGATTTTATCGGTCAAACCGCATAACAGCATACGTTGCTCCCTTTGTCATCTGTATGTTACTTGCCCGAGATTCGATCGTCGGTATCTCAATACCTAGTTCAATCTCGTTACCGGCAAGTCTCTTTATTCGTTCCGTAATGCATCATCCCGCAACTAACTCATTAGTTACATTGCTTGCAAGGCTTATAGTGATGTGCATTACCGAGAGGGCCCTGAGATACCTCTCCGACAATCGGAGTGACAAATCCTAATCTTGATCTATGCCAACTCAACAAGTACCATCGGAGACACCTTTAGAGCACCTTTATAATCACCCAGTTACGTACGTTTGGTAGCACACAAAGTGTTCCCCCGGTATTCGGGAGTTGCATAAGCTTATAGTCATAGGAACATGTATAAGTCATGAAGAAAGCAATAGCAATATACTAAACGATCAAGTGCTAAGCTAACGGAATGGGTCAAGTCAATCACATCATTCTCTAATGATGTGATCCCGTTAATCAAATGACAACTCATGTCTATGGCCAGGAAACATAACCATCTTTGATTCAACGAGCTAGTCAAGTAGAGGCATACTAGTGACACTCTGTTTGTCTATGTATTCACACATGTACTAAGTTTCCGGTTAATACAATTCTAGCATGAATAATAAACATTTATCATGATATAAGGAAATATAAATAACAACTTTATTATTGCCTCTAGGGCATATTTCCTTCAGTCTCCCACTTGCACCAAAGTCAATAATCTAGATTACACAGTAATGATTCTAACACCCATGGAGTCTTGGTGCTGATCATGTTTTGCTCGTGAGAGAGGATTAGTCAACGGGTCTACACATTCAGATCCATATGTATCTTGCAAATCTCTATGTCTCCCTCCTTGACTTGACACGTATCCGGTTTGTGACTTAGAGTCATCCGGATCAGTGTCAAAGCTTGCATCGACGTAACCATTTAGGATGAGCTCTTTGTCACCTCCAAAAACGAGAAACATATCCTTTGTCCTTTTCAGGTATTTCATGATGTTCTTGACCGATGTCCAGTGATCCACTCCTGGATTACTTTGGTACCTCCCTGCTAAACTAATAGCAAGGCACACATCAGGTCTGGGACACAACATTGCATACATGATAGAGCCTATGGCTGAAGCATAGGGAACACCTTTCATTTTCTCTCTATCTTCTACAGTGGTCGGGCATTGAGTCTGACTCAACTTCACACCTTGTAACATAGGCAAGAACCCTTTCTTTGCATGATCCATTTTGAAATTCTTCAAAACTTTATCAAGGTATGTGCTTTGTGAAAGTCCAATTAAGCGTCTTGATATATCTCTTGATGCCCAATATATAAGCAGCTTCACCGAGGTCTTTCACTGAAAAACTCTTATTCAAGTATCCTTTTATGCTATCCAGAAATTATATATTATTTCCAATCAACAATATGTCGTCCACATATAATATTAGAAATGCTACAGAGCTCCCACTCACTTTCTTGTAAATACAGGCTTCTCCAAAAGTCTGTATAAAACCATATTCTTTGATCACACTATCAAAACGTTTATTCCAACTCCGAGATGCTTGCACCAGTCCATAAATGGATCGGTGGAGCTTGCACACTTTGTTAGCATCCTTTGGATGGATAAAACCTTCAGGTTGCATCATATACAACTCTTCTTCCAGAAACCCATTCAGGAATGCAGTCTTTACATCCATTTGCCAAATTTCATAATCATACAATGCGGCAATTGCTAACATGATTTGGACAGACTTAAGCATCGCTACGGATGAGAAGGTGTCATCGTAGTCGAAAACCTTTCATAACAAGTCGAGCTTTGTAGACAGTAACATTACCGTCAGCGTCAGTCTTCTCCTTGAAGATCCATTTATTCTCGATGGCTTGCCGATCATCGGGCAAGTCAACCAAAGTCCACACTTTGTTCTCATACATGGATCCCATCTCAGATTTCATGGCCTCAAGCCATTTCATGGAATCTGGGCTCATCATCGCTTCCTCATAGTTCGGAGGTTCGTCATGGTCAAGTAACATGACTTTCAGAACAGGATTACCGTACCACTATGGTGCGGATCTTACTCTGGTTGACCTACGAGGTTCGGTAGTAACTTGATCTGAAGTTACATGATCATCCACATTAGCTTCCTCACTAATTGGTGTAGGAGTCACAGGAACAAATTTCTGTGATGAGCTACTTTCCAATAAGGGAGCAGGTACAGTTACCTCATCAAGTTCTACTTTCCTCCCACTCACTTCTTTCGAGAGAAACTCCTTCTCTAGAAAGGATCCATTTTTGGCAACGAATGTATTGCCTTCGGATCTGTGATAGAAGGTGTACCCAACAGTCTCCTTTGGGTATCCTATGAAGACACATTTCTCCGATTTGGGTTCGAGCTTATCAGGTTGAAGCTTTTTCACATAAGCATCGCAGCCCCAAACTTTAAGAAACGACAACTTTGGTTACTTGCCAAACCACAGTTAATGTGAATGCAGGCGTCTCTAAAGCATAACGCTAAAACGATAGCGGTAAATCAGTAAGAGACATCATAGATTGCACCATATCTAGTAAAGTACAATTACGACGTTCAGACACACCATTACGCTGTGGTGTTCCGGGTGGCGTGAGTTGCAAAACTATTCCGCATTGTTTCAAATGAAGACCAAACTCGTAAATCAGATCATAGAAACTTTATTTTCTTGTTACGATGATTTTCCACTTCACTCTGAAATTCCTTAAACTTTTCACATGTTTCAGACTTATATTTCATCAAGTAGATACACCCATATCTGCTAAAATCATCTGTGAAGGTGAGAAAATAATGATACCCGCCGCGAGCTTCAACATTCATCGGACCACATACATCAGTATGTATGATTTCCAACAAATCTATTGCTCGCTCCATTGTTCCAGAGAACGGAGTTTTAGTCATCTTGCCCATGAGGCATGGTTCGCAAGTACCAAGTGATTCATAATCAAGTGATTCCAAAAGTCCATCAGGATGGAGTTTCTTCATGCGCTTTACACCAATATGACCTAAACGGCAGTGCCACAAATATGTTGCACTATCATTATCAACTCTGCATCTTTTGGCTTCAATATTATGAATATGTGTGTCACTACTATCGAGATTAAAAAAGAATAGACCACTCTTCAAGGGTGCATGACCATAAAAGATATTACTCATATAAATAGAACAACCATTATTCTCTGATTTAAATGAATAACCGTCTCGCATCAAACAAGATCCAGATATAGTGTTCATGCTCAACGCTGGCACCACATAACAATTTTTCAGGTCTAAAACTAATCCCGAAGGTAGATGTAGAGGTAGCGTGCCGACCGAGATCACATCGACTTTGGAACCATTTCCCACGCGCAACGTCACCTCGTCCTTAGCCAATCTTCGCTTAATCCGTAGTCCCTGTTTCGAGTTGCAAATATTAGCAACAGAACCAGTATCAAATACCCAGGCACTACTGCGAGCATTAGTAAGGTACACATCAATAACATGTATATCACATGTACCTTTGTTCACCTTGCCATCCTTCTTATCCGCCAAATACTTGGGGCAGTTCCGCTTCCAGTGACCAGTCCCTTTGCAGTAGAAGCACTCAGTCTCAGGCTTAGGTCCAGACTTGGGCTTCTTCACTTGAGCAGCAACTTGCTTGCCGTTCATCTTGAAGTTCCCCTTCTTCCCTCTACCCTTTTTCTTGAAACTGGTGGTCTTCTTGACCATCAACACTAGATGCTCCTTCTTGATTTCTACCTCCACAACCTTTAGCATTGTGAATAGCTTGGGAATTGTCTTATCCATCCCTTGCATGTTTTAGTTCATCACGAAGCTCTTGTAGCTTGGTGGCTGATAACCCACAAGTATAGGGGATCGCAACAGTTTTCGGGGGTAGAGTATTCAACCCAAATTTATTGATTCGACACAAGGGGAGCCAAAGAATATTCTCAAGTATTAGCAATTGAGTTGTCAATTCAACCACACCTAGATAACTTAATATCTGCAGCAAAGTATTTAGTAGCAAAGTAGTATGATAGTAGTGATAACGGTAGCAAAAGTAATATTTTTGGGTGTTGTAGTTATTGTAACAGTAGCAACGGTAAAGTAAATAAGCGAAGAACAATATGTGAAAAGCTCGTAGGCATTGGATCGGTGATGGAGAATTATGCCGGATGTGGTTCATCATGTAACAGTCATAACATAGGGTGACAAAGAACTAGCTCCAATTCATCAATGTAATGCAGGCATGTATTCCGAATATAGTCATACGTGCTTATGGAAAAGAACTTGCATGCCATCTTTTGTCCTACCCTCTCGTGGCAGCGGGGTCCTTATGGAAACTAAGGGATATTAAGGCCTCCTTTTAATAGAGTACCGGACCAAAGCATTAACACATAGTGAATACATGAACTCCTCAAACTACGGTCATCACCGGGAGTGGTCCTGATTATTGTCACTTCGGGGTTGCCGGATCATAACACATAGTAGGTGACTATAGACTTGCAAGATAGGATCAAGAACTCACATATACTCATGAAAACATAATAGGTTCGTATCTAAAATCATGGCACTCAGGCCCTAGTGACAAGCATTAAGCATAGCAAAGTCATAGCAACATCAATCTCAGAACATAATGGATACTAGGGACCAAACCCTAACAAAACTAACTCGATTACATGATAAATCTCATCCAACCCATCACCGTCCAGCAAGCCTACGATGGAATTACTCATGCACGGCGGTGAGCATCATGAAATTGGTGATGGAGGATGGTTGATGATGACGACGGCGACGGATTCCCCTCTCCGGAGCCCTGAACGGACTCCAGATCAGCCCTCCCGAGAGAGATTAGGGCTTGGCGGCGGCTCCGTATCGTAAAACATGATGAATCTTTTTTCTCTGATTTTTTTCTCCCCGAACGTGAATATATAGAGTTGGAGTTGAGGTCGGTGGAAGTCCAGGG
The DNA here is from genome assembly GCF_002575655.3 of Aegilops tauschii subsp. strangulata. Taxonomy (NCBI): domain Eukaryota; kingdom Viridiplantae; phylum Streptophyta; class Magnoliopsida; order Poales; family Poaceae; genus Aegilops; species Aegilops tauschii. The sequence continues at coordinate 20,441,557 of NC_053038.3, read as the reverse complement.
GGCCCACGAGGCAGGGGGCGCGCCCAGGGGGGCAGGCGCGCCTCCCACCCTCGTGGACAGGGTGTGGGGCCCCTGGCCTTGATTCTTTCTCCTGTATTTTTTATTATTTCCAAAAATAATCTCCGTGAAGTTTCAGGTCATTCCGAGAACTTTTGTTTCTGCACAAAGATAACACCATGGCAATTCTGCTGAAAACATCGTCAGTCCGGGTTAGTTCCATTCAAATCATGCAAGTTAGAGTCCAAAACAAGGGCAAAAGTGTTTGGAAAAGTAGATACGACGGAGACGTATCAACTCCCCCAAGCTTAAACCTTTGCTTGTCCTCAAGCATTTCAGTTGACAAACTGAAAGTGATAAAGAAAAACTTTTACAAACTCTGTTTGCTCTTGTTGTTGCAAATATGTAAAGCCAACATTCAATTTTTCAGCAAAGATTATGAACTAACCACATTCACAATAACACTTAGGTCTCATGTTTACTCATGGCAATGGCATAATCAACTAGCGAGCAATAATAATAAATCTCGGATGACAACACTTTCTCAAAACAATCATAATATGATATAACAAGATATCTCGCTAGCCCTTTCTGAGACCGCAAAACATGAATGCAGAGCACCTTTAAAGATCAAGGACTGACTAAACATTGTAATTCATGGTAAAAGAGATCTAGTCATAGTCATACCCAATATAAATTAATAGTAATGGATGCAAATGACAGCGGTGCTCTCCAGCTAGTGCTTTTTAATAAGAGGTGATGACTCAACATAAAAGTAAATAGATAGGCCCTTCGCAGAGGGAAGCAGGGATTTGTAGAGGTGCCAGACCTCGATTTTGAAATAGAGATAAATAATATTTTGAGCGGCATACTTTCATTGTCAACATAACAACCAAGAGATGGCGATATCTTCCATGCTACACACATTATAGGCGGTTCCCAAACAGAATGGTAAAGTTTATACTCCCCCTCCACCAACAAGCATCAATCCATGGCTTGCTCGAAACAACGAGTGCCTCCAACTAACATGAGTCCCGGGGGAGTTTTGTTTGCAATTATTTTGATTTGGTTTGCATAAAGCATGGGACTTGGCATCCCGGTGACCAACCATTTTCTCGTGAGTGAGGAGCGGAGTCCACTCCTCTTGAGAATAACCCGCCTAACATGGAAGATACAGACAACCCTAGTTGATACATGTGCTATTCGAGCATACAAAACAGAATTTTATTTGAAGGTTTAGAGTTTGGCACATACAAATTTACTTGGAACGGCAGGTAGATACCACATATAGGAAGGTATGGTGGACTCATATGGAATAACTTTGGGGTTTAAGGGATTGGATGCACAAGCTGTATTCCCGCTTAGTACAAGTGAAGGCTAGCAAAAGACTGGGAAGCGACCAACTAGAGAGCGACAACAGTCATGAACATGCATTAAAGTTAATAAACATTGAGTGCAAGCATGAGTAGGATATAATCCACCATGAACATAAATATTGTGAAGGCTATGTTGATTTTGTTTCAACTACATGTGTGAACATGTGCCAAGTCAAGTCACTTAAATCATTCAAAGGAGGATACCACCCTATCATACCACATCACAACCATTTTAATAGCATGTTGGCACGCAAGATAAACCATTATAAACTCCTAGCTAATTAAGCATGGCATAAGCAACTATAATCTCTAATTGTCATTGCAAACATGTTTGTTCATAATAGGCTGAATCACGAACGATGAACTAATCATATTTACAAAAACAAGAGAGGTCGAGTTCATACCGGCTTCTCTCATCTCAATCATTTCATCATATATCGTCATTATTGCCTTTCACTTGCACGACCGAATGATGTGTATAATAATAATAGTGCACGTGCATTGGACTAAGCTGGAATCTGCAAGCATTCAATAAACAGGAGAAGATAAGGTAATATGGGCTCTCGGTTAAATCAACAATAATGTATATAAGAGCCACCTCAACATTTTAATTATGGCCTTCTCCTATCTACCCCAAAGAAAAGAAAAGAAATAAAACTATTTACACGGGAAAGCTCCCAACAAGCAAAAGAAGAAGAGGAAATCTTTTGGGGTTTTCTTTTAATTATTACTACTACAGCAAGGAAGTAAACTAGCTAAAAGCTACTACTAATTTTTTTATTTTTCTTAAGGGTTTTCAAACACACAAGAAGAAAGCGTAAAAAGGAAAATAAACTAGCATGGATATTACAGTGAAAAAGTATGAACACCGACAACTAGCAATGAGTGTGTGAACATAAATGTAATGTCGGTGAGAAATACGTACTCCCCCAAGCTTAGGCTTTTGGTCTAAGTTGGTCTATTGCCACGGCTGGCCTGGCGGATATCCAAAGTTGTAGTTGGGGTCATACTGAGATGCAGCAGTTATTGCATCATGGGCTGCAGCTTGGAGGCGAGCTATCTCAGCCCTCCTCTCGTACTCGTTCGCCTCCTCCCTGGTTATGAAATATTTCCCCTTTGCCTGAAACTCAAAGAAAGTAGGAGCAGGGAGAGCGACGTCATAGGTGCGTCGTCTGTCAAAGATTAGTCGGTACTGGAGGAACTGATCGTTCCTCTCAACAAAACGATGACGAACCATAGCCTCACAATCTAAATAAGCAAGAGGCAACTCAATATGATACTCACGTATGGGTATACCAAGAAAATTAGCTAGACGGGTTGCATAAATTCCACCAAAGAATTCTCCATTAATTTTATTATTATGCAACCTACGTGCAACAATGTCTCCCAAATTATAATGTTTATCTCCTAATACAGCACTCCTGAGAACACTAAGATCAGGGACACACATGTGACATGCTTCATCCTTACCACTTATGCACCTACCTATGAAGAGAACAAAATAATATATAGCAGGAAAATGAATGCTCCCTATGGTAGCTTGTGTTATATCTCTAGACTCCCCCACAGTTATATTAGCAAGAAAATCTCTAAATTCAGATTTGCGAGGCTCACTAGTACTACCCCATTGTGGAAGTTTGCAAGCAGTGGTAAAATCCTCTAAGTCCATAGTGTAAGAATTTTCGTAGAGATCAAACAGGACAGTTTGAGAATTGCGTGATGATGAAAATTCAAACCTCCTCACAAAGGAATCAGTGAGATAGTAATGCTGACGGCACTTATCTGCCTCGAAGCTCTCAAGATCAGCGTTACGCACATATGTGTAAAATTCTTCCTTGATTCCCGCTCGATCCATAAAGTCCTCTGAAGGCCATTCGCAAGCCCGCACTTGAGCTTCCCTCGGTGGTTCATCGTCAGCATCGCGCATTGCGGGCCTGGGTCCTTGCTTCCTTGAAGGACCACCTTGGTACATTTTCCTAAACATATTTCTTCCTCTGAAAAATTTCTGAAAATTTTAGTAACTTCAAATAAAAGTGAACCAAACTCAACAAAATTGATAGGAACTACTCTCACAAGTGCCTAGAGACTAGATCATGCATTAGAACCACTTGGGACCATAAAAATTTGACATGGAAGCTCAAGAACATGGTCATCTAGGCAACACAAATTTGCAATGAATAAAGCACTAGAACAAACACTAATTGGACCATTGGAGGAGTTACATACCAAGGAACAATCCCCCAAAGCAGTTTTGTGAGAGGTGCTTTGAGCAAGGAGATCGAAAATCGCAGCAAAATGAGCTAGAACTCGTGCTTGAGCTGGTTGGTGATTTTTTTGGGAGGAAGAAGAAGTGTGTGGTGGCTGGAATAAGTGGAGGGGAGCCACCGTGGGCCCACGAGGCAGGGGGTGCGCCCAGGGGGGTGGGCGCGCCCTGGACCCTCGTGGCCAGTTGCTTGCTCCCCCTGCTGTGTTCTCAGTGCTAGATATTCTCAAATATTCCAGAAAAAATCATATTTCAATTTCGGGGCATTTGGAGAACTTTTATTTTCGGGGTATTTTTTTATTGCACGGATAATTCAGAAAACTGACAGAAAATACTACTTTTGCTTTATTTATTCTAGATAACAGAAAGTAATAGGAGGGTATAGAGAGTTGTGCTTTCTAACTTCATCCATCTCATGCTCATCGAAAGGAATCCACTAACAAGGTTGATCAGGTCTTGTTAACAAACTCATTCCGAATAACATGGAACCGGAGAAATTTCGAATAACACTAAGTTACCTCAACGGGGATATGCACATCCCCAATAATAATAATATCATATCTCTTTTTGACAGTAGGAAGAGGAAATTCAAAACCTCCAAAAATAATCGATGGAATTTTTCCAATAGAATTTATACTATGAACTTGAGGTTGTTTCCTCGGAAACTGTACCGTATGCTCATTTCCATTAACCTGAAAAGTGAAATTGCCTTTGTTGCAATCAATAACAGCCCCTGTAGTATTCAAAAAGGGTCTTCCAAGAATAATAGACATACTATCGTCCTCGGGAATATCAAGAATAACAAAGTCCGTTAAAATAGTAACGTTTGCAACCACAGCAGGCACATCCTCACAAATACCGACAGGTATAGCAGTTGATTTATCGGCCATTTGCAAAGATATTTCAGTAGGTGTCAACTTATTCAAATCAACTCTACGATATAAAGAGAGAGGCATAACACTAACACCGGCTCCAAGATCACATAAAGCAGTTCTAACATAGTTTGTTTTAATGGAGCATGGTATAGTGGGTACTCCTGGATCTCCAAGTTTCTTTGGTATTCCACCCTTGAAAGTATAATTAGCAAGCATGGTGGAAATTTCCGCTTCCGGTATCTTTCTTTTATTAGTAACAATATCTTTCATATACTTAGCATAAGGATTCATTTTGAGCATATCAGTTAAACGCATACGCAAGAAGATAGGTTTAATCATTTCAGCAAAGCGCTCAAAATCCTCATCATCCTTTTTCTTGGATAGTTTGGGAGGAAAAGGCATGGGTTTCTGAACCCATGGCTCTCTTTCCTTACCGTGCTTCCTAGCAACAAAGTCTCTCTTATCATAATGTTGGTTCTTTGATTGTGGGTTATCAAGATCAACAGCAGGTTCGATCTCTACATCATTATCATTGCTAGGTTGAGCATCAACATGAACATCATTATTAGTATGATCACTAGGTTCATGTTCATTACCAGATTGTGTTTCAGCATCAGAGATAGAAATATCATTGGGATTCGCAGGTGTGTCTACAACAGGTTCACTAGAAGCATGCAAAGTCCTATCATTTTTCTTTCTCTTCCTCTTGGAAGGACTAGGTGTATCAACATTATTTCTCTGAGAATCCTGCTCAATTCTCTTAGGGTGGCCCTCAGGATACAAGGTTCCTGAGTCACTTTACCAGTTCTAGTTGCAACTCTAACCGCAAAGTCATTATTCTTACTGTTCAATTCATTGAGCAAATCATTCTGAGCTTTAAGTACTTGTTCTACTTGAGTGGTAACCATAGAAGCATGTTTACTAATGAGTTTAAGTTCACCTTTAACTCTAGACATATAATTACTCAAGTGTTCAATCATATAAGCATTGTGTTTCAATTGTCTACCAACATAAGCATTGAAGTTTTCTTGTTTGACAATAAAATTATCAAACTCATCTAGGCATTGGCTAGCAGACTTATAACAAGGAATATCACCTTCATCAAATTTATAGAGAGAATTTACCTTTACTACCTGTGTCGGGTTATCAAGACCATGTATCTCTTCAATAGGTGATGGATTAGAACCATGTATTTCTTCAACAGGCGGTAAATTAAGACCATGTATTTCTTCAACAGGAGGTAAATTCTTAACATCTTCAGCTTTTATACCTTTTTCTTTCATAGATTTCTTTGCCTCTTGCATATCTTCAGGACTGAGAAATAGAACACCTCTTTTCTTCGGAGTTGGCTTAGGAGTTGGTTTAGGAAGTGTCCAATTATTTTCATTAGTCAACATATTATTCAATAGAATTTCAACTTGATCAACAGTTCTTTCCCTGAAAACACAACAAGCACAACTATCCAGGTGGTCTCTGGAAGCGTCGGTTAGTCCATTATAAAAGATATCAAGTATTTCATTTTTCTTAAGAGGATGATCACACAAAGAATTAAGTAATTGGAGAAGCCTCCCCCAAGCTTGTGGGAGACTCTCTTCTTCAATTTGCACAAAATTATATATATCCCTTAAAGCAGCTTGTTTCTTATGAGCAGGGAAATATTTAGCAGAGAAGTAATAAATCATATCCTGGGGACTACGCACACAACCAGGATAACAGAATTAAACCATATCTTAGCATCACCCTTTAATGAGAACGGAAATATCTTAAGGATATAATAGTAGCGAGTTTTCTCATCATTAGTGAACAGGGTGGCTATATCATTTAATTTAGTAAGATGTGCCACAACAGTTTCAGATTCATAGCCATAGAAAGGATCAGATTCAACCAAAGTAATTATATCAGGGTCGACAGAGAATTCATAATCCTTATCAGTAACAAAGATAGGTGAAGTAGCATACGCAGGATCATATTTCATTCTAGCATTCAGAGATTTTTGTTTCAGCTTAGCTAATAATTTCTTAAGATCACTTCTATCATTGCAAGCAAGAAAATCTCTAGCAGTTTCTTCATCCATAACATAGCCCTCAGGCACAACAGGCAATTCATATCTAGGGGGGAATCTTCATCATCACTTTCATCAATATTATCAGTTTCAATAATTTCATTCTCTCTAGCCCTAGCAAGTTGTTTATCAAAAATTCACCAAGTGGCACAGTAGTATCAAGCATAGAAGTAGTTTAATCATAAGTATCATGCATAGCAGAAGTGGCATCATCAATAACATGCGACATATCAGAATTAATAGCAGAAGCAGGTTTAGGTGTCGCAAGCTTACTCAAAACAGAAGGTGAATCAAGTGCAGAGCTAGATGGCAGTTCCTTACCTCCCCTCGTAGTTGAGGGATAAATTTTTGTTTTCTCGTCTTTCAAGTTCTTCATAGCGACCAGCAGATATAAATCCCAAGTAACTCAAAGAATAGAGCTATGCTCCCCGGCAACGGCGCCAAAAAATAGTCTTGATAACCCACAAGTATAGGGGATCGCAACAGTTTTCGAGGGTAGAGTATTCAACCCAAATTTATTGATTCGACACAAGGGGAGCCAAAAATATTCTCAAGTATTAGCAGTTGAGTTGTCAATTCAACCACACCAGGATAACTTAATATCAGCAGCAAAATATTTAGTAGCAAAGTAGTATGATAGTAGTGATAACGGTAGCAAAAGTAATATTTTTGGGTTTTGTAGTGATTGTAACAGTAGCAACGGTAAAGTAAATAAGCGAAGAACAATATGTGAAAAGCTCGTAGGCATTGGATCGGTGATGGAGAATTATGCCGGATGTGGTTCATCATGTAACAGTCATAACATAGGGTGACACAGAACTAGCTTCAATTCATCAATGTAATGTAGGCATGTATTCCGAATATAGTCATACGTGCTTATGGAAAAGAACTTGCATGACATCTTTTGTCCTACCCTCCGTGGTAGCGGGGTCCTTATGGAAACTAAGGGATATTAAGGCCTCCTTTTAATAGAGTACCGGACCAAAGCATTAACACATAGTGAATACATGAACTCCTCAAACTATGGTCATCACCGGGAGTGGTCCCGATTATTGTCACTTCGGGGTTGCCGGATCATAACACATAGTAGGTGACTATAGACTTGCAAGATAGGATCAAGAACTCACATATATTCATGAAAACATAATAGGTTCAGATCTGAAATCATGGCACTTGGGCCCTAGTGACAAGCATTAAGCATAGCAAAGTCATAGCAACATCAATCTCAAAACATAATGGATACTAGGGATCAAACCCTAACAAAACTAACTCGATTACATGATAAATCTCATCCAACCCATCACCGTCCAGGAAGCCTACGATGGAATTACTCACGCACGGTGGTCAGCATCATGAAATTGGTGATGGAGGATGGTTGATGATGACGACGGCGACGGATTCCCCTCTCCGGAGCCCCGAACGGACTCTAGATCAGCCCTCCCGAGAGAGATTAGGGCCTGGCGGCGGCTCCGTATCGTAAAACGCGATGAATCTTTTTTCTCTGATTTTTTTCTCCCCGAACATGAATATATAGAGTTGGAGTTGAGGTCGGTGGAGGTCCAGGGGGCCCACGAGGCAGGGGGCGCGCCCAGGGGGGCAGGCGCGCCTCCCACCCTCGTGGACAGGGTGTGGGCTCCCTGGCCTTGATTCTTTCGCCAGTATTTTTTATTATTTCCAAAAATAATCTCCGTGAAGTTTCAGGTCATTCCGAGAACTTTTGTTTCTGCACAAAGATAACACCATGGCAATTCTGCTGAAAACAACGTCAGTCCGGGTTAGTTCCATTCAAATCATGCAAGTTAGAGTCCAAAACAAGGGCAAAAGTGTTTGGAAAAGTAGATACGACGGAGACGTATCAGTGGCAGTGATTGAAGAATTCTGTCAATGACACTATCATCAGGAAGATTAACTCCCAGTTGAATCAAGTGATTGTTATACCCAGACATTTTGAGTATATGCTCACGGACAGAACTATTCTCCTCCATCTTGCAGCTGTAGAACTTATTGGAGACTTCATATCTCTCAATCCGGGCATTTGCTTGAAATATTAACTTCAACTCCTGGAACATCTCATATGCTCCATGACGTTCAAAACGTCGTTGAAGTCCCGGTTCCAAGACGTAAAGCATGGCACACTGAACTATCGAGTAGTCATCAGCTTTGCTCTGCCAGACATTCATAACATCTGGCGTTGCTCCTGCAGCGGGTTTGGCACCTAGCGGTGCTTCTAGGTCGTAATTCTTCTGTGCATCAATGAGGATAATCCTCAAGTTATGGATGTCGGTGTCAAAACCGGCGGATCTCGGGTAGGGGGTCCCGAACTATGCATCTAAGGCGGATGGTAACAGGAGGCGGGGGACACGATGTTTACCCAGGTTCTGGCCCTCTCGATGGAGGTAATACCCTACTTCCTGCTTGATTGATCTTGATGATATGAGTATTACAAGAGTTGATCTACCACGAGATCGTAGAGGCTAAACCCTAGAAGCTAGCCTATGGTATGATTGTTGTTGTCCTACGGACTAAACCCTCTGGTTTATATAGACACCGGTGGGGGCTAGGGTTACATAGAGTCGGTTACAAGGGAGGAGATCTACATATCCGTATCGCCAAGCTTGCCTTCCACGCCAAGGAGAGTCCCATCAGGACACGGGACGAAGTCTTCAATCTTGTATCTTCATAGTCCAACAGTCCGGCCAAAGGATATAGTCCGGCTGTCCGAGGACCCCCTAATCCAGGACTCCCTCAACGCACCCAGTCCGTGTAGTTGCTACCATCATCTTTCAACTTAGCTTTCTCAAGGAACGCATTAAAATTCAATGGAACAACAGCACGGGCCATCTATCTACAACAACATAGACATGCAAAATACTATCAGGTACTAAGTTCATGATAAATTAAAGTTCAATTAATCAAATTACTAAAGAACTCCCACTTAGATAGACATCCCTTTAATCATCTAAGTGATCACGTGATCCATATCAACTAAACCAAGTCCGATCATCACGTGAGATGGTTTTCAATGGTGAACATCACTATGTTGATCATATCTACTATATGATTCACGCTAGACCTTTCGGTCTCAGTGTTTCGAGGCCGTATCTACATATGCTAGGCTCGTCAAGTTTAACCCGAGTATTCTGCGTGTGCAAAACTGGCTTGCACCCGTTGTATGTGAACTTAGAGCTTATCACACCCGATCATCATGTGGTGTCTCGGCACGACAAACTTTCGCAGCGGTGCATACTCAGGGAGAACACTTGTACCTTGAAATTTAGTGAGAGATCATCTTATAATGCTACCGTCGAACTAAGCAAAATAAGATGCATAAAGGATAAACATCACATGCAATCAATATAAGTGATATGATATGGCCATCATCATCTTGTGCCTTTGATCTCCATCTTCAAAGCACCGTCATGATCACCATCGTCACCGGCGCGACACCTTGATGTTCATCGTAGCATCGTTGTCGTCTTGCCAACTATTCCTTCTACGACTATCGCTACCGCTTAGTGATAAAGTAAAGCAATTACATGGTGATTGCATTTCATACAATAAAGCGACAACCATATGGCTCGTGCCAGTTGCCAATAACTCCGTTACAAAACATGATCATCTCATACAATAAAATTTCGCATCATGTCTTGACCATATCACATCACAACATGCCCTGCAAAAACAAGTTAGACGTCCTCTACTTTGTTGTTGCAAGTTTTACGTGGCTGCTACCGGCTGAGAAAGAACCATTCTTACCTACGCATCAAAACCACAACGATTTTTCGTCAAGTATGTGTTGTTTTAACCTTCACAAGGACCGGGCGTAGCCACACTCGATTCAACTAAAGTTGGAGAAACTGACACCCGCCAGCCACCTGTGTGCGAAGCACGTCGGTAGAACCAGTCTCGCGTAAGCGTACGCGTAATGTCGGTCCGGGCCGCATCATCCAACAATACCGCCGAATCAAAGTACGACATGCTGGTAAGCAGTATGACTATTATCGCGCACAACTCACTTGTGTTCTACTCGTGCATATAACATCTGCGCATAAACCTGGCTCGGATGCCACTGTTGGGGAGCATAGTAATTTCAAAAAATTCCGACGCACACGCAAGATCATGGTGATGCATAGCAACGAGAGGGGATAGTGTTGTCTAGGTACCCTCGTAGACCATAAGCGGAAGCGTGATGACAACGTGGTTGATGTAGTCGTACGTCTTCACGATCGACCGATCCTAGCACCGAAGGTACGGCACCTCCGCGATCTGCACACGTTCGGCTCGGTGACGTCCCACAAACTCACAATCCAGCAGAGTGTCGAGTGAGAGCTTTGTCAGCACGATGGCGTGATGACGGTGATGATGAAGCTACCAGCGCAGGGCTTCGCCTAAACACTGCAACGATATGACCAAGGTGGATTATGGTGGAGGGGGGCACCGCACACGGCTAAGAGATCAGTGATCAACTTGTGTGTCTATGGGGTGCCCCCCTCCCCCGTATATAAAGGAATGGAGGAGGGGGAGGGGGCCGGCCTCCTAGGCGCGCTCCAAGGGGAGTCCTACTCCCACCGGGAGTAGGATGCCCCCCCCCTTCCCTAGTTGGATTAGGAGAGAAGTAAGGGGGAGGAAGGAGGAAGGAAAGGGGGGCTCCCAATTCGGATTGGGCTTGGGGGGGCACGCCCCCTCCTTTGCTCCCTTCTCCTGTCTCCCACTATGGCCCAATAAGGCCCATATACCTCCCGGCCCCGGGGGTTCCGGTAACCTCCCGGTACTCCGGTAAATGCCCGATCTCACCCGGAACCATTCCGATGTCCAAATATAGTCGTCCAATATATCGCTCTTTATGTCTCGACCATTTCAAGACACCTCGTCATGTCCATGATCATATCCGGGACTCCGAACTACCTTCGGTACATCAAAACACATAAACTCATAATACCAATCGTCACCGAACGTTAAGCGTGCGGACCCTACGGGTTCGAGAACTATGTAGACATGACTGAGACTCATCTCCGGTCAATAACCAATAGCGGAATCTAGATGCTCATATTGGTTCCTACATATTATACGAAGATCTTTATCGGTCAAACCGCATAACAACATACGTTGTTCCCTTTGTCATCGGTATGTTACTTGCCCGAGATTCGATCGTCGGTATCTCAATACCTAGTTCAATCTCGTTACCGGCAAGTCTCTTTACTCGTTCTGTAATGCATCATCCCGCAACTAACTCATTAGTTACATTGCTTGCAAGGCTTATAGTGATGTGCATTACCGAGAGGGCCCAGAGATACCTCTCCGACAATCGGAGTGACAAATCCTAATCTTGATCTATGCCAACTCAACAAGTACCATCGAAGACACCTGTAGAGCACCTTTATAATCACCCAGTTACGTTGTGACGTTTGGTAGTACACAAAGTGTTCCTTCGGTATTTGGGAGTTGCATAATCTCATAGTCATAGGAACATGTATAAGTCGTGAAGAAAGCAATAGCAATATACTAAACGATCAAGTGCTAAGCTAACGGAATGGGTCAAGTCAATCACATCATTCTCTAATGATGTGATCCCGTTAATCAAATGACAACTCATGTCTATGGCTAGGAAACATAACCATCTTTGATTCAACGAGCTAGTCAAGTAGAGGCATACTAGTGACACTCTGTTTGTCTATGTATTCACACATGTACTAAGTTTCCGGTTAATACAATTCTAGCATGAATAATAAACATTTATCATGATATAAGGAAATATAAATAACAACTTTATTATTGCCTCTAGGGCATATTTCCTTCAGGAGCACCATCAGTAGCATTCTTGTGCTTGCGCTTCTTGGCTTCGGCTTCAACTGCCCTTGTCTTCTTCAGTTCGGAAGCTGCTGAGGGGACCTTATGCTTTGAGCCTGTCATGCTGGTAGGGAAGACAATGCGAGTAGCATCTTGCCTTGGTACCTCAGGTTGGGTCTCAGAAGACTTCTTTCGCTTGGCAGCCATCTTGGGGTCGATGCCTGGACGCCCAAGAGCCTTGCGCTTCTCAGTGTCATTGTGTGCTTGAACACATTTCTCTGTGAAGCATTTCATCCGCTCTCGTGAACCTTTTTCTTCTTCACGCTTCTTGTGAAACTCTTCCTTGAGATCATGCTGCGTCTCCTTGAATATCTGAACATCTGCCACACTGAGCTTGGCCATGTTCTTCTTGAAGTGAGCTTTCTCATAGTCAATCTTGTTTTTCAGCTCGACAATCTTTTGAGCCAGAGCCATCTCATTAGCAATGGCTCCGTGGAAGGTGACGCTGATGTCAATTGGCAGCTGAAGATCATCGATGCTAATGCTCTGGTCGTCGAACCACTCATCAATGTAATTGTTCAGTATATCAACATCAAAGAGGGGCAGATCGTTGAAGATCTCTGCCTCTTGCTTGCTCTTGATCAGTTGTTCAAGGGCATCATCACCAAGATCTTCATCACTGGACAGATCAATGGTGGCATCCTCATTGCGCAAAACGGTAGCTGGGGTCAGTTCTTGCCCAGAACTCTTCATCGGCTTCTTCTTCTTCTTCTTGGACTTTTCGGTCTTCTTGGAGACACGAGATAAGTCTTCAGATTGCACACTGGCTTCAAGAGGTGCAGTGGCCAATGGCTTCACAACCGAAGCACTTGGTGCGACAGAGGGCTTCGAAGCCTTTGTCTTCTTCTTCTTCTTCTGAGGCTTTGGTGGTGCTGGTGCTTCTTCAGAGTCAGCATCATCAGCAGATTGATCCACAATGGCCCTCTGAGCTGTGATATGAGAGAGGAGGCCATCAAAGTTGTCGAAGGGGCCGATGACATTAGGATTGGCATCGCGTGTGCCATCGGCCCTTGGAGCAGACGGGCCAGGGTTAAAGTTGAGGCCCAGATCCTTCACGTTTTTCATAGCAGAATCTCTTGCAAACTGATAGTTGCGCTTGAAGAGATTGTCATCACGACACCACAACATAGATGATGGGTCGGCATTTTCTGGCTTTGGTCCTCGGACCATGCATGGGTAGAAGCCTTGAGCGATGGCTTCAGGCTTGGACTTGGGCTGAAGATTTCTGTATAGAACATCTCCCCATGGGCGCTTGATAGCATTCTTCTCTCCATATTCACGGGTCACAAATCTATATTTGAACCACTCCTCTGCCCAATATCTTCGAATCCATTGGATTCGAGTCTTGCGCTGACCACAGTTCTCTTCAGGATCTGTCTTGTACATTTCAAAGAGATCTGGTGGCAAATCCTTAGTTGTATCTCCACGGCGCTGCCTGCCGCCTTTCCTTACAGATTTTTCAGTTGCCATAGTATTCAGACTGAAAGGCTTCAATACAGTGAATGGCTTCCTCTTGCTGGTCAGACAGGAACTGGCTTCTGGTGAGTGAATATGGCGTTGTAAGAACTCTGCAAATGAATGCAGACTATGAGAACCAAGGGATTCTCCCACGGATATGTACCTATGACAGCATTAGAGGTGCGAGGGAAGGGAAGAGGTCATATGCATTCCCAGAAGATTTTGAAGATAAATCATTTTGAAGACATTGACCTCATAGCGCGAAGACATTCACTTATTTGATGAAAGTTGGTTCCAGATTTGTACGAATCCATGAATAAGTACAAGTGAGGAATCTAACTAGTTGTGAAGCATAAGTGAATATACTTTGCAAGATATGGGATGCAGAAGAAGACAGATCCAGTTTTGGAAGTTAAGAAACCACTTTTGGTTGAAGTGGATGGATCTGATGGATCAAAAAGGCAGTAAAAAGTAAGTTTTAATTACCGCATGACAAACTGCTAGACGAGGTTGAGAGGGAGGCCAGGAAGTTCAATCTCCCGCACCCTAACTTGGTGGCGTAAGACACCTATGGCGGCGGCGGAGAGGACGAGGTCCACGGACGGCGTGAGGACGGCGTCGAAGAAGTTGCGGCAGCTAAGCGCTTCGTCTCCGGCGTCGACGCGAGCTAGCAAAGGCGCTAGGGTTTGTGTGAGGTGGCGCGGTGGAAGACGAGATAATGACCGCGGTGAGTTGTGTATATATAAGGAAAGGGACAACACAGCGTAATTACGCAGGTGCCCCTGGCGGTTCACATCTGAAGGACACGTGACATGCATGCAACTCGTTGGAAGTTGTTCCATGTTCCCACGCACACCTGGATTGTCGGGTGGTCATTCCGGCTTCTCCGGGTTTCAGGCAATAAGGATATAGCATTAAAACAAATTCAACTTCTGTCTCTGTGTCTTCTGCTGCCAAGGACTCAGAGAAGACAATCGATAGATTCAATAGAATGCATATTATTTAGATAGATAGAATCTGAGTTAGAAGCATAGAAGGGGTTAGGGTCCGATCACATTCACTTAGATCAAAAGATTCAAACATGAAGACATAGCCAGAAGTGAATGCTGTAGAGGACAGAACACAAATGTATGTATATATCAGTATAAGACCAAATCAACATTATGAAGATAAACATGAAGTCAAATCAATGTTGAAGACAAATCAAATGTGAAGACTTTGCAAATGTGACGCCAATTGAAACACTTCAAACAAGAATTTGGTGGTGGTGTTACCCACTGTATAGGAAGTATTAGACCCAGACACGGCGCACAATTATCATGGCGCTCCGAAGTCAAATTCCGCATTAATGTATTCACACTTATAGTGTATGTCTTCATTGATTGAAGATATACTTTACTTCGTGTGTTGCACATCTAAGTCATCAACATGCATAAGCGTTAGGATGTGTGTCCAATCACAGGACATTTGAGGATTCTAAGATATTTAGCTCACACCGCAACTTGCAAAACCTTTTCTCATCCAAGGGCTTTGTGAAGATATCTGCCAATTGCTCTTCAGTGTTGACGTGAATGATATCAATATCTTCCTTCATGACATGATCTCTGAGAAAGTGATGACGGATCTGAATGTGCTTTGTCTTCGAGTGCTGAACTGGGTTGTTGGCAATCTTGATGGCGCTTTCATTGTCGCAGTATAGTGGCACTTGCTTCAGATGGATGCCATAGTCCTTGAGAGTTTGCTTCATCCATAGAAGCTGAGCGCTACAAGATCCAGCAGCAATGTATTCAGATTCAGCAGTGGAGAGAGATACACAGTTCTGCTTCTTTGAAGACCAATAGACAAGAGATCGTCCAAGAAAGTGACATGTGCCTGATGTGGACTTGCGACAACCTTGTCACCAGCATAATCAGCATCTGAGAATCCAACTAGATCAAACTCTGAGCCCTTTGGATACCATAATCCTAGTGTTGGGGTGTAAGCCAAATATCGAAGAATTCGCTTTACAGCTAAGTGATGCGATTCCTTTGGTTTCGCTTGGAATCGGGCACACATGCAAACGCTAAGCATGATATCTGGCCTAGATGCACATAAATAGAGTAAAGAACCAATCATGGAGCGGTATACCTTTTGATCGAACTCTTTACCATTGTCGTCGGGACCCAATTGACCTTTGGTTGGCATTGGCGTCGTGTACCCTTTGCAGTCTTGCGTTCCAAACTTCTTCAGGTAATATTTGAGGTATTTCTCTTGAGATATGAAGATGCCGTTGCTCTGCTGACGGATTTGAAGACCGAGGAAGAACTTCAGCTCACCCATCATGGACATCTGATATTGCTCTTGCATCATGTGCCCAAACTCATCACTGTATCTCTTGTTAGTGCAGCCGAAGATAATGACATGCATAATGAAAATGGACGTCTGCGGAATGACTTCATGTGGTATTTATCATCGCATCACAGTATAGCAGACAAAGTAGCAGAGGACTATCAAGTTTAAGTGTTACAACCCAAAGAACCAAATGTATCAAAAATGAGAGTTTAACCACTTGGCAAAAAATATAGCAACCACCCATATGGACCCGCTTGAAGACTATCAACTCGTATGCTTCTCCCCCTTTTGTCAATAAGGACCAAAAAGGTTTGAAGACATAGAGCATCTACTCGTTCCCATCAGGAGTAGAAGAAGGTCCACGGTCGACGTTGGAGTTCGGTGGTGCAGAAGGGCCTGGTGCAGTGTCGAGATGCAGTGAAGCCATAGTTGGTGAAGTGGCGTTGTCTTCTTCATCGACGACTCTTGCAACAATAGTTGCACCCGAAGATGAATACTCCGAATCTTTTATTGATGGAGGGCGGCGCCAGCTTGCATTGCGGGGAGGTCTGGAGTCAAATTTGAAACTCTCATTGAAGCCATCTTCGTGAAGATCTTCTTCAGGGCATAGCAGTGTGAGACTCTTCCAAGACCGCCGACAGGATTCATGGGCTACAAAGGAGTTCTTGGTGGCCAGGTTTCGGATGTGATTGACATCCACCAAGATACTGCATCTGACGCTTGAGCCATTCATGGTGTTTGTCCTGCTTCTGATGTAAGGCAACGAGAAGCTCTCTGTCATTGAGAATATGAGAACGCTTCCGAGGCCTTTTAGCGATTGTACTGGCAGTGGCTTCAGTGTTGGCACGGTGTGGCTCACGCATATTGCCAGCCAGACGGTAAGCAGGAGTAGCAGCATTTGGAACATGAATCCCCTCAAGTGGTTGCGTGAAGCTGTGACGATCAACATTGTGAAGATATAGAGGTTCTTTGTCAGGCTCTGGGTAGATGGCTTCAAGTGACTGATCAACCTCAGGCATAAAGATAAGATGGTTGTGCGCTGAGGGTTGATAGTCGACAGAGAAATGAAGTTTGATCAGGCGCATCACCCATGGAGCATAAAACATCAAGCCGAATAGATCAATTCCTGATGCATCAAGTTGCCTGATGAAGAAATCCTGGGAATTGAAGCTGATGCCATTAAGAATATAGAACACCAAAGTCTTCATGGTGCCTTCAAGTTTGGCTTCAGGAGAATAGCCCTTGACTGGCCATAGAGTACGCCTCAGAATATGATAAATTGTGCGAGGTAAGTACGCAAGGTCCTTGACGAAGAATTCCTTGGGATATTCGGCATCTTGTGGCAATGGCTTCATCATGCTGAGCATCTGACTCATATTTGGCTCAGGCTTCTGAAATATACTCTCCAGCGCATTCTTGTGTAGCTGACAACCAGGTTCATAGAGTTCACCTGGAGTGGGCAGGGAGGTAAGCTCAATGATATCTTGAGCTTTGGCTTCATGATGCACATCACCTATCATCCACTCAAGGATCCAAGTCTTCGGGTCCCTGTTGTAGCCACGGTGGGCGCCAGCCATTCTGCTGAGGTGTGTATGGAGAAGAGAACTCATGAGTGATACCCAATGTATCAAGATAAGTGTCGAGGCCTGTGTTCTTGAACTCTGTGCCGTTGTCACTTCTGATGTGCTTGATCTTGATGCTATAGTTCGTCATGGCATGATTGGCATATCGTCTGAAGACATCCTGCACTTCATTCTTGTAGAGGATTTTATGCACCCATGTATATCTTGAATAATCATCAACAATGACGAAGCCATAGAGACAAGCAGTGGTAGTAAGAGTAGAGTAGTGAGTAGAGCCAAATAGGTCCATGTGTAGCAGCTCAAAGGGATGTGATGTCATCATGATTGTCTTCGAGGGATGCTTGGCCCTAGTCATCTTTCCAGCTTCGCAGGCACCACACAGATGATCCTTCTTGAACTTGATGCCCTCGATGCCCACGACATGTTTCTTCGCGAGTGTGTACAAGTTCCTCATGCCAGCATGCCCTAGCCTCCGATGCCAGAGCCAACACTCTGAAGCTTTTGCTAGAAGACATACTGCCAACTATGGTCCTGCTGAGAAATCTACCATATACAGATCATCTTTCCGATACCCTTCAAAGACTAGAGACTTGTTAGATTCCATTAGAACAAGGCAACGATATTTTCCAAATATCACAATCATGTTCAAATCACAAAGCATTGAGACAGACATTAAGTTGAAACCAAGGGATTCAACAAGCATCACTTTGTCCATGTGCTGATCCTTTGAGATTGCAACTCTACCTAGACCCAATACCTTGCTTTTACCAGTGTCAGCAAATGTGATGTGACTCTTGTCAGATGGACGTAATGTTGAGTCCATGAGAAGACTTCAATCACCAGTCATGTGGTTAGTGCATCCACTATCCATAATCCAGTCAGAAGCCTTTGGTATTGTACCCTTGGCACCGCGTGCCATGAAGCAGTAGGTGGGAGCAGAGTCATCCTTGTCATTAGCATCAGCGGTGGTGACGGAGCCATTGTCTTCAGTGTTGACAACGTAGGCAGTAGCTAGAGCCAGACTCGCAACGCCTGAGTCAGACTCCTCCTCAGACTCCACCTCTGCCTCCTCAGAAGCAGACTCCTCCTCTGAATCCATCTCCTTGCCAACAAAAGCACGAGCCTTGCCAGATGAGCTCTTCTTGTGTGATGAAGACTTTGAGGATTTCTTCTTTTTCTTGTCATCAAAATCATATCCCTTGCTCTTCTTCTTCTTCTTGGTCTCATTGTCCCACTGTGGACACTCAGAGATAGCAATAAACTAAACGATCAAGTGCTAAGCTAACGGAATGGGTCAAGTCAATCACATCATTCTCTAATGATGTGATCCCATTAATCAAATGACAACTCATGTCTATGGTTAGGAAACTTAACCATCTTTGATTCAACGAGCTAGTCAAGTAGAGGCATACTAGTGACATTCTGTTTGTCTATGTATTCACACATGTACTAAATTTCCGGTTAATACAATTCTAGCATGAATAATAAACATTTATCATGATATAAGGAAATATAAATAACAACTTTATTATTGCCTCTAGGGCATATTCCCTTCAAAATCAACTATTGGATACATCCAAATAATCTCTTTTCTTTACTAACAGGCTGGTAGGAGAGCAATGCACATCTATCTAATTTGCTATGCACCATGTCATCCAAAATATAGCGATACGAGATTTGGAACTCCCTAGTTCTTTTCGTGTGTAATTAGCCACTACTAGGGAAAAGCCTAGCAGCAGCGCGGGTTCTATGTATAGCAGTAGCGCGGGTGCCCGCGCTACTGATACGGCGCTACAACTAAGCGCGTGTTTGCCCGCGCTACTGCTATACAAGCGTAGCAGCAACGAGCTGTGTGAAAGCTCGCTACTGGTAATAGCTCTAGCGCACTTTGTTGGGACGCGCTACTGCTATTGGCACGCTGCTGCTAACTTTTCTCCACTCGCTACTGCTAATTTTATTAGTTTTTGATATTTTTTCCTGCATATTTGTTTTGTATTTGAACAGGCTTTATACAAGAATCTTTAGCACATACAAATTTTATCATCATACACATACAAATAGCTGCGAGACCACAAATGTAATCATAGCATATACATACAAATAGTCTCATCATAATCATCATCCAACACAAAGTGGTCTCTCGTCATCATCTCAAAAATAGCGATACATGCAAGTCTCGAATACTTGCAACTACAACGTCATCCATGTAAACAATGATATACGCGAGAAGTGCTATCACTATGAGTGATAGTAGAACTATGCAGTACATGAGGCGGCGGTTATGAGGCCTCTCTCGCGCTAGCCTAAACCTCAAGTAACTAGCTTGTGCTTCTTGTCTGCTTTTGAAGCCTTTATGGATGGCGCCCGAGACCCCCTCCACTTGCGCCTGACACTCATACCACTCGTCGTACACTCTCGGAACCTTCCCTTCTTACACGGCATAGCACTCCTTCGACATCAAGAATGTAGGTACCTGTTAGAGATGCATCTTCATCAAGAGAATGTACGATCACATGCAACAAAAAATACTAGAGCAACACGACAAAGAAAGGGTTAGCAACTAGATGCAACATATAGTATGCAAACTAATTAAATAGAGGTACGCATGTCATCGTACCCAAACTAACAAATTAGCGTTACGCAAGTTCGGTAGGGACCGTGGACACCACAAAGTTTAATTGCTACAGAAAGTATACAAGTTCAACTGACACAGATCATCTTCATCGGCATCATAAATCACTAGAAGTTCCATCCTTCCATATCATCAAGGATGGACCCTAGCTTCTTGAACGGCGTGAGGTCATGACGTTGCATGCCTATGCGAGTCTGGACGTCAGCTCGCGATATAGGGTCATGGTGGAACATCCCCTTCTCATCGATGACTTCTTTCATGATGATCATCGCAATGTCCCTTTGGATGCGAAAGAAGTCATCTCTAAGTTTATAATCCGCTTCTCCATGAGATTCTACCCACTTGTGGATATGATCATCGTTTCTGGTTGTCATAGGAAGCTTTTGGTGATCCGTGTTGAACTCAATCATGAGATGGAGGAGGTAGAATTCTTCTTTCTTGCTTTGTTTTGGGACATGGATGCAGCAGAAGTTAGTTTTATACGAGAAACCCAACTTCTTGTTCCTTTGTTTCCTGATCTGTAGGTTGCCACCCCTAATGTTGAAGCCTTGGAGAGCATTATCTAGAATATTCATTATGCGGGTGTAGTCCTTCTTCTCGTAGTCTCTGGTAGGGTCAAAATACACGGCGTGGGAGACTCGCGGGTAAAGAACGATAAGGACGGCACGCCCGTTGCTGCGGGGAAAAGACACCTCAAATTATTCTCCATATGAGCGAGAAGGAATGGTTGAAATGTATGAAAGGGTTGTCCGGAACTGACTTACTTTGGATGATAAGGCAGGAGGACAATTTCCTGGTCCTTACTCTGTACCATGAAGTTTTGGAGGTACTCCGTAGCAGTTTCATGCCCAAAGTCGCCGAGACTCAAGAAAGACTCGTGCATGTAGTACAGATCCGCCACACAGATTTACGAGACTTCTTCTCTCTTCATGACGGAGCTCATATGTAGCGCAAAAAGGCGGACGATTGTAAAATCGAGCCGCCTTGTCAGAAACATCTCAAAGATATGGTCAAACCGCAGGAAGAACACCTCCGTGGGCCGTGTGTCGACGTAGCACTTCCCCTCAGGCACACGAGCCGCGTATGTCGGATATCCTGGATCCTTCGAGGCTACTAGGATTTTCTTAGTCGACAGCACATGGTCGTGCAGTCTCCTGAGATCCCCTGATAGTGCCTCCAGCGGTTTCGGCAGTAGCATCGGCTTGCCCGTGAGATGGAACATGGCCGCACCTTTCACGGGTACACGCTCTTCAGAATCCACTATCTGGCTGCTATGTGCTCTCGCTTGTTTGATGGAAGCTATCTTCCCCGGTCTCTTTCTCTCCTTTTTCTTGGGCACACCTTCCAGACCTGTCCTTAACCCCTGCCCCAGTGTTGTCGGGCTAAGCACTGTACGACCCCCGGCTAGTTGAGCCTGTGGTGAGGCGGCATCTTCAGGCGTGTCCTGTGAGGATTTCATGAAGAGAGACTTCTTGCAATCCCTGCTACGACGTTCCTACCCGGGCAGGTCATCCATATCCTCATTAGCATGCAGATAGCCCGATTCGTCATATGGTTGACTCATCATATCTAAGTCACCCTCATACGCGTTTGTATTGAGGACACCCATTGGGTCCTCCGTCTCCTCCGTCTCATCATCCATTCTCTGTTCTATAGGACCGATTACATCAGCCAGTACTATTGCACCCCCTTCATCACGTCGTCCGCCGCTCTCACCCGGCACTACATGAGCTGGTAATTGCGTAGGCGGGGTGGTGGTCTCCATACATGCTTGTTGATGTGTGGTTATTGGTGTGCTCTCGGCCGGCTCCAGACGAAGATGATTCTTCGGCCTTAGCAGCACCCAACCCTTGCAGCTTCCAATCCGCGGCGGGGTCTCATTGTCCTCTCCACCTAGGCGTAATGGAGGAGGCAAATCCTCGTGCCCTGATGTCACACTCGACAACGTAACCCTGAAGTGCCCAGCGGGCATCGGCTGGTTGTGGAACGTGAGATCCAAGGGCTTCGTTATCACCCCCTTTCCCACGTCCACCTTCTGGCCTTTGATCAAGTAGAGTATTGTGCACGGGGTTTCGTCGGCCTGCAAACACATGCCTGCGGCGTAAAACATCCGAAAGGCAATGGAAATGGAATATTCTAGATATATATGTTCGTGCGACATGTAATTACCGTGAGGGCGTCGAGCTCAGCCAAAGACGAAGGCCCACCTAGCGCGCCAGAGACTGAGGACGGGCTGCTATGAGCGGGTGCGAGTGCAAGAGGAGGCCCGATTGCGTGAGCAAGTGATGGTGCGGTGGTGTTGTTGTTCACGGAGTTGCTCGCGACGAAACTGGGCAACGGGAAATCATGTACCGTCTTGTCTGGATTTTCCTTCGTCCAGTTGATGATAGCCGGGACCAAGTTAGTAGCGAAATCATTTCTGCAGGCAGTTACAGCTGCATTGACAGCCTACTGTAGCAACTCATTTTTCTCCTCGGCTGTTTTTTTCGCGTCCTCAGCTGGTTTTTTCTCGAACGCAAGCTTACCTTCTCGTCGATATCCGCCTGACTAAACTTCTTTTTCTGCTTCTTGGCCTCCGGGACCTCGTTGTAAACACCTTCCATGTGGCGCCGTCCCCGGCGCCGTGCATACGACCATATTGCGGCTGCCCCACTTGGGCCTCATCGGAGAAGTAGGGCTTTCGGCTGCAAGCTGGTGTTGCTTCTCCTGCAGAAGGAACGTGAACCGTTTAGGAATGTGTAGTCGACTAGATCTGGAGCTAAATGCAAGGTGGTAAAAGAATAATTACCGGTAGTCTAATCAATCTCCTCGTGATCTGGTCCATGTAAAAAACCTTCTTTTCCTTGTCCCACTTGTAGCGAGCCCTGATGAAGTCACGCTCCAAGGGGTTGGTGAACTTCGCGAAGGGGTCTGGGATACCCGCGGCTTCACGTTCCGCGTCCTCCTTATCCCATATGAGCCTTTTACCGAGGTAGCCACGACTTCCGAGGCGACGCTTCCCCGTGTTCCTTAGCTGGAGGCCCTTGAATTTCGCAGCCTTAGCCTTGGCTACCTTGGTAGCGCAAGTGTCCTTGAACTTTTCGAACTCCTCTTTCGTAAGTGTCGGATTTTCCTCCAGAATCTTGGACAGCGGTTCCTCTGCCTCAATAGCTCGTTTCACCCTCCCTTTCCAGGAGGCCAAATCATTGCTGAACATGCTCATGGCGTGATTGTTAATCTTTTTCATCTTCGGATCATCCCACGGTTGTTCTAAGTTATCATCCCGGTCGGGGAACTTGAATCTCTTGTGCAACTTCGTCAGGAGCAACTACGTCAAATGTTCTTTACTCCTTAAGTCATCGTCATTGATGCTCGCGCATTCCCGTAGGATGCATCCTACTTGGTTCCCATAGCACTTGCGAGGTTCTTCCGGCTCTAATGGGTCAAACTTGCCAGGTGCCATCTTTGTGATCACCAATCGTCCAATCCCTAGTTTGTTAGGGTTTCGTATCCTCTGCTTCTTCTGCTTCTTCTTTTCGGTAGCGGCATCGGCGTCGGTACCTTCCCCGCCGGTATCTTCCCAGCCAGTACCTTTCCCGCCGCTCTCGATGCTGCCATCGGTGCCGGCGCCGTCGGTGTCGATGTCGGCGTCAGTACCATCATCGAGGCCAACCTGCAAACCTTGATTGTGCTTAGCATACAAAAGGTCGAGGTACTCTTGTTCACCATCATAATCCATCTCGTCTGCATCTTGGTCAGAAGGCCCGGTTTCTTCGTTGTTCGACATGTTTCCTATGATTAAGTCTCCTCGTTTAATTCTAAAACTATGAAAAAATGAGAAATGACATAAAAAAAGATCTATGTTTGCCGGAATGTCGTTTCCCAGCAACTCCCCGCACTCGATATGCCTACTATCTAGCACAAGTCATGCCAAAATTCACGAAAAATTTCGGCATGACCTTTGCTAAAAAATGGACATATCGAGCGCCTGAAATTCACCGGAACAGAAATGAATCAACATTCTGGCGTAACATAGGCCACTCGGATCATTTACCCTGCACATAATCATCATGTCCATATGACATGTCCAAATTCCAAATATGACATGTCCAAAACATCACATGTCCACATATCACATGTCCACTTCAAATTTGCATATAAAAGGAAGAAAAATATAGAACTTGAAGTAATGAGGAGCCTACCTAAATTTGCTTTACCAAGGGATGTTGATTTGGACAATTGCTTAAAGTAATTCTATTTTTTAAATACTAATTCTAACTAACTAACTAGCACTATAAAATTTAAATAGCAAAAAAAAATACTTAAACTGAAAAACCTAGCTAAATTCATAACTAAATAGATAACCTAATTAACCTACTGTCCTAACTAACACCTAAGTAAATTAACCAAAGAACCCTAGCTACCAGAGAGAGGAGGACCGGTGGGGGGCTTACAGAGGGTGCAAGCCCGACGACGGCCGAGGTCGGGGTCGGGGTCGGTGTCGGGGTCGTAGTCGGGGTCGAGCGCCGGGGACGGGGTCGGGGTCGGGGCCGTGGGCGAGCGCCGGGGTCGGGGGCGAGCGCAGGGGCGCGGCGAGGGCAGGGCTCCGGCGGCGCGACGGGGGAAGAGAGAGTGTGGGGATTTGGGGGGAAAGAGGCGGGATGGAGAGAGGAGTGGGGACTTTGGGGGTTAAGTGGACATAGCAGTAGCGCATTTAAACCAAACACGCTATAGCTATTACAGGTAGCTATAGCGGTTTTATGAGGAAACCGCTACTGCTACCTTGACTAGTTGTAGTTCTTTTTTCAGAAAAGCCCTACGGCTATAACCAGTACGTACAGCAGTTTTCCTGTTTGTTTCCTTCTATTGCCTTTTCCTTTATTGTTTCCTTCTATTTTCTTTTCCTTTATTTTCTCTCACTTTTCTTTTCTTTTTTTTTGATAGCAGTGACCGAAGGGAAGGCGATATATATTGCATCATTTTACGGTTAGGTATGTATACAAAATAGGAACATATATATTACATCATTGGACCCATGCATAATGGCTAAGTGTGTATACAAAATAGAAACATATATATTACATCATTTGACCGATAACATATGGTTCCTCAGCGTTGACATTTTCGTTTTTGAGTGAGCTTCTTTCCCTTCTTGTTCGTTGAAGAATAATTGAGCCCCTCATTGTGACTTTTCCTTTTCCATGGAGTACGATTTTTCTTAGGTAATGTACTATTGATTCTTCTTTTGACGTATACTTCATCGTCATTGTCATCTTCCCTCATTGGGTTGCCGTACTGGTCGTAGTCTTCCTCGTTGGCAACTCCATCCATTCCAATGATATTCCTTTTGCCTCTCTTCATGACAACACGACTGGGATTGCGCGGGTCGGTTATGAAGAAGCATTGTGTCACGTGCTTAGCGTGTACCCATGGCTCATTTTTTGCGATAGCGTTCATGGTAGATCTCTTGGCATCGGGTATAGTCATGGTAGTGAAATACCGGTTTTCTCTTTCGACATTCTTAGCCCATCTGACACGGAACATCGTCGTGTTGTGCAGTCCAGAGTAGTCAAGCTCCCAGATCTCCTCGACCCTTCCGTAAAATCTCTCAGTTGCGTCGTTGTCGCTGTCGGTCATGCATTCCATTGTCACCCCTGAGTTCTGATCATCACTGTCCATATCTTTGGCCTCCGTATAGAACGTGTATCCATTGATATCGTATGCCTAATAGGTTACGAGGTTGGGCGGCCATGTGCTAAGGCGTATATGAGCAATCCGTCCTTAGAGCCCTCCTCCGGGGGATTAGCAATAATATGCTCTTTGAACCCATGCAAGGAAGTGGAGTTGTGCTCTCTAGTAACTTCGGCGTCCGTCCTGCATACCCCCCGGTCACGATACTTCTTTGCGATAATTTCTTTGTGCAGTGCCACGAAAGGATCTACCTCGTCTAGGTGTCGTAGCACTACCAAGTTTGCTCTGTCAAAGTCGCTGCGTCGATCTGAGTATGCCACGTGCAGTTCCCTGCGACCGTTGGAGTGACCTTCTCCTTCGAGGCTCCCAT
This sequence comes from Aegilops tauschii subsp. strangulata, assembly GCF_002575655.3. Taxonomy (NCBI): domain Eukaryota; kingdom Viridiplantae; phylum Streptophyta; class Magnoliopsida; order Poales; family Poaceae; genus Aegilops; species Aegilops tauschii. Next base: position 20,415,093 of record NC_053038.3, on the reverse strand, counting down.
CGTGCTTGATAACGGGCAAACCAACACCGCCAACACCAGGCGGCTCGTCTGCGCCATATAGAAAATTCTCGCAGAAAGAGATGCACTCTTGTGTCAAATAGCCCAGGACGATGTTTCCATCCGGACGGGACATGTTGCGAACGAATCCTTTGATGATCCCATTCATCCTCTCAAACGGCATCATGTTGTGCATGAATGACGACCCCAGGTCTATTATGTCGTCCACAATATGGACACACAGATGCACCATGATGTCAAAGAACGCCGGCGGGAAGTACATCTCAAGCTCATTCAGTATCACAACGACCTCTTCCTGTAGCCTTTGGAGCTGCTTCACACTGATCGACTTTCGAGAGATGACGTCAAAAAAGTTGCAAAGACCAATAAGTGTGTCACGGACGTGCTTGTGCATTATACCACTAAGGGCAACAGGTAGTATCTGTTGGAAATATGCCCTAGAGGCAATAATAAAATGGTTATTATTATATTTCCTTGTTCATGATAATTGTCTATTGTTCATGCTATAATTGTGTTATCCGGAAATCGTAATACATGTGTGAACACATAGACCATAACATGTCCCTAGTGAGCCTCTAGTTGACTAGCTCGTTGATCAATAGATGGTTACGGTTTCCTGACCATGGACATTGGATGTCATTGATAACGGGATCACATCATTAGGAGAATGATGTGATGGACAAGACCCAATCCTAAGCATAGCACTAGATCGTGTAGTTCGTTTTGCTAAAGCTTTTCTAATGTCAAGTATGATTTCCTTAGACCATGAGATCATGCAACTCCTGGATACCGTAGGAATGCTTTGGGTGTACCAAACGTCACAACGTAACTGGGTGGCTATAAAGGTGCACTACAGGTATCTCCGAAAGTGTCTGTTGGGTTGGCACGGATCGAGACTGGGATTTGTCACTCCGTATGACGGAGAGGTATCTCTGGGCCCACTCGGTAATGCATCATCATAATGAGCTCAATGTGACTAAGTAGTTAGTCACGGGATCATGCATTACGGAACGAGTAAAGTGACTTTCCGGTAACGAGATTGAACGAGGTATTGGGATACCGACGATCGAATCTCGGGCAAGTAACGTACCGATTGACAAAGGGAATTGTGTACGGGATTGCTTGAATCCTCGACATCGTGGTTCATCCGATGAGATCGTCGTGGAACGTGTGGGAGCCAACATGGGTATCCAGATCCCGCTGTTGGTTATTGGCTAGAGAGGTGTCTCGGTCATGTCTGCATGATTCCCGAACCCGTAGGGTCTACACACTTAAGGTTCGGTGACGCTAGAGTTGTAGAGATATTAGTATGCGGTTAACCGAAAGTTGTTCGGAGTCCCGGATGAGATCCCGGACGTCACGAGGAGTTCCGGAATGGTCCGGAGGTAAAGATTTATATATAGGAAGTCCAGTTTCGGCCACCGGGAGAGTTTCGGGGGTCACCGGTATTGTACCGGGACCACCGAAAGGGTCCCGGGGGTCCACCGGGTGGGGCCACCTATCCCGGAGGGCCCCATGGGCTGAAGTGGCGTGGGAACCATTCCCTGGTGGGCTGGTGCGCCCCACCCAAGGGCCCAAGGCGCCTAGGGTTGGAAACCCTAGGGGGCCGTTGCCCCCCAAGGGGGCATGCGCCCCCTGGTTGGAAACCCTAAGGGGGCCGTTGCCCCCCGGGGGCCGCCCCCCCCTCTAGATGGGATCTCCAAGGGGGGCATGCGCCCCCCTAGCCCCTATATATAGTGGAGGGGAGGGAGGGCAGCCGCACCCTAAGCCCTGGCGCCTCCCTCTCCCTTCCGTGACACCTCTTCCTCCTCCAGTAGCGCTTGGCGAAGCCCTGCTGGAATCCCGCTGCTTCCACCACCACGCCGTCGTGCTGCTGGATCTCCATCAACTTCTCCTTCCCCCTTGCTGGATCAAGAAGGAGGAGACGTCTCCGCTCCGTACGTGTGTTGAACACGGAGGTGCCGTCCGTTCGGCGCTAGGATCATCGGTGATTTGGATCACGACGAGTACGACTCCATCAATCCCGTTCTCTTGAACGCTTCCGCTCACGATCTACAAGGGTATGTAGATGCACTCCTCCCCTCTCGTTGCTAGTAAACTCCATAGATTGATCTTGGTGATGCGTAGAAATTTTTTAATTTCTGCAACGATCCCCAACAGTGGTATCAGAGCTAGATCTATGCGTAGTTTCTATGCACGAGTAGAACACAAGTTGTTGTGGGCGTCGATTTTGTCAATTTACTTGCCATTACTAGTCTTATCTTGATTCGGCGGCATCGTGGGATGAAGCGGCCCGGACCGACCTTACACGTACGCTTACGTGAGACAGGTTCCACCGACTGACATGCACTAGTTGCATAAGGTGGCTAGCGGGTGTCTGTCTCTCCCACTTTAGTCGGATCGGATTCGATGAAAAGGGTCCTTATGAAGGGTAAATAGAAATTGGCATATCACGTTGTGGTTTTGGCGTAGGTAAGAAACGTTCTTGCTAGAAACCTATAGCAGCCACGTAAAATTTTGCAACAACAATTAGAGGACGTCTAACTTGTTTTTGCAGCATGTGTCATGTGATGTGATATGGCCAGAAGAATGTGATGAATGATATATGTGATGTATGAGATTGATCATGTTCTTGTAATAGGAATCACGACTTGCATGTCGATGAGTATGACAACCGGCAGGAGCCATAGGAGTTGTCTTAATTTATTTATGACCTGCGTGTCAACTGAAACGTCATGTAATTACTTTACTTTATTGCTAACCGTTAGCCATAGTAGTAGAAGTAATAGTTGGCGAGACAACTTCATGAAGACACGATGATGGAGATCATGGTGTCATGCCGGTGACAATGATGAACATGGCGCCCCGAAGATGGAGATCAAAAGGAGCAAAAATGATATTGGCCATATCATGTCACTATTTGATTGCGTGTGATGTTTATCATGTTTTACATCTTATTTGCTTAGAACGACGGTAGCATAAATAAGATGATCCCTCGCTAAAATTTCAAGAAAGTGTTCCCCCTAACTGTGCACCGTTGCGAAGGTTCGTTGTTCCGAAGCACCACGTGATGATCGGGCGTGATAGGTTCTAACGTTCGCATACAACGGGTGTAAGCCAGATTTACACACGCAATACACTTAGGTTGACTTGACGAGCTTAGCATGTACAGACATGGCCTTGGAACACAAGAGACCGAAAGGTCAAACATGAGTCGTATAGCAGATACGATCAACATGAAGGTGTTCACTGATGATGACTAGCCCGTCTCACGTGATGATCGGACACGGCCTAGTTGACTTGGATCATGTATCACTTAGATGACTAGAGGGATGTCTGTCTGAGTGGGAGTTCACTAATAATTTGATTAGATGAACTTAATTATCATGAACTTAGTCTAAAATCTTTACAATATGTCTAGTAGATCAAATGGCCCACGCTAATGTCAACCTCAACTTCAACGCCTTCCTAGAGAAAACCAAGCTGAAAGACGATGGTAGCAACTATACGGACTGGGTCCGGAACTTGAGGATTATCCCCATAGCTGCCAAGAAAGCATATGTCCTTGAAGCACCGCTAGGTGAAGCACCCGTCCCAGCAAACCAAGACGTTATGAACGCCTGGCAAACACGTGTTGATGATTACTCCCTGGTTCAGTGCGGCATGCTTTACAGCTTAGAACTGGAGCTCCAAAAGCGTTTCAAGCAGCACGGAGCATATGAGACGTTCCAAGAGCTGAAAATGGTTTTCCAAGCTCATGCCCGGGTCGAGAGATATGAAGTCTCCGACAAGTTCTACAGTTGTAAGATGGAGGAGAATAGTTCCGTCAGCGAACACATACTCAAAATGTCTAGGTTGCACAACCGCTTGTCTCAGCTGGGAGTTAATCTCCCGGATGATGCGGTCGTTGACAGAATCCTTCAGTCGCTTCCACCTAGCTACAAGAGCTTTGTGATGAACTTCAATATGCAGGGGATGGAAAAGACCATTCCTGAGGTATATTCAATGCTGAAATCAGCGGAGGTGGAGATCAAAAAGGAATATCAAGTGTTGATGGTGAATAAAACCACTAAGTTCAAGAAAGGCAAGGGTAAGAAGAACTTCAAGAAAGACGGCAAGGGAGTTGCCGCGCCCGGTAAGCAAGCTGCCGGGAAGAAGACAAAGAATGGACCCAAGCCTCAGACTGAGTGCTTTTATTGCAAGGGAAACGGTCACTGGAAGCAGAACTGCCCCAAGTACTTAGCGGATAAGAAGGTCGGCAATACCAAAGGTATATGTGATATACATGTTATTGATGTGTACCTAACCAGCGCTCATAGTAGCTCCTGGGTATTTGATACCGGTGCGGTTGCTCATATTTGTAACTCAAAGCAGGAGCTGCGGAATAAGCGAAGACTGGCGAAGGACGAGGTGACGATGCGCGTCGGGAATGGTTCCAAGGTCGATGTGATCGCCGTCGGCACGCTACCTCTACATTTACCTACGGGATTAGTTTTAAACCTCAATAATTGTTATTTAGTGCCAGCTTTGAGCATGAACATTGTATCTGGATCTCGTTTGATGCGAGATGGCTACTCATTTAAATCCGAGAATAATGGTTGTTCTATTTATATGAGAGATATGTTTTATGGTCATGCCCCGCTGGTCAATGGTTTGTTCTTAATGAATCTCGAACGTGATGTTACACATATTCATAGTGTGAATGCCAAGAAATGTAAGGTTGATAATGATAGTCCCACATACTTGTGGCACTGCCGCCTTGGTCACATTGATGTCAAACGCATGAAGAAACTCCATGCAGATGGAGGTTTGGAGTCTCTTGATTATGAATCATTTGACACGTGCGAACCATGCCTCATGGGCAAAATGACCAAGACTCCGTTCTCCGGAACAATGGAGCGAGCAACCAACTTATTGGAAATCATACATACTGATGTGTGCGGTCCAATGAGCGTTGAGGCTCGCGGTGGCTATCGTTATGTTCTCACCCTCACTGATGACTTAAGTAGATATGGGTATGTCTACTTAATGAAACACAAGTCTGAGACCTTTGAAAAGTTCAAGGAATTTCAGAGTGAGGTTGAGAATCAACGTGACAGGAAAATAAAGTTCTTACGATCAGATCGTGGAGGGAATATTTGAGTCACGAATTTGGCACACACTTAAGGAAATGTGGAATTGTTTCACAACTCACGCCGCCTGGAATAACTCAGCGTAATGGTGTGTCCGAACGTCGTAATCGCACTCTATTGGATATGGTGCGATCTATGATGTCTCTTACCGATCTACCGCTATCATTCTGGGGTTATGCTTTAGAGACAGTCGCATTCACTTTAAATAGGGCTCCGTCGAAATCCGTTGAGACGACACCGTATGAATTATGGTTTGGAAACAAACCTAAGCTGTCGTTTCTTAAAGTTTGGGGATGCGATGCTTATGTCAAGAAACTTCAACCTGAAAAGCTCGAACCCAAGTCAGAAAAATGCGTCTTCATAGGATACCCTAAGGAAACCATTGGGTATACCTTCTACCTCAGATCCGAAGGCAAGATCTTCGTTGCCAAGAACGGGTCCTTTCTGGAGAAAGAGTTTCTCTCGAAAGAAGTAAGTGGGAGGAAAGTGGAACTTGATGAGATGACCCCTCTCGAACCAGAAAGTAGCGCAGCACAAGAAAATGTTTCTGTGGTGCCTGCACCGACTAGAGAGGAAGTTAATGATGACGATCATGATCAAGTTACCACTGAACTTCGTAGGTCCACAAGGACACGTTCCGCACCAGAGTGGTACGGCAACCCTGTCATGGAAATCATGTTGTTGGACAACGGTGAACCTTCGAACTATGAAGAAGCAATGGCGGGCCCAGATTCCAACAAATGGCCTGAAGCCATGCAATCCGAGATAGGATCCATGTTTGAAAACAAAGTATGGACTTTGACAGACTTGCCCGATGATCGGCGAGCGATAGAAAATGAATGGATCTTTAAGAAGAAAACGGACGCGGATGGAAATGTTACCATCTATAAAGCTCGACTTGTCGCTAAGGGTTATCGACAAGTTCACGGAGTTGACTACGATGAGACCTTCTCACCCGTAGCGAAGCTGAAGTCCATCCGAATCATGTTAGCAATTGCCGCATTCTACGATTATGAGATATGGCAAATGGACGTCAAAACGGCATTCCTTAACGGCTTCCTTAAGGAAGAATTGTATATGATGCAGCCGGAAGGTTTTGTCGATCCTAAGAATGCTGGCAAGGTATGCAAGCTCCAGCGCTCAATCTATGGGCTGGTGCAGGCATCTCGGAGTTGGAACATTCGCTTTGATGAGATGATCAAAGCGTTTCGGTTTACACAGACTTATGGAGAAGCATGTATTTACAAGAAAGTGAGTGGGAGCTCTGTAGCATTTCTCATATTATATGTGGATGACATACTATTGATGGGAAATGATATAGAATTCTTGGAAAGCATAAAGGCCTACTTGAATAAGTGTTTTTCAATGAAGGACCTTGGAGAAGCTGCTTACATATTAGGCATCAAGATCTATAGAGATAGATCGAGACGCCTCATAGGTCTTTCACAAAGCACATACCTTGATAAGATATTGAAGAAGTTCAATATGGATCAGTCCAAGAGGGGGTTCTTGCCTGTATTGCAAGGTGTGAGATTGAGCACAGCTCAATGCCCGACCACGGCATAAGATAGAGAAAAGATGAGTGTCATCCCCTATGCCTCGGCCATAGGGTCTATTATGTATGCCATGTTGTGTACCAGACCTGATGTAAACCTTGCCGTAAGTTTGGTAGGGAGGTACCAAAGTAATCCCGGCATGGAACACTGGACAGCGGTCAAGAACATCCTGAAGTACCTAAAAAGGACTAAGGATATGTTTCTCGTTTATGGAGGTGACAAAGAGCTCGTCGTAAAGGGTTACGTCGATGCTAGCTTCGACACAGATCTGGATGACTCTAAGTCACAAACCGGATACGTGTATATTTTGAATGGTGGGGCAGTCAGCTGGTGCAGTTGCAAGCAAAGCGTCGTGGCGGGATCTACATGTGAAGCGGAGTACATGGCAGCCTCGGAGGTAGCACATGAAGCAATCTGGATGAAGGAGTTCATTGCCGACCTAGGAGTTATTCCCAATGCATCGGGGCCGATGACTCTCTTCTGTGACAACACTGGAGCTATTGCCCTTGCCAAGGAGCCCAGGTTTCACAAGAAGACCAGGCACATCAAGCGTCGCTTCAACTCCATTCGTGAAAATGTTCAAAATGGAGACATAGATATTTGTAAAGTGCATACGGATTTGAATGTCGCAGATCCGTTGACTAAACCTCTTCCACGGGCGAAACATGATCAACACCAGAACTCTATGGGTGTACGATTCATCACAATGTAACTAGATTATTGACTCTCGTGCAAGTAGGAGACTGTTGGAAATATGCCCTAGAGGCAATAATAAAATGGTTATTATTATATTTCCTTGTTCATGATAATTGTCTATTGTTCATGCTATAATTGTGTTATCCGAAAATCGTAATACATGTGTGAACACATAGACCATAACATGTCCCTAGTGAGCCTCTAGTTGACTAGCTCGTTGATCAATAGATGGTTACGGTTTCCTGACCATGGACATTGGATGTCATTGATAACGGGATCACATCATTAGGAGAATGATGTGATGGACAAGACCCAATCCTAAGCATAGCACTAGATCGTGTAGTTCGTTTTGCTAAAGCTTTTCTAATGTCAAGTATCATTTCCTTAGACCATGAGATCGTGCAACTCCCAGATACCGTAGGAATGCTTTGGGTGTACCAAACGTCACAACGTAACTGGGTGGCTATAAAGGTGCACTACAGGTATCTCCGAAAGTGTCTGTTGGGTTGGCACGGATCAAGACTGGGACTTGTCACTCCGTATGACGGAGAGGTATCTCTGGGCCCACTCGGTAATGCATCATCATAATGAGCTCAATGTGACTAAGTAGTTAGTCACGGGATCATGCATTACGAAACGAGTAAAGTGACTTGCCGGTAACGAGATTGAACGAGGTATTGGGATACCGACGATCGAATCTCGGGCAAGTAACATACCGATTGACAAAGGGAATTGTGTACGGGATTGCTTGAATCCTCGACATTGTGGTTCATCCGATGAGATCATCGTGGAATGTGTGGGAGCCAACATGGGTATCCAGATCCCGCTGTTGGTTATTGGCTAGAGAGGTGTCTCGGTCATGTCTGCATGATTCCCGAACCCGTAGGGTCTACACACTTAAGGTTCGGTGACGCTAGAGTTGTAGAGATATTAGTATGCGGTTAACCGAAAGTTGTTCGGAGTCCCGGATGAGATCCCGGACATCACGAGGAGTTCCGGAATGGTCCGGAGGTAAAGATTTATATATAGGAAGTCCAGTTTCGGCCACCGGGAGAGTTTCGGGGGTCACCGGTATTGTACCGGGACCACTGAAAGGGTCCCGGGGGTCCATCGGGTGGGGCACCTATCCCGGAGGGCCCCATGGGCTGAAGTGGCGTGGTAACCAGCCCCTGATGGGCTGGTGCGCCCCACCCAAGAGCCCAAGGCGCCTAGGGATGGAAACCCTAGGGGGACGTTGCCCCCCAAGGGGGCATGCGCCCCCCTTGTTGGAAACCCTAAGGGGGTCGTTGCCCCCCGAGGGGCCGCCGCCCCGGGGGCCGCCCCCCCTCTAGATGGGATCTCCAAGGGGGCATGCGCCCCCCCTAGCCCCTATATATAGTGGAGGGGAGGTAGGGCAGCCGCACCCTAAGCCCTGGCGCCTCCCTCTCCCTCCCGTGACACCTCTTCCTCCTCCAGTAGCGCTTGGCGAAGCCCTGCTGGAATCCCGCTGCTTCCATCACCACGCCGTCGTGCTACTGGATCTCCATCAACTTCTCCTTCCCCCTTGCTGGATCAAGAAGGAGGAGACGTCTCCGCTCCGTACGTGTGTTGAGCGCGGAGGTGCCGTCCGTTCGGCGGTAGGATCATCGGTTATTTGGATCACGACGAGTACGACTCCATCAACCCCGTTCTCTTGAACGCTTCCGCTCGCGATCTACAAGGGTATGTAGATGCACTCCTCCCCTCTCGTTGCTAGTAAACTCCATAGATTGATCTTGGTGATGCGTAGAATTTTTTTAATTTCTACAACGATCCCCAACAGTATCTGCGTCATCATCACATGACAGTCATGGGACTTCATCCCGCCGAACCTTTTCTTGTCCGTGTCTAGATATCTACTTATCTTGCCACAGTAACCGGAACTAACTTTGACTCCGGTAAGGCACTTAAAGAATTGATCGATCTCAGCCTGACTTAAGGTGAAGCAAGAAGGGGGGCAATAATCCTCTTCCTTTACTTTCTTGCCCTTCTTCTCCCGTGGCTCTGTCTCCATCTCTGTCTCGTCTGACTTTTTACGGGGTGGCATGTGCAGATCTTCCCTGATATTCAAATCTTGCAAGTCTTTTCTTGCCTTCGGCCCATCCTTGGTCTTATCCGGCATGTTCATCAGTGTCGCGAGCAAGCTCTCAAGAACATTCTTACAGATATGCATTTGATCAAGGCAATGAGGTGTATCGAGTTTGTGCCAGTACTCCAACTCCCAGAACACAGACCTCGTCTTCCATACCTTCAGCACCGGCTCTGGCGCCTTTTTCATCGTCTTTCCCGGCGCGGGGCACTGTTCCCTCATTTTGAACAGCTCATCGATTTCGGCGCCGCTCCGCTTACGTGGAGGTCCTCGATGCTCAGCGTGACCATTGAATAGATCTCCACGGGTCGTCCGATTCGAGCCATCTTCGATGCCCCATGTACATGATGTTCCCAGACCCGCCATCTTTCCTTGACGTTAGCTGCTGAGACGTCGTATCATCCATGCACCGCGTGCATCCGCAATATCCATGGCACACTTGGCCTGCGACATATCCGTAACCGAGATAGTCGTGCACCGTCGTGATCAGTGCGGCTCTCATGTAGAAATACTCGCCTTTGCTGGTGTCCCATGTCTTGGCCGGTGTTTTCCATAACGTGTCTAACTCCTCTTGAAGTAGCCCCAGATACAGATTAATATTATTTCCTGGTTGTTTCAGCCCTTGAATCAACATGCTCATGTGAATGTACTTTGACTTCATGCACAACCAGGAGGGAAGGTTGTACATCCATACAAACAGGGGCCATGTGCTATGGTTGGTGTTCTGGTTGCCAAACGGATTCATGCCATCGGTACACGCGCCGAGCACGATGTTCCTTGCATCACATTCGAAATACCGATAGAAGCCGTTCAACGCTCTCCACTGGTTTCCATCCTTGACGTTCCTCAGCTTCGGACCATCTCCATCGTCGGGCTTCTTCCTCTCTGCATGCCAGCGCATGAGCTTTGATTCCTTGGGATCTATGAAATACCGCTGGAGACGGAGAGTGATCGGTAAGTACCATACAACTTTCTGGGGACTTTTCTTCCCGGGCTTCTTGTATCGAGAAGCATTGCACACCGGACAACTTGTTTTTTCCGCGTGCTCCTTCCGATAAATTATGCAATCATTGATGCATGCATGGTATCTAACGTGCGACAGATCAAGAGGGACACGATCTTCTTGGCCTCATCCACACTAGTAGGACATAGATTCCCCGCGGGAAGAACATCCTTTAGGTACTTGAGATGCTCATCGAGGCCAGTGTCGGTCCATTTGTTTTTAGCCTTCATCTTCAGGAGTTGGAGCGTGAAACTCAAGCGGGTCACCTCAGGATTGCAACCATCATACAATGAAGTGGTCGAGTCTACCACCAGTTGCTGCAGCTTAGCCTCCTCTCTAGAAGCAGCTCTCTCAGTACTCGTCTCCTTGTGAAGCAGTGCTTGAACATGAGGGTCCCGCACGATTGAACTTAGTACCGACAAACTCTGCGGCGTGGAGTCCATGTTCTCTCCGCCGCCATGTCCGGCCCCTTCTCCTCCGCCATGTCCGGCCCCTTCTCCGCCGCCATGTCCGGCCCCATCCCCGCCGCCATTGTCGATCATCTCTTCGTCTTGCCCCGTGTCGTCATTGCCTGCCCCGTCGGCGTCCTCAACATCATAATCCTCATCTTCAATTATCCACCGAGTATAGCCATCCATGAAACCAGTCATGAGCAGGTGCGCTTCGACACGACCATCATCATAGGGGTCGAGCCAAACTATTCCTTTGCATTTTCGACACGGACATAAAACCTCTGTCATTTTCTTTCTTGTCCTGCACCGCTGACCGCAACCACCTGTCCACCAACATTCCACTGACCATCATGAACGTCTGCACGGTAATAATAAACAAATTGATTATAAAAATGCGTGCATGCATCAAATTCATACAAAAATTAGGCATGACCTTCCCTAAAAATAGGACGTATAGATCTAGAGTTTGCCCGGAATTCGCCGAAACGGAAATAAATCGACATTTCGGCAAAACATAGGCAACTCAGAAGCACAATTCAGCGTCAACTCATGCCACACACACAGTATCCATCATATCGCACACACATACACATATTTCCATTCTTGCAAACGCATGAATTTTTAATCACCTATCTCAAGATCGAGCACACACGGTGGAGATGATGATGTAGGGAGATCAAAAGTGGACAAAACTCTTCTTGACAAAGCTAGATCTAGTTAGGGGGCAAATATGTCACTTCACTAAATGTTACATCTACCTAGCTAGCTAATTTGGGCAGAGACAACTTCAACTAGTGGAGGGGGAAGGAAAAAGAGAAAGGAGATGCATTAATGGAGGTGGTGTTGTTAGCTTGGAGTAATAAAGAGAGAGAAAGGTAGGTAGAAGAGGGAGAGTAATGGGGGGAGAAGTCTTGATGAAGAAGCAAAGTGAGGGAGAGAGGAGGTGGGAGGTAGGGGAAAGTGAGGAAGAGAGGAGATGGGGGAGGGGAGGAGGGGAGGGAAAAAAGGTGGTATTATGCTGCGTCTTAGCAGTAGCACGGGCCGTAAAACGCGCTACTGCTAAGAACATAGCAGCAGCGAGCTTTCTGCACGCGCAACTGCTAAGCGGGGCCCGCCATGTGGCTAATTTCAAAATTAGCAGTAGCGACCGGAGTAAATAGCGCGCTACTACTATTGCATTAGCAGTAGCGCGTGTCTCGGCACCACGCTGCTGCTAAACTTAGGTTGGTGGGTACTGCCGGTCGATTTTAGTAGCAGCGCGGTTTCGCCAGCACGTGCTACTGCTAACTGACTAGCAGTAGCGTCTGTTTTGAACCCGCGCTACTGAAAGTTAGCAGTAGCGTCTCTTTTTGTACCGCGCTGCTGCTAAGGTTCTGTGTATAAGTTTTCCCTAGCAGTAAGCATAACAATATTAGAAGAAAAAATTGTAACGATATATCTTATAGAGCGGAGAAAAGTGCAACAATCATACTACGTGACTAAGGACTGTGCAACAGGTTTTGCAACTACTCATAGTTTGAAAAGACGGTTGTAAATACATCTTGCTGAAGCAAGTAACACTAAAAAAATGTTTCATACATAGTTACAACACAACACAATGATCAACTTCCTAAACATCTAAATCTAGGTGGTAGTATGCAACACATGTTATATCATAATCACATACAAGGCCTGCTAGAAAAGGAGAGGAACGTCGAGGCCGCTCATCCTGCTAGGAGACAGCGGAGAGGCCAACTCCGAGGGACACCAATTGAGAGTAACAACAGGGCGACACCAAAACCACCGATTGAGGAGGACCAAGCATAGTAAAAAATCAAGGAGCTACATCATTACCCACCCTCAGCCATCCAAGACCCATCGGAAGGGTGGTTATTTCCAGGGTGAAAATGAAGACGAGGAAGACTCTAGTTCGTCGAGCATTCACGAAGGGATTGCACAAATTCTCCACCAGAATGGTGGTCATTGCCCATGCATGGAAGAGTGAACACAAAGGAGCAACGATGAAGTGACATAATCTCAGAGAGTGCCATATGGCAAGGTTAATTCGTACACCACTTAAAAACAACAAGAATTAAGGGCTTGTGAGGGACCAAACTTTCCCAATCTTGATTCATTTTGGAACACAAGAGACCACAAGTATATTATAGAAAGTTCAAAGGCAGAAAGTAAATTGTTAACACAACTTAGGAAAGATTTTATTTCTCTCCAGAAAAAGAAAAAAGTTGTGTGTCTCTCGATGCGTTGATAGAAAGAATAGAATGCAGACGCATTAAAGCGGGCAACATCCAACGATTACAACCCAACGCCTCCAAGTGCTAAAGGTGGCCGGTGTCAGAAGAAAATGCCCTGAGACCACACGCCCTCGTTGTCGCCCATCGCCTTGCCTCGGTCTTGATCACGTCGAGCAAGGTTAAGTTGTGCGCGGTCGAACATGGCATCCCGATGCTTTTAGATGCACCAAGCCACGAGCATTATAGCCAAGAACGTTCCTCTCCGAGACGTGGTATGGACGGAGTAACAACTCTGCTGCCACCAGATGTGTCCGACACCGGAAGCAATATTGCCGGACCATGTGCCCCGCCACTGCCATTGCCCTTGCCCCCGCCTTGACTGCGTCAAGTAGGCGAGGGAGGCTGAGTTGTGCGTGGTCGAAGATGGTCGCATTCTAATGCTTCGAGATGCACCAACCCACGAGGCCACGAGCATCATAGCCGAGGGCGCTTCCCTCCGGGCCGCGGTGTGGACCGAGGAAAGAAAATACGTATGTTTTATTAGAGGAAAGGCATACGCCCGACTTTATAAATAAAGCCATAAGGCAGGTAGCAACAGCATCACAGAAAAGTATCAAACACACCCAAGCCCCAACGCTGGGCGAGACGGCGAAGGATAAAGTCAGGTACATGGCTCCCACGCCAGTACACGACACGCAGGCCGGAAGAGAAAGATCCAACTAAAGCTAAAGCATCCGGCCCAAAAGAAGCAATCAAGCATCCTGCTCTTGTCTGCATAACTGAGACGCCGTCATCGATTTTGTAGGTCAGCATAGAGAGCGCCTCTTGGTCATCGACCTTAGTCAATGATTTCCACTGCTGCAGGAAACCACACGATTTAAATAAACAGTCAGCCGGTTTAGCCGGAAACACGTGCTCGATAGTAAATTTGTTCCAAGTTGTCCACACGGACCAGCATATAGCCCCCAAGCCCACCCAAAAGATGCGCCTAGATACACCGGAGAAGTTGGAAGCCAAGCTGCGCAACTCGGCAAAGGAGGCAGGGACCCAAGAGACACGAAGCCAGTCCCGCACGCAACTCCAAATAAGCTTAGCCAGGTGACAGTGAAAAAAGATATGATCCGAGTCTTCCCCATCACCGCAAAGGGCACAGAACTAGGAGCCCGGCCCATTTCTCTTACGAATTTGATCAGCCGAGGGCAACCTGCCTCGGAAAGCTTGCCACAAGAAAATTTTAATCTTAGGGGCAATACGTGCCTTCCAAATTTGGGAAAAACGATTGGTAGGCGAGCCACCAACGAGCTTAGAATAAAGAGACTTAACAGAAAAACGCCCAGAGGCAGAAAGCGGCCAAAGCACCGAATCCCTGACCGTCGAGAGCGTAGGGAAGAGGGCAGTAAGACGTTGCCAATCTTCAAACTCTACAGGCGACAGAGAGCGGCGAAAGGCCAGGTTCCACCCCTGGGATGCAAGCTTCGCAATAGAAATACAAGGATCAGAGCAGTAAGAGAAAAGGGTAGGGAAGGTCACAGAGAGAGGTGAATCTCCACACCACCAATCAAGCCAAAACCTAATCGAGGATCCGTCCCCAACAACAAACTTAACAAAAGATTGAAAAACAGGTCTAACTTTGACCAGAGACTTCCAGAACTGAGAGCCACCACGCGGCAGAGCAAACATCGGGCTCGAGGACGGAAAATATTTAGCCTTAAGGATCGACAACCAAAGGGGTTGATCCTCAGCGCTCATAATCTTCCACCACCGTTTAATCATCAAGCATTGATTCATGATGGAAGTATTAAGAATTCCTAACCCCCCAAGGTTTTTGGGCCTGCACATCAATTTCCATTTGACGAAGCGATATTTGCGACGATTGTCCGCAGCATTCCAGTAAAACGCCCCATGGTGTTTGTCAAAACCAGCATGAACCCCAGCCGACAAGAGATAGAAGCCCATAAGGAACATGGGGAGGGAGGAGAGGCAAGCATTAATTAGAGCCACTTTACCAGCATTCGTATTATATCTGCCCCGCCGGGGAAGGACCCTATTCCCCACCTTTGTGACTACCGGGGCAAAATCTTTGGCATGAAGCACATCCGGGGAAATAGGCAAACCCAAGTACTTGAACGGATAGGAACCCAGCTTACAGTTAAGAAGGTGGGCCACTCGCGCGGCTTCCGATTCGTCCACACCAGTCACAACCACTTCGCTCTTGGCGAAGTTAATCTTAAGCCCCGACATCGCCTCGAAGCTTAATAAAATAAATTTGAGGTGGGCAAGGCAGGCCTCATTCAACTCGACCATAATAATAGTGTCGTCCGCGTATTGGAGATGGGTCAGACCATGGGGAATAAGATTAGAACAAACCGGAGTAATGTGCCCACAAGTGGCTGCCCTGGAGAGCAGGCGAGATAAAGCATTTGCAACAAAATTGAATAAAATGGGAGAGGCAGGATCGCCTTGCCGCAGGCCCCTACCATTGGCAAAGAATTTGCTAACCTGACCATTAATATTGATGGCAGTGTGGCCTCCCGAGACCAACTGCATAATCCTGTGGACCAGGGTCCCCTCAAACCCTTTGGCCAATAAAACTCTACGTAAAAAAGGCCAACTCACCGAGTCGTAGGCCTTCTCAAAGTCTAATTTTAGAATCACCGCTTTCGACTTGCGAATCTTAAGGTCATGAATGATTTCATGCAAGCAAAGAACCCCGTCCAGAATGAAACGACCCTTAATGAAAGCCGACTGAAAAGGGCTAATGGTACGGTGGGCAATGGGGGAGAGGCGAGTGGCTAACCCTTTAGCCGGAAACTTGGCAAAGTTATTAATAAGGGCAATCGGCCAAAATTGCGAGATCAAGTCCGCGCCCTTGACTTTAGGAATAAGGGTAATGACAGCGTAATTAAGGCGAGAGATATCCACCGTACCCAACCAGAACCCTTGGATAATCGTACAAATGAGAGGCCACAACTGTGGCCAGAATTTTTTAAAGAAGGGGATAGAAAAACCATCTGGGCCGGAAGCAGCATTCGGGTTAGCGGAGCTAATCACCTGCCAGATCTCTTCGTCAGATAAGGGGACCATCAGGCCCGAATTTTCGCCCGGAGAGATCTTAGACCCCTCATCCCAGAAGTCAGAGCAGAGGCCAAGCCCAGGGTCTGGCTTAGAGCCGAGTAGATTGGAATAAAAGCTAACAATGTGATTCATGATGAGGGACTGGTCCGAAACTCTAACGCCGTCAATCAACAGAGTGTCAATGAAACATCTTTGGCGTCTGCCATTCGCGATCACAAAGAAATATGCCGTCATAGCATCACCTTTCTGTTGGGGAACGTAGTAATTTCAAAAAAAATCCTACGCACACGCAAGATCATGGTGATGCATAGCAACGAGAGGGGAGAGTGTTGTCCACGTACCCTCGTAGACCGACAGCGGAACCGTTATCACAACGCGGTTGATGTAGTCGTACATCTTCACGATCCGACCGATCAAGTACCGAACGTACGGCACCTTCGAGTTCTACACACGTTCAGCTCGATGACGTCCCTCGAACTCCGATCCAGCCGAGTGTTGAGGGAGAGTTTCGTCAGCACGACGGCGTGGTGACGATGATGATGTTCTACCGACGCAGGGCTTCGCCTAAGCTCCGCAACGATATTATCGAGGTGTAATTTGGTGGAGGGGGGCACCGCACACGGCTAAGAGATCAATAGATCAATTGTTGTGTCTCTGGGGTGCCCCCTGCCCCCGTATATAAAGGAGCAAAGGGGAGGCAGCCGGCCAAGGGGAGTGGCGCGCCAAAGGGGGGAGTCCTACTCCCACCGGGAGTAGGACTCCTCCTTTCCTTGTGGGAGTAGGAGAAGGGAAGGGGGAAGGAGAAAGAAGGAAGGGGGCGCCCCCCTCCCTAGTCCAATTCGGACTAGCCCATGGGGAGGGGTGCGGCCACCCTTTGGGGTCTTTCTCTCCTTTCCCGTATGGCCCATTAAGGCCCAATACGAATTCCCGTAACTCTCCGGTACTCCGAAAAATACCCGAATCACTCGGAACCTTTCCGAAGTCCGAATATAGTCGTCCAATATATCGATCTTTACATCTCGGCCATTACGAGACTCCTCGTCATGTCCCCGATCTCATCCGGGACTCCGAACTCCTTCGGTACATCAAAACTCAATAAAACTGTCATCGTAACGTTAAGCGTGCGGACCCTACGGGTTCGAGAACTATGTAGACATCACCGAGACACCTCTCCGGTCAATAACCAATAGCGGAACCTGGATGCTCATATTGGTTCCCACATATTCTACGAAGATCTTTATCGGTCAGACCGCATAACAACATACGTTGTTCGCTTTGTCATCGGTATGTTACTTGCCCGAGATTCGATCGTCGGTATCTCGATACCTAGTTCAATCTCGTTACTGGCAAGTCTCTTTACTCGTTCCGTAATACATCATCCCGCAACTAACTCATTAGTCGCAATGCTTGCAAGGCTTATAGTGATGTGCATTACCGAGGGGGCCCAGAGATACCTCTTCGACAATCGGAGTGACAAATCCTAATCTCGAAATACGCCAACCCAACAAGTACCTTTGGAGACACCTGTAGAGCACCTTTATAATCACCCATTTACGTTGTGACGTTTGGTAGCACACAAAGTGTTCCTCCGGTAAACAGGAGTTGCATAATCTCATAGTCATAGGAACATGTATAAGTCATGAAGAAAGCAATAGCAACATACTAAACGATCGAGTGCTAAGCTAACGGAATGGGTCAAGTCAATCACGTCATTCTCCTAATGAGGTGATCCCGTTAATCAAATGACAACTCATGTCTATGGCTAGGAAACATAACCATCTTTGATTAACGAGCTAGTCAAGTAGAGGCATACTAGTGACACTCTGTTTGTCTATGTATTCACACATGTATTATGTTTCCGGTTAATACAATTCTAGCATGAATAATAAACATTTATCATGATATAAGGAAATATATAATACTTTATTATTGCCTCTAGGGCATATTTCCTTCACCTTCAAGGTCCAATTAAGGGCACCTCGTTGGCGCCAGTAAATTTCTAACTGTTGGTGAAGCATCATCAAAGCGTCTTCCAGGGAGTAGCGAGTAGCCCACTGAGAGGCGGAGAGCCCAGATGAGTCAGCCGATTGGTCCAAATCCCGAATTTGAGATTCAAGGGACTCTTTGTCTCTACGCAGCTCGGCCGCCCTATTCCGAGACCACCCCCTCAAGAATTTACGCAGCTCATAAGACAACTTGTGCCAATCATCCATGGGGCCAAAGGAGCGATGAGGAGAAGATAGAAGATTAGTAATCTTAAAAACCATCATGTCACAAAAACCCTCAACAACAAGCCAAGAAGCATCAAACTGGAAACGGGAGGGAGAAACAAGTGAAAGGATACCGGCATCCAGGATCAGGGGAACATGATCAGAGCCCACCGCAGGCCTTGCCTTAAGTAGCGCGCGGGGAAACAACGAATCCCATTGATCAGAAACAAAAACCCTGTCCAGCACCGACCGGACAGGGGAGGACTGATGGTTAGACCAGGTGAAACGCGCCCCCACCCTAGGGAGCTCACGAAGCGCGCAATTACTAATGAAATCATAAAAAGCATTGGCAAGAGGCCAGGAGAAATTAGGATTGTTCTTGTCGGCCGGAGAACGTAACAAATTGAAATCACCCCCAATTAAAAGAGGAATATTACAAGCTTCAATCTTAATCGACAGTTCATCCAAAAAGAGAGGAGCAAGCGTGTGATCTGCAGGACCGTATACCACCATAAATTCCCACAAAGTATTGAGCTGACGATGGTGAACCACACAGCTAGCCCAAAAGATGCCATGATCAAA
The DNA here is from genome assembly GCF_002575655.3 of Aegilops tauschii subsp. strangulata. NCBI lineage: Eukaryota > Viridiplantae > Streptophyta > Magnoliopsida > Poales > Poaceae > Aegilops > Aegilops tauschii. Next base: position 20,396,031 of record NC_053038.3, on the reverse strand, counting down.
AGCAATGAGATCAAAAACGTCCCGCTTGGACCCAATCAGGATTCCCCCAGAATGGCCCAAGGCAGGGAGAAAGTGCCAATCAAACCTATCCATCCCAGCTATCGCTGAGAGTTCAGAAGGGGAAAAGGATTCCTTAAACGTTTCGACCAACCCTAAAATGTCAATATGTTCACCACAAACCAAGTCATGAATCTGGTCACGGCGCCCCCTAGCACCGAAACCACGAATATTCCAGAATAAAGCTCTCATTTGAAGGAAAGGTTTTTAATACGAAGACTCAATCTGCACGGAGCCACACAAGGCTTAGATTGTTTGGGACGCCCAACCTTAGCAAGGGCCGGGGGGCAGACGACTGGCCACAACCATTTGTCGCCTCCAACCCCCCGGCCTGGCCCTGAGCACCAGCAGGACCAGCACCCTTCGCGGCCTCCACGGCCTTAGCAATAGCAGCCTGGGTTGCCTCATTGGCCCTAATGACAGAAAGAAGGTGAGAGAGAGAGCCCATCCCCGGTATAGCAGCCACCCCAATATCAGACATGATATGCAACAAATGATCATCTGACAGAGCTGGTAAAACAAGGCGAACGGGAGAAGCAGGAAGAGATGGTTGGGCAGACGAACCTGAAGGATGGAGATCCCTGGCCGCGGCACGCCGTTCTGCCCGCACCGCCACCGAAACGCCAGAATCGCGCACGCGCCGGCCCTTCCGCGCCGTGGACGCCGGAGAATGCAGCATAGGGGAGCACCGGATCGGTGACGCCGGCCCAGGGCCAGACCCCGAGGCGGAGCCCAGATCCTTGTCCAGACGACGAGCCAGACCCGCCGCCGAAAGCTTGGAAGTGGAGGAGGCCCGACTCTTAGCCGAGAATTTCTGGACCGATGACTTCTTCTTCTTCTTAGTTGAGGGCTCGGTGGAGCGCAAGGGGGAAGCGGGAAGATCCTCGATCCCAGAGAAGGACGGAGACTGCGGACGAGTAGGCACATTGGAGCACACACCAGAGAAGGGGGTCCCCTTACCAACAGCAGCGTCACAAGAAGCCAAGTCCTCCTTCTGAGGATTAGGAGTAGGGGCATTATCCTTGAGCAGCTCGCGTTCATCCGGATCCAACTTATCCCATTCAGATTGCGTAAAACGCGGATCAGTACCTCCACTTGGGTTATGCCCCCCAGCCGAACCATCCCCCTGCATGTCATCTTGGTCCGAAGGCTTGGAAGGAGGAGGCGGAGGTGGAGCACGGGGTTCAGCACCCTCCACCCAAACCCGAAGTCGCACACCCTCAGGAGAAGGGAAGACATCAACGGAACCATGAACACAGACGGGGTCGATGCACCAAACATTGAGACAAACCGGACCAACCTTGCCCAGAGATTCCGAATCCACTTCCACGGGCTTGCCAATGAGCTTACCAAACGCCATCATGAACTCCACCGATCGAAGCCCAACTGGCACGTCGTCAACTAGCACCCAAATCTTGCTGAGAGGGCCCACCGCCTTGGCACCACAAGTAGCCGCTTTGACAGATACCACAAGCTGGTTCAGGGGGAGGGTAAAATTGGTGCACGAGGAGATCATCCTTAGACAGTCCTTGGAGGGGAAAACCACTGCGAATTCATACTCTGAAAGCTGGCGCACCTGCCAGTCCCAGCCACCATCGTCCCATATTTTCAAACCATCCAGGAGGGTCTGCGGAGAAATCAACTGGCCACACACCGTGATGATGGCCGCGTTAGAGAGGGATGGCGCAGCCATCACCACAGGAACATCAGCGTCCAGAGCGAAGAAAGAACATCCGGGTAAACCCAAGCCAAACAGAATGAAGGAGGGGCTCTTGGTACGGTTACGGCAGTCCACAGTAAGATGACCATCGGAGCGACAAATGAGGCAGAAGGGTGGGTTAGTGCATGTAGATTGGAAGTGGTTCGGCGATGGCAAGCAAAACAAGTCAGGGTCGGTGAAGGGCCCGAGGAAGCGGGATGCTGGCGAGGAGGGGGAGGCGGCGGCGGCGGCAGGATGCCATCACCACGGATTGTAGAAGGGGCACCCAAAGCAGAGGGAGGAGGACGCCAATCCCCAGCCTGTGAAGAGGAAGAGCCAGGCCCGAAGCGCGGCCCCGAGCGAGAGGCAGCGCCCGCCGCAAACGAGCGAGGAGGTGGCCGGGGCGGAGGGACCGGGCCCCTGGCCGGAGCGGGACGCGGCACCGACGAGGAGGAGCCACCGCCAGCCGAAGCAGCAGCGGCCTCCCACGGATCCAGCCCCGACCCCGACGCACCACCAGATCCAGGGAGCGCCGTCCCAGATTTGGCCACGGAGCGCTCCGGCCCCGCCTCCCAATCCTCCCGCTCGCCCGGCAGCACGCGCACCGCCCGCTCAGATTCGAGCTTCGACCGCAGCTCCGCCTCATAGGTCAGATCGACACCATCGCCCGGCGAAGCTTCACGGGCCCGCTTGCTACCCGAAAGGGCCTCGGAGGAGGAACCCCTAGACTTGTCCATGGCGATCACTTCAGCGAAGGAGAGGAGGAGAGGAGGTGGGGAGGAAGCGGATCTGGAAAAATGGCGGATAGGGCGACGCGCCCTGCGGATATCGGCGGCGGAAGCAGGAAACCCTAGGAAGGGGGGAGAGGCACCGCGGCGCACCCATAAATAGCCACAACAGGCCAGGCCAGAGGGGGCCGAATGGGCCGGAACGGGACCGCAGGCCTGGGAAGGGGACGGACGCGGAGCAGTGGCCACAACCAGCTGTCCCGGGCCCACAGACGAGAGGGGGGAAAAGACTCGAGGGACGACAGAGCCGGGGGCCCGGGCGGCCCAGCCCGAATCGAACCAGGCGCCGCCAGGCCCACGAGCCCACCAAGGCCCAGCTCGATCGCAGGGCAGACCGGATCTAGGGTTTGGCCACCAACCGCCCCCGCAAAATCCGGCGCGACCGCCGCCACGGCCGCCGGCCCGGGCCGGAGAGGAGGAGGGCGAGCAGGACTAGCGACCGGAGACGCCACATCAGCCAAATCCAACATCACAGCGGACGGGGAGGGACCGAGGAGACCACGCTCAGGGGAAGGAGCCGGGCCCCGACCCGCACGCCGCCGGCGCCGACCAACGCACCACCACCCCGACGACCCAGAGGGAAACGACATCGGCCGGCCCCGGCCACCCGGAGCAAATTTTCGGGCGCGGCCCGACGCAGGCACGGGTGGCACCACCGACACCACCACCGACGGAGCGCACTCCTCCGAATCAGAATCCGACTCCACCGAGTCGCCCAGCGCCCAGAAACGCGAACCGGTGAAGGACGCCGCCGAAGAGGAGCAAGGAGAGCCAACCCGACCCGCAGATAACGGAGGGGGCGGCGGGAGGGAGGGGAAGGCGGGGGAGCCATGGGCCGCGGCGAGGACAGGGGAGGAGGAGGGGAGCGGGGAGCGGGGGGATGAAGGGAGAGAAGGGAGAGGAGCCATCTTCATGTAATGCATGGTATGGGTGACTAGTAAGCTTCAAAATTAAAATTATAATGAATTACTTAATTACTTTGGTAGTTATACAAAATTATCAAAATCCATTTTGTTCTCCTGATAGAAAACAAGCCATTACCTAGCAGGTGGGAAAAAACATTCAGGTAAACCCATGTGATTAGTAAATAACACTTTAAAAGGCCTCTTGGAAAAACAAACTTGCATTGAAATGCTGGTGAGGCCGTGATGCATTATCGTCCCCTAAAGTTAATTATGGAGCTAACCGATCAGTGTACTGTGGATCATGCGCCACTGATTATGCTTCTACCGAAAGGACTAGAGTAGACGTTGCTGAATGCGAGATTTTAGAGTAAGAGCGCACGTAATTATACACGGGCGCTCGTCGCACTCCGACTAGTATCATCAGTCTAATTAAGCATCATCGGCTCAAAAAAAGGGGTCTAATCAAGCATCATGCAAACACGTTAGCACACGCGCGCTCGAGGCAGGTGCCATCATTGCTGCCGTGGTAGACGACTGGTCAGCTGAGATGAGACCCAGCTGCTATTCTGGGGTGGCCTCCAGAGCTCTTTCGAAAATGGCCTGAACATATTTGGTCGGTTGAGGTAGTATGTGCTTTCATGGCCGTGGACCGAAACCAGATGAACAAAACTGCATATGGCTATTCTTTTCTTGTTTCTGTTGGCATGATTTTGACTGTACGTGGTACTTACGTAGTCCGTTTCAAATCCTCGAGCTTCAAGTTTTATTTTATCTAACGTCAAGTGGCTACTCTTATCCGTATGTTCAGGCAGCAAGAAATGCCTTGTGAAACCAACAGAGGCAGTCAGTCCTACCCTCAAAAAAAAAAAGAGGCAGTCAGTCCTTGAGCAAGCCGACGCATGCAGCAGGGTACACACATTTCCTGCATCCGTGGCTGACCGGCAGGTCGATCGAGGCGGCGAGCGTCGGCGTTGCAGCGGTGGCCTCTTTCTTTACTCCATCCGGCTAGACCGACCTGCACAAGTTTGCAGCGGCCGTGGCCTGTCGATCTACTAGCAATCTACTAGCATATGATAAGATGCTACGTACATTACTCCGTGGCCTCAGAGCGTCAGAATCGGCTCAGACCAGACGAGGCAACGGACGCCCTTTCACGTCGGCATCAAATGCGAGCGCGGCGCCGGCTGCCTTCTCGGAGCTGCCTTGCCGCCCTTGTGTCATTCCCGGTCTCCGCCTCGAGCGCCGTGCATGCATGCAACGCTCGTCGTCGTCGATCGATCGTGTGCTGACAAAGAAGTTTCTTGGTCTATTTGTATTTATTTATTTAGTGTGTGAGGGGGGCACAGCCGACACTGTGCATTAGTACGTAGTAATATTTGTGGTTGTAACTACAGAAAACTTGTCTGGTGGTGGTGGATCAAACCAAACATGTCGGCCACAGGACAGAGACGGTACAAACTTCTCTACTGAATCAGCCTCCTAATCAGCCTCGTAATTACTCCTTGTCTCCTTCCACTCTCACGTTTGAGCAAGTTTTTTTTTTTTTTTGCTCTCCAAACAATCATGTTGAAGCTAGTTCTTGAAACCCAGGGCGAATACGATTTGATATCCTGAAGAATACGACAAATTTTATTTTGCCCTTGTGCAGCAAACAGTATAGTTGGCGGATATTATTCCCCGCGTAGGCCGGGGGATAGCGATCAAACGTGTACCCCCCGCGAGCCTTGTCCTTTGCATGGGCAAGCCCATTCCGGGTTTTAACCTACTGGTTTGGGAAGCTTCTAGAACCTGATTTTTTTTTCTTTTTTTTTCTTTTTTTTCCTTTTCTTGTATGTTTATTTCTTTTTTCGCTTTCTTTTTTGTTTATTCCTTTCTGTTTTAAATTTTGAAAATTTCAAATAAAATTTTAATCTATTTTTATAACAATGAACTTTTTTTGAATTTACAAACATTTTTTGGAAGTCGTGAAAAAATGTTCAATGAATGAACATTTTCTAAAATTCATAAACATTATAAATATCCGTGAATATATATATATATATATATATATATATATATATATATATATATATATATATATATATATATATATATCTATATATATATATATATATCTATCTATTCGTGTGATGCCAGCAGGATGAGCCACGTCCTACTGGGTCGGTCCACCACCGGCACACTGAGGCGAGGCAGCTGTGCGCCTTCCAGTAGGCGGCATATAGCCGCGCCCAAATAGTTCCTTAGCCGTGCCTACGCATATATAAAGAAAAGAACGCACAGTAGTTATCCCGGTTTAAGGAACATTTTTTTTGAACTATTTGGATTTCTTACCACATGTGTTATGTGGTAGTTTAAGGAAGATTCTTGAAAGTTCCATGGTTCATATTTTTTCTTTTCCGGTTTGCCATCTGTTGTTCACTTGTTTTCTTTTTTGGGGGAGTTGGGGGGGCGTCCTGTTTGTTTTTTATTTTTATTTTCCCTTTTTCGCCTTTTACTTTTTGTTATTTAAAAAACATTTTTTTTAGAAAAATGTAACTTAAAAAAACTTTAAAATGAATTTTGTGAATATTTATCTTTTGAACTTCTTGAATATTTTTCAAAACTAAAAGCTTTGAACTTTATATATTCGTGGACAATTATGAGTTCGCAAAGAAATTTTCAAATTTGCAAACATTTTTTGTACTACCGAATAATTTTTCAGATTCACGAACATTTTTTCAAATTCCTCTAAAAAAGCATGTTTATCTATAGTCCAGTAGCCACTGGATTTTTACTAGTTAGTGATCGTGCGATAGAAAGGTCGACCGTGTGATTGAGAGAAGCTGCCCTGGGGACCCAACACTAATGGACACGGCCCACGTGCATTTCATGCGAGCCACCTGGATCTTCGCGACACCTGAAGAACTAGATAGGAGCTCCCAAAGAACAACAATGTAAACAACACTACCATTCCTATACACTGTTTTCCACTTTGAACAATGTCGGGGAGCCCATAGTCATCGCTCTAAGCGGCGAATAGGCGCTATATCACTCAGGTAGGCCTGCGCAGTGTCACAAACCGAACATCATTTAGTGAAATTTCAGGGACCAACTAGTTAACGAGCGCTCCTTCGGGAGCCTCGCAACGATCAGTGCCACTTGGCGCGCTCTCAGCCATTCGTCACGTGTCGCGCTCTGGACGCTCCCTCCAATTTTTTTTTAATTTTTCCGCACGCGTTTTCGGCTTTTTAAACGGTTTTTTTCGACGTTTTGGTTTTCCCCCGGTCTTCCTTAGCATTTCGACCAAAAACAAATTTGAAAAAAAAAATTGCGCGAAAAAACGCGTTTACTTTTTTTTCCTTTCATGAAAATTCACGTTTTTTCTTCCGCGAGAGGCACGGTTGTGCTTTAGCGAGAGTCACGGCCGTGCCTTTCGAAAACGAAAAAAAACATGTTTTCTGTTTTTTTTCTTTCGCGAGAGTCACGGTTTTAATTCCGCGAGAGGCACGGTTGTGCTTTCGTGAGAGTCACGGCCGTGCCTCTCGGAAAGGGAAAAACAAAACGCGTTTTCTGTTTTTTTTCTTTCGCGAGAGTCACGGTTTTGCTTCCACGAGAGGCACGGTTGTGCTTTTGCGAGAGTCACGGCCGTGCCTTTCGAAAAGGGGAAAAAATAGGCGTTTTTTGTTTTTTTTTCTTTCGCGAGAGTCACGGTTTTGGTTTTGCCAGAGGCACGGTTGTGCTTTCGCGAGAGTCACGGGCGTGCCTTTTTCGGAAAGGGAAAAAACGCGTTTTCTGTTTTTTTTTCTTTCCACGAGAGTCACGGTTTTGCTTCCACGAGAGGCACGGTTGTGATTTCGCGAAAGGCACGGGCGTGCCTTTTTCGGAAAGGGAAAAAACCATGCTCCCGGTTTGGTTTTTTCGTGAAAAAAAAGTTCGCCAAAACCTATCAACATGGGATCTAGTTTTGAAGATCTCGACGCGAGGAATCCAATGGTGAAAACGGTTTGAGATTTGGACGCACGGTTTAAGAGATAAAACGTTTTGAATAAACGAATCTACAAAAAAAGGAAAACTCCCCGGTTGCGACAAGTGGCGCGCTACATGTGCGCCACTTGTCGTGACCTGGGAAGATGGAGTGTTCTTTGCAACGAGTACTCCTTAATTAGTGATTTCGGAAATTTCACGTGTGAATGTACCTCCATGTTTTTTTCTTTTTGAGTGTGTTGACTTTCTTGGATTTTTTTTGGATATCTGATGAATGAACTTGGTAACTTTGCAAACTCTATCGCCTGGAACCTTGAACCTTCCTTATGACACTTGTGACCCAAAATATTAAAATGTTCATTCATTTGTTGTCCATTGTAGGAAACTTATTTCTTTCTTTGCACCTATGATTCTTCAATTTTTACCATAGCTTCTATGACGTGTATAAAGCCCATTTCTAAAAAAAACTATTGTTATGTCATTATGCAATATTTCTATTTATTCAATATACCTTTTGTGTCAATTATTGGCTCATAAAAATCAAAGTATATTTTCACTGCCTCCAAAAATTATGAAACTAGGTGGACGTTTGTGCCCCTTTGTCATCTAGTAAAATTCTTGACTCCATTAGAGCTAGTAAAAATATTATTTTGCTATTTTAGGAAATGTCTATTTGACAACCCTTTCAATGCAACTACCTTTTCTATCGCTTCAAAAATTATTAAATAATTCATATACACTCTAATGATGCCTAGGGACACAAAGTAATGAACCAACCTTGCTCCAATTTTGGGCAGAGCATCCAAAAGCCCTTTCTATCATAAAAGACACTTTGTGAAGGAACTGTATTTTACTCTGATCCATTATGTATGATATTTTTACACAATGATCACCATCCCAAATTATCCCGCTAGAAAGAAGACCATTAGCAATCTCCCATACAACGGATGCCAAATATCTGTTATGTTGACATGCAAGCTTATGTTTGAAAAGCATTAGCAATCCAGAGCGCCTATATTGCATGGTGATAGGGCAATGAGCCCCGTCCCCCGCGCCCGACGACTTGTCATCACACGCATGCCTAGCCTAGCTAGCCCCTCTGAGGCAGCTACCCCCAACCCAGTCCCCAGTTGCGAGCGACGCACGAACCCTCTAGAGCCCGATCACCCTCCCCCCCCCCCCCCTCCCCCCTTAGCTCCCAGTCACTCCACACGAAGTCACCTGAGCTTCGCGTATGCAATTAATGCAGAGCTCCTCGCACAACATATTTAAGCCCTCACTAGCCTCCCTTTGCACTCGGAGCTCTCTCTCTCTATTCATCAGACAGCTCCCTCCAAAGGTACGCTATCCATACCCCTCTTTTTTGCTCACATTCGTTCGCGGAAGCCCTACCATTGTTTTGCCCGATTCGATCAATACAACGCAACTTGATTCCTCTCCTCATACATAAATTTCGATTGGATGCTATGCGAGTCGATGCCGTTCACTAGAAGCAGGAGAGCAAGCCAAAATCGTCGATGATCCCAACCTCCCCGCCGACCAACGACTACACAATGGGATGTGCAGCATCTTGCTGAGCTCGTGGATATCAAGATCGTCGTGAATGGTCCCGATAGCCCTCGTCAGAGAATCCATCTGTTCTCGCCGGATTTTCGCGGGAGGAAACGACAAATACCGGTCAAACCGCGTTGACCCATGCCCACCATCAGCCTCTCCAAGGCCCTGGGCCTGGACATCAGCCACTTAATCGCGCCGGGCCTAATTGTCGACCCATCCTCTCCTTCAAGCCAGCCCAGCTTCAGCCCATGACCCAGTTGTTATTCGTCGCCCTATCCAATGGTTAGCAAGCCCATCTAGCAAGTTTTCGCCCACAGCACAACACCCCTCTGGTTATATTTTCATTAGCGTAATTCATCTCATTTATGTTTCTCCCGCAAAGAAATGTATTCATGCCTGGTACGTGTCCGTCTGGTTCAAAGAGAGAAGTCAGTTTTTTAGTTTTGCCCTTGAAACTTCAAAGCCATATAACTCTTCAACTGTAATTCCGGTTGAGGTGATTCCAGTCCTATGTGTTTCTCTTGGAGAGCACAATCTTTCAGTACCACTTTTATTCAGTTTGCATGACATAAATTTGGCACCCATGTCCAGTTTCATTTTCAGCCTTTTCCAGAGCAGAATATTATCGATAGACCCCATCCTTGTGTTCCTCGCACCATTCATCGATACTCTTCTGCCTAAGGCAAGCCAACCACCTAACATATGCCTCTGAACTTTGCATCCGAGTTTTCTGAAATATTTGATGACCATGCTTTATGTTGCATTCGATTTATCTGTCGGTTTTACTATATATATTTTTGCAGGGGAGTTTTATTACATGTGGTGGCTACGCTTTTATTTAGATATGTTTGATATGCCATGTTAATATGCTATAGGTGTGTTATACTTTTGTTATGCATATGCCATGCTATTGCTTTATACACATCCTTGTGATCAAACAAGAACTGTGAAGAAAAATCTCCACCCTAAGATGTACCGGAAAGTGGTGGGACCACTACTTTTGCTTCTCGGTCAATGTGGACCTTGTTCAATATTGGTTTTATTTGTTGATGTTTTTGTAGGCTATCGATCCCGTCTTGCTGATTTGCATCTCACTGTACCGGGTCTCATCTCCTTGCATAATACCACTTAATAATAGTGATGTAGAAGATTTAAGGATATGACAGTGCATCTTTAGTATGAGGAAAGAGACGCGCAACTCGATTTATCATAGTACGGACTGCAATTTACTCGAACGATCACACTAGTTGCCTCTGAAGATGTGCAAAATTCAAAAGTGGTACATCCAAAAATGAGGCTTCGATCACACTGAATTTATATGTGTATAAAGAAAATTCAGTCGAAAGATTGTGCATGACATAAAAGTGGTACATCCAAAAATGAGGCCTCAATCACGCTCAAATGATCACACTAGTTGCCTCTGTCTGAAGACGCGCAAATTCAGTCGTCGTAGTACAGACTGCAATTTACTCAAATGATCACACCTGGTCACATGCATGAGCCTTCTGCTGTTCTTGGCTTCTTTGGATCCTGCTCGCCTTCAGCAGGCCCGTGCTCTCTTTTCATGGCGCTAGGTTTCTCTTCACCGCCAAGGAGCTGAATGGACATCAATATTATCACACTATTGATTAATGTAAGCACGGAGAAGAGATTAGCGGTAACATATTACCGCATTCAGCCAACGGCATATGGATGGATGGAGATGATGTTTAGTTGTTACCACTTTCCCTGTGTTTCCATCTGCCATGCCTTCCACGTCCACGGCCCGAGGCGTTCTACAGAAATCACTGACGATCTGAACAGATGTTAGTGGAGCAGAACTCAAACCGTCTCATGGTGAACGTATTTCTCACGTCCCGTAACACGAACATGGATATATACTCGGTCGAGGACGCAGGCAGTCAATTCAAAGAAGAAACCGTGCTGGAGGAGAAGAGAGATTGGAGCCACCTTCTGGAAGGCATCCTTCGTCTCCTCCGCTGCCGGATCGCCGGGGGAAGACAGGATCTCGAAGGCGCCGTCGATGCCATGGTGGCTGAGGAAGCTGAGAAGGCAAGGATCGATGGGATCCATCTTATCATACGGCGGACGCATTGTTAGAAGCTTGCCAGTTGGCAAGGGGGGCTAACGGCGGCGGGGTGGGAAAGGGGCGTGCGGTTTCTCGGACTGTGGAGCTGCGAGTCGCCCTTTTTATTCCCCGGGGAGGAGACGCCTGCGTGATTTTGGGCTAGCGGGGATGGAGCAGTCCACGAGAGTTGTTGTTTGACGCGGCACGCAGACGCCCTTGAGCCCACAATAGGCCCGTGCTACTAACCCAGTATATATCTTTGGTTTGGGCTGTGCCCGTTTCTTTTCTTTTGGTGATGTATAAATTTCTACAAAACAAAAAGATCTAGCTCAAAAAAAGAAGTGTTTATAAAAAAAAACTCAAAACAAGAGGTAAATGTTCAAAATCTTGTAGTGATGCTGCTCACTTTTCGGTAGCTATCGATCAATCATCGGAGAAGAGGCGCAGGCTGTTTCGGCCAAGACAACTTCCAAAACCCTGTAATAGTTGCAGCTGCACAGAAGTTGGCTGGCAAACAACGTGAAGAAATACGCCACATACTTCAGGGGCAAACTTGTGTGATCCACCCCGGAAGGAAAAAAATGTTTTGAAGGTGAATGTTGTTTTCTTGAGTGCTACTCCCTCCGTTCCGAATTACTTGTCTTGGATTTATCTAGTTACATCCGTACCTAGATTCATTTTAGTGCTAGATACATCCATATCTAGACAAATCTAAGACAAGTAATTCAGAACGGAGGGAGTAACTGCTAAGCAAGACAGATACATCAGCAAACAAAAGGTAAATGAAACTTCATCTCGATGCCATAGATGGCACGCCATCAGTATGCATGCTTTAACATTCTTTAGCGCTTCAATGCACATTACATATTCAAATATACACAAATGCCTATATAACACCACTCTGAACTTGTGCGAGTGAAATCCCCACAAGAGAACATTTGATTCAGAGTGACCTTTTGGACGAACGACACTCTTATTATGTACGTTAAAACAATGTATCTGAAGGCCAGCCTTTGCTTACAGGTGGAAAGGCATTTAATTGCTCTACTATAAACCACTAAAATTGGAACCAACGGATCCAAAAACAAGAAGAAAAACAGAGAACCAGAAGACCTGTAACCTACTTGAACCTAGTCAGTGATCATTAGATCGTTTGGAAGTTGTCCGAAAATGTCAGGGCAGCCGTCCCAGCTGCTCTTTTCTCTGGATTCCCAGTAACCACCGAGGTAGCGGTATGTGTCGCTACCTTTATCCTTCGCAAACCACCGAGGTTTCCACCCACTCTCCTGCATCTTCCGTGCCTGCAGTATAGTTGGGTACCATATCATGTCTCTATAATGATACATGAAGAACTTTTCGAGCCTATTATCATATGAATAATCCAAATGAGTTGAAGTGATTGTTATTTTCAGATCTGTAGAAGTCCAGTATGGTGTATCAGAGTTATACCACTCCAAAACTATTGAATGATCAAACTGAGCATATTAAATCCAAAATTATTGAAGTGAGTAAATCAAACTTATCAAGTCACATTATACTACGGTTGTTTGTGCCTAGTTCATGTCTTCTGATTTTTCACACATAAACAGCTGAAAGCCTGTGATGCTCATTTTACAGATAGTTGGCGCATCAGAATGGAGTCCAATGTGGTGCATCAGAACACAATTATCCACTAAAAAAAGACTTCACTACAAAATTATTGAATACAAAACAAACTTATTAAATACTCCCTCCGTATGAAAATATAAGACACTATGATAGTGTCAAAAAACATCTTATATTTTGATACAGAGGGAATAAAAAATACTGGAGCGAATAAACCAAACTTTTTTAATACATGGTAGCATAACAGAGAGCGAACCAGCATCTGGCCTGCTGTTACCAAGGGAATGCTTCGAATTTATTGTAGAGTATGAAACAGGTGGCAAAACCCAACCAGGACCTAACAGCCCAGAGTTTCTGTGCACAACATGGCGTATAGGTTTATTTCGATCCCACTAGGTAACTGTATGTAAGTTTATATTCGCAGCCATATGAATCCAGCATACTGGTAATCTCATTCAGACCTCGCAACTTCAGGCCATGGTTCATTTTAATAGATATTGTATTGCACTTACAAGCATGTGACACATCAGGCCATGGTTCATTTTAATAGATATTGTATTGCGCTTACAAGCATGTGACACATCAGGCCATGGTTCATTTCAGATATTGTATTGCGCTTACAAGCATGTGAATCGGCCAGAGGTGGTATGTAATTCAGCCAATCCAAAAGTTTGTTCAAGACAAATCAAATGTAAGCAAGGCATAGAGTTAATGAAAATAAGGAATGTGAAGGGTTAAGTTGACTAACCTGCCGTTGTCTCTGCTCAAGCCTCAACTTCTCAGCATTTGCTCTTTCATATTCACCATTCTCTAGGCACCTCTGGTCCGGTCGCAATCTTGAGTCTGTTGGTGGCAGTTTTTCCTGCATATAGGTTGGGTATATTCAATAATCAATCATTAGTGTAAGTCCACACATATATCAGTACGATGTTAAAGTGAAGCTTGCTGCAAAGCTAACACCCTCACCTTCAATCCAGGGGTAAGTTCATTTAATGTGATCGCAAAGCTAGTGAAATTGTATCGAGTGGGAAACTTTGGTGGTTTACTCCTTTTCCACAACAAATGGGCCTCTGAAAAATTCTCAGATCCTTTGCCTTTTCCAAAGCAATCACCCATCACGTAGTGCATGCTTTCATCCCATTTACCAAAGAGTGTAGCAACAGTTCGACCACTTCGGTCCTGAATAACACCTTGGACCTGCACATACATCAGTACAACTATGCTAAGTTAGACTAAGATGTTTGCACTATCGGAAAGTTAAGGTACTCACACAAATAAAGAGAGAAAATATACATAGTCTGGAGAATGAATAAAGAAATTCAGAACGACTTATAACTGGTCTTCTAAAAAGCCGTGTGATGAGAGTTTTTTTTGGCTGAAGCAATTAATTTGTCATGTTCACATTATTCAGATGGATGTGTGTGAAGTGTTTCGTAAGAAAACATATTGTTCAGCTGATGAACCTTGTTCTGAAGCAACAGAACAATAATTCAATTAAAGCAAATACCTAAGTGAGGAAAGTAATCAAGCGTTGAAGGCTTCATGAGGAGGGGTGCTGGGGGAGAAATATAGACAGATTTGGGTTACTTTTAGAAGTTCATTCATGCTTGAACCATGGACACAACCTCCCCTATTTCAGGGATGCCATCTTAAATAGATGGAAACTTATTTCTGACAGATTAAATTACGAACAAGGAAAAACAAACTACCAAATGATCAATGAGTGGTAATGTGCTTCGGCATCCTTGATATAAGCCACACCTTTCAGGCTCCACAACTCAACAAAGCTAACAGCAGTTCTGCGGGAGTATTCTTCCTTCAGTTGGTGTTTGGCAGGTCAAATTAAGGATGGAAATGGCAAGGGGAAATTAAGTGTCCTACCTTTGGCTGGTAGGATGAGTCAAAACATTTCTGGATTGGGAGTCAATGAGCTTTATGCTTTCGATTCTCGCTGTTTTATTCAGGTGGTACAAATAACATTTCAGCCCCATTTCTAGATAAAAGCCCACCCTCTGTATGAGGCTTCACTGCCCAAAAGGCTTAAGTTGGAATATGATCAAACTATTCAGAGCAGTATAGGTCAAAATGGCCCATTATGCTTTCAAATGAATCTATATAAATTGTTAAAAAATACGTCTTGCCAAAAGGCACAGATGCATCACTTGCTTTAACTAATATGCACGGAAAAGCATCATCTTAGTGACAAACAAACTGCTAAGTTAGGAAGTAAAAGGAGAAATCAGAAGAACAAGCATTCAAAATACATCTAGTATACAGGCAATTTATTAAATACCTGATGAGGGTTGCGATCAATAATTGACTGCTCCTTGAACTTCAGCTTACATGAATATTCACGATTACCTTGTATGCGCATAGTACCATAGTGATCACAATACAGTTTACCCAATATGAGATTGTAAATGGAAGTGGTCACCTGTGATAGCATATTTTCAGTTAGTCATTTCAGAGTTAATCATTTCATAGAGTTAACCATTTCTTGGTAACTACTCCCTCCGTCCGCGAATAAGTGTACATCTAGCTTTTGTCCTAAGTCAAAGTTTTAAAACTTTGACCAATTTTATAGGAAAACGTAGCAGCATTTATGGCACTAAATTAGTACCACTAGATTCGTTTTGAAATGTACTTTCATAATATATCAATTTGATATCATATATGCTACTACTCTTTTCTATAAAGTTGGTCAAAATTCTAAATCTTTGACTTAGGAAAAAAGCTAGATGTACACTTATTCGCGGACGGAGGGAGTAGGTAATAATACCTTGCTCCACTGGAAAACTTCACCATCATCAAACTCCAGTGTTAACACACCAACAGGATCAAGTTGAATGGAGCGACCCCAGAACTTGCTCTTCAGGTTGCTATCTGCCCAAAACCTCCAGCCATTTCCCTCACAGTGGCATGCAACAACCATTGGATGATGACTGACCTGGCAAGTGGTATTGAATATTTTTATATAAATCAACATGCAGAAGCAGACAAACTAAACTTGAAGAAAATCTGTAGGGGCCTCAAGTATCTGTTAAGTCTACAAACGAAAGGCCATTTGGTGATTCAATAGGTACGGAGTAGAAAATCCAAAGTAACGACTACATGGAGCACTGCAGCAGTATTGCAGCAGGCTGTTCTTAAAGAAGATTCAAACTAGTCCATGGAGAAGTTTAAGGTGTTAAGTTACACAAGCAGAATGTAAGAAATAAGTTAGGAGAATAAACAGTGGACTATGCTAACCAACAGTAGGAACCTGTTATTCATATTACTGGATTTCTAAAGGTTCATAAACATACCTTTTCTGAGAAAAAACGAAGACCTTTGTCTGGATAATCTGCTTCATAGGTCTCCCCAAGAAGAGGGTTGAAGGGCTTACAACTCCTTCCATCCGTAGAGGCATAACCAGAAACAGCAAATGCTGCAACGCTTAGAATCCTCATCAGACTATCCCCCTGAGTATTCAACATAGAGATGTAAGATGCATAAATGTGGTTCATCTCACGGTAGAAATAAGCAAATAAACATGTTCAATCACAAGTTAGTTCTTGCCACTACTACAGATAACATGCACACAGAGAAGTTCTGACATCTTTGCAAAGAAACAAAATGGTGGAGAGGTTAAACATAATGACACCAAGAAGTGTTAGAGGCGGATTTAGAATGCACTCAAATGAGTTTAGAGCAAAATGGAAGACATTCCATAAAGGTGTAATATGTAGGACAAAAACAGGAGTAATCACATCAGTACATTGATATCCTCTTTGGTACTAACCAAAACTAAGATTGGATATATGCTACAACTGCAAAGCAGGAGATAACAAGAACCTGGAGAGGAGTAGATGACACAATGCAAAATCGAAAGAAACCACCTCTAAGCTACTTAAGTTTCAGGTTAAGCTACTTAAGTTTTAGTATGAAAGGGAAAGTCACGCACTTCCCTTGACATGCTGAGAATAGTGAGGAAGAAGACATACCCTTTTGCCCCATTCATATGCACGATCAATAAGGTAGGAATACTCAAGATCCTCGAAACATTTTTGTAATGATGAAAGAGGTTCATTGAAGTAAACAGGCAGACAGACTTTGGTAAGATCCTTTCCTATGTTGTCCTTGATCATTGACCACAAACTAACACCCTTCTCTTTCTCAACTGGATCTGGTAGCTTCTTACGCCTTCTCACATACGGATAATTAATTCCAACAGACTTCATAGAAGGATCAATTCCATCCATCGGGTAGTCATCCTCATCATCTGAACCAGCTTCAGATCTTTGGAAATCAGATCCACTGCTTTTAAAAGAACTAGACGAAAGGAAATCAGTTGTATCAAAATATATGTTCTCTTCATCGTCAGTCTCCTCTTCAGCAGGATCTTGTGGTTCATTGTAATCATCAGATTCGCTACCACTTCCTTCTGAAAAAAGAGGAACGATAATTTAAGTTGTCGACAAAAGTAAATCAAATATTGAATCGACATTCATGATATAATCCAAAGAGAGTTTGGAAGGAACACCGAGGACTCCATAAAAGAGAAAACCAATATGTGCATTCAAGACCTCGGAAAATTGATATCTAAGAACAGCAAATGAAGAAATCATGAAGGAAAAGGGAGAGAAGGAAAAGATCTAGACTGATCTCCAAAACTGTTGCTAACGGAACTACAAGTTACTATTTTACAACTAAAAAATGGTTATCACATATCAAACAGTTTTCAAACGGACCATGCTGATTGAATGGTCAACCTATCCGCCCCTCATCCCTCGAACCAAAAGATAGATCGCTATCTCTAACCATTTGGGATACCCATAGGCACTCAAAGTATCCCATGAACCGAACACAGCCCTAGTAAATATGATGTCCATCTGCTCATGCATGTATATAGTTTGGTTACACTTTGGCCAACCAATCAGCAATGCTCATTTTGAACCAAACCACCACAATTTTGTCTGACATTCTAGAGTTACAGCTATTTTAGATGGTATATGTGTGTGGAGTAATTCACCAGCATAAATCAAAAATTTCCTTCATAAAAGCAGGGATGAATCATAATGGTCGATAATTTTACCAACAAATTATCAGAAGATATTTCAGAACGCACGTATAGCAATAGCATGCGTAGCAGTAAGATTTACACTAACTGTCAATATGTCATACCACTAAGCTTCTCGTTCCTTGGTCTGGAAGCAGATCCATACTCTTTCGACTGTCTTTGGCTCTCATCAACAAGGGTATTCTCCAAATCGACCTTTTCTGTCTACAGCAAGGCAACAAAACAGAATACATTGTCAAATGAGAACATCGATACTAAAAAAATTGAATAGATCTAAAATTAATTAGGAAACATCAGAATATATAAAATTGCAATCAGGAACAATGTAAGATGAGAACATCTATAATATGAAATCCATTGATGTATCTAAAATTACAAGGGAAAAATCAGAATACATAGTCTTACAAATCAATGCGTTGGAAGAGTGTCAAGGGGAAGAAAGCTTAGAATGTCTGATCTATCAAATGGCAAAAATGTTCTACATGTAACACAAACAAAGGAGAACAATAGATAATCAGAGCTAGCTATATTCCATTATTTCTGCAGCAACAACAACAATGGATTGTTTTCTAGCATACGTCCTTAATTTTCTAACCAGCCTGACTGACTCCCTACTCATGTCCATTGTAGGAGAGGTATCTCATGTTCATAATTGTCTGACATATGATTTTTAACATGTACTTGGGATCTAGCATGGGAAGGAGCCAGAGGGAGTCGCACAATGAAAGTTGATCTTGCTAAATCGCATTAAAATAAATACAAGCAGAAATGCACATATGAGCAGCAGAGTACATCTAACCACAGTAACAAGCCATCTAGAAAACTTTAATACATTTAATATTGAGTAAAATTGCACATGTTCCCGGCCTAATTTAACCCAAGTTGCACAAAACAGTAAGGTTTGGATATCTTTGCACCTAACACCATTTCACATTGCAGCAGGTCTCAACCCAACCGGACAGGAACCTACTGTTTTCGTCTGTTAAGAGGTCAAGAAGAGATGGCAACAAGATGTCGCCTGGTGCAAAGTGCAACATTTACATTGTGTTAAGTGCAAAGAAAACTAAACACTGGTGATTGGCATGGTTATCGTTGAAATTAGGTGGCAGAAAGGGCAATTTACTATTCATTATAATATATTTCCCACCAATACCTGACAAGGTGAATCGAGAATAATACCCAACAGACAAGAAAAAATATTACTCACTGAATTCTAAACCAATGCAGCACCAATTCTATTAAAACTGTTCTGACTACGGCATTATTTTCACCTGTTCTCCATTCCCATCTACCTTTGCTTCTCACTGATTCCTCCAAAAACATGTGTGCTAGGAGGCGCTCCGGTGTTTGCATGCACATGGTATGTGTATGCTTCAACACAACATAACCTTAAAGGAATATATAAGGTGGAAACCGAAATAAAGTGCCAAAACATATTCTAGTTTTCAAAATTCTCAGGATGGACACATTTGAAATACACAAAAATGGGTAAACATGCATGAATAATGGTTTGTCTGCAGAAATCACCAACATCTACAGGTTTCTTCACAATTTACCAAAACCTCAGCACATAGTTCCCACCTTCCATGAACTTAACACTCAATATAGGTTTCCACCTGATACGGATCTAATAAACAGACTGCAGCATCTGACAAACTCAATAAAACAGCAGTGGCAGAAGAGTTCAAAGAAATGCAAGTACTAACTCAATAAAACAACAGTGGCAGAAAGCTCAAAGAAATGTAAGTACAGCACGACCCATGGTGACAGCCAGTATTCAAAATCAGTTTCGATGTACACTCATGTCAATTGGTGTACGCAGAACGGCAAAATTCTTCTGTGCCTCAATGTACGTCAGTAGCTCTGTACTTGTTTCTTCATTAATTAAAAACCATGTAGAGAATGGAACAATATCACACCATGCAGCGGAAACCAAAATTTCCTACTCCCATGCACAATCAAGTTCTGCTCGAAGCAAGGTGAGATAATTGTGAATACCTCTAGATGGCGGAGCGTGTCAAGGAGTAGCGCCTGCTTCTGCTTGAGAAGCACAAGCTGCTTGTGCAGCGCCTCGAACTCCTCCCGCACGATCCTCTCGCTATCAGCAATGGCAGCATCGCTGACCCCTTCCTGCTGCAGGCGCTTCTTCAGGCGCTCGGTGGAGACCGCCGCGGCGGCCGCGGTGTCCCCCGGCCCCACCATCTCGCTGGTGGACATCCTCGGGAACATCTCCTTGGTGGCGCGCAGCGCCTCGAGCCACGCGGCCCTGTCCTCCCGCGTCTCGGCCCGCAGGTGCAGCCTCTTGGTCCCCGAGAAGACGGAGAACCTCCTGTCGTCCGATCTGCTCTCCCTGACGGTCGACACCTGCACGTCAACCACCCGTTTCAGCGTCAGAAACAGAGGGAAATGGATCTGCGGATCAGATGACCGAATCGATCGAAGCATCGAGCGGGCGACTGACCTTGAGGTGGATTTCGCCGAGGGGCTTGCGGGGCGTGTGGTGGTGGCCGTGGCCGTGGCCGTTGGAGTGGGGGGCGGAGGCGGAGGAGGAGGAGGAGGGGGTGGCGGAGGGGCGCGCGAGGCGGCGGAGCGAGTCCTCGCCGATGACCTTGGCGCCGCGGTCGGTGTCGCGCGAGAGGTCGATGCGGTCGGGCCCGTGGATCTTGTAGTAGGAGAGCACGCCGTCGCTGAGCGCGAACCAGCGCGGCCGCCACCCGCGGCCGTAGTTGACCCACTTGTAGAGGACCCCGGAGATGCCGCCGCCGACGATCTCGTTCAGCCTCACCCCGTCAGGCGGCGAGGAGGGCCCGCCGCCGACGCCGACGCCCGCCACGCGCGCCCGCCGCTCGCCGGCTGCGGAACTGCTGCTGCAGCAGCGGGCGGGCTGGGGCGGCGGCGGCGGCGGCGGCGGCGGCGGCGGCGGCGGCGGCATGGCGGGAGGGAGGCCCGCCACCGCGGGGGGCGCGGACGCCGCCGCCGCAGCCGCGGCGGCGGAGGAGGCGGGGGAGACCGGCACGGGGGGCACGCAGCAGAATGGGTGCATGTGGCGGGCGGCGGGGCCGGATCGGGCGCCGCCTGCCGCGCTGGACGGCGGGGAGGAGAGGCGGATGCGTGCGCGTGCTAGGTTTAATTAATCCTCGTGTTTTATAAAATTCCTGCGCCGCGCCGCGCAGTTTATTGGGGGTGGGGGGGTGGAGGTAGGTGAAGAGGTTTAAATGCCCGAGGAGGAGGAGGATGAGTGGGGTAATGAACTGCTGGCTGGCTGGCGGGCGGCTCGGCGGCGGTTGGGTTGGGTCTTGGGTGGGTACCGTACTTGGGTGCTTCTCTTCTTCTTCCTTTCCTCCTCCTTTTTCGCTTGTCACGACTCGCCGGGAAAGGGGACGGCGGGCGGGACGAGGGAGGAGGAGGGAGCCGTGAGCCCGTGACCGACCGACTCCTCGCGGTCTCGGGTCGTCCTGCGATGGACGACTGGTCACACGTGGCAGGTTTTTCCTTTTGGCTTTTCATGAAGTCTGGTGATTATCCAAAACCAAATGCTGGGAAAATGCTTTCTGCTTCTTTTTTTCGTTTGTATATACTTCCTCTGCAAACTAATATAAGACCATTTAGATCACTACTCTAGTGATCTAAACGCTCTTATATTAGTTTACGAAGGGAGTACAACTTAGATGATTTTTTGGTTTTATATATAACTTATTAGAGGATTGTAGGAGGACCCATTTAACTTTTGACTTTGGGTGCAGGAGTTCGGAAATAGTGGTTGTGAATGACATCGACCGATGGCAACCCATTGGCTAACGGTGGGACGATAATGAGGTATACTCGGGTGCTGATGCAGGGTTTAACTTGATGTTGTTTACAACGACAAAAAGTAGACTCCAAACACCGCTTCAGAATTCATATCGTGTATGTGGATTAATTTCATCCCTCATTGTCTACAGATAGATTGTAAAGAAGTCACGTTGATCTTTACGAGAGCTACTTTGCCCCTGACGTACCATTCGAGCATTACTTTCATTGTCACAACAGGATATGCAGGTCATTGTTCTTGAGCGATCGAGGATCTCATGCACAGCTTCCGAATGATCTAGGGGAGCATTTTTTGGCTGAATAAATTATAAATTTAAATCTAAACTATTTCATTTGTATACTTTTACGTTTGGATTGATTATATTTGAATTACTATTGCATTGCAATATTGATCTTTGAATTGTTGTTGCGTTGAAGTATTTATGTTTGGGATATTGTTGAAGTTTGGTTGTTTTCAATATTTGAGAAAAAACGGCTTACAAAAAATGTATATACATTCCGGACCTAAATGTTGGCAACATGTCAATTCAAAGAGAGTGTTGGAAAATGTTGTTTTTAGGGATATGTTACCGTTTGGTGGTGTGCCTCTGTAAAGAGCACTGGAAAATGTTTATGGGTATTTTTTAGGTTGACTAAGTCGCTACATACACCTTGTAGTTGACAGGAATACCATACCATTGAAAGAATAGCGCCAGAGAACCTCAAATAAATTCAAAAAATACACAATCACGCGTGCCAAGTCTAAGACTTGAATCCGAATGGACTGGTCCCACCGCAAAAAACTTAACCATCTAAGTATTGAGGATGAGGATACAACCTCCATTCAAGTTGTAGGGATGAGAAACTAAACACGTTTGATACTAGTTTCAAGGTTCATGGATCATATAATTAACCAAACGCACGACAATATTTTTAGGACATTGTCGATCCGAACATAACATCTTCCTCAAAGATTGAGAAATAGCAAACCATGTTTATTTTAAAAATATTAAACAAAAACTAATCTATTTGTCTTACGATCCGAATCGGTCACCGGTTTGATTATGAACAACGACTGATTATGAACATCTAGTCTTGAACCTCCTTAATTTTTTTTCCACGAATCAAATCATCGGATGAACACAATTTTGTAATGGTTCGGCGGAAGTACCCCTGCTCCTACTAGGAAAGGACCAGCACGAGGCGCCTAGCTTGACCCCCTACGTATGAATGAGAACGACTCATGGCCAGAACAAGACGGTCCTATTATGAACTCTCCACATGGCCATTTTCTTCGCCTTTTTCGCTTTCACGAAGAGGCGGTACGGCCCCAAACTTCACCGAACCCAAATATAATCACGCGTCTACTTTGTTCTGTTCGGATTTCGTCCGTTTGGGGTGGCAATAGGTAGCAAAACGAACACGCGTGTCCGTTTGTTGTTGGAGGCGCCCAGCGCCGCGACCGAACCCAAATTGTCCGCCTGCCCTTCAGCTCCTCGCCCGCTCGCCACCGCGGGTGCCCGCGCGCCCGCACCCTGCAGCAGCCAGCTCGCGCTGCTCGCCACGCTAGCCCGCTGCAGCACCTGGCGCCGCTCCCTCCGCCTGCCGTCGCGCCCGCCCGCATTGCGCCCCACCTCGCCACGCCGCGCCCCGCCACGCCTCGCCTCGCCCCGTCCCACCCGCGCCCGCCTCGCCCTGCTCGCCCCTACCTCGGCCTCGCGCCGTGCTCGCGCGCAGCCGCCGCGCCTCGCCCGCGCACCGCTCGCCGAGCCCGCCCGCCCGTGCACCGCTCGCCGAGCCCGCCCGTCGCATGCAGCAGTGGGTGGGTGGGTTGGTGGGCCCTTTTTTATTTGTATGACAGGCGGGCCACACTGCACATGCAAGCGGACCAAGGCGGACGAGGAGTGGCCAGAAAGTGTACGTCTGTGTCCGCTTTGACCTCAAAATGAGACCAACTTTGGCCCAGAGATGAGGTGAAACTGACACGAAACGGACAAAAAGATAAAATGGGGTCTGTCTCTGGGTCGTCTGGTATGTCCGTTTTACCCTAAACGGACACACCGGACAAAATGGGGTCGTGCGGTGGAGTTGGCCTAACTAACCAAAGCAAGGATCAATAATTGGCCACCGGCGCCGGGGCCGGCGATACTACATACAGCGCATAAACTTTGACCGACGCTTTTTTGGAACGCCCACAACACCGGAAGATGGTAATCATCGATACCTCCGCCCGCTCCGCCGAGCTGGGAACCTCTCGATCAATTCTCAAGTCTCAACCCACGCGCGCGCGGGGCCAAAGGCAAACGCAAAATCGGCGCCGAGATCCCCTTCCGCACCTGGCGGACGCGTGCATCCCGTGGCTGCTTGCCCGGCTACCCCGGGAGCCGCAAAGCCGTCTCCGTCCCCCGCGACGGACCACCCGTCGGTCTCGCGCGCCAAAACCGAATGTGCCAGACGGCGAAGGTTCCCACCCCACTATCGTGCCGCTTTTGCTGCTGCCAATCGGCTACTCCCGTCTCCGCCGCTGCCCCTGTCACCAGATGTAAGCAGCAATTTCCTGACAAAACATACAGAGAAAAACATGGTCGATGCCGCGAATTTGGCGCAAAAACTTTTCAGACGGAGCGCTTCTGCGCGAGTTCGGTGTAATATAAACTGCGTGCTGCTGATTACCCTCGTTCTTTTTCATAGCGTGCCATGCAGTAAATTTTTTTTTTTTTTTGCGATGGTGTCTTTATCACAGGGAGCCAAATGCTTTAGGTTGGCCGACTATGATTTTTATATAATTGACTGCACTTCCACGTAGGTCGTGCAATCACAAACCAACGTGATACAACTAGCAACACAGGAGTATTCATGTGACCGAAGAAGGAACGGAATACAAGCAAAGCTTTTCTCCGAACCAAGTCCCGGATTCGAGGTTAACAAGGTGTGCAGACAAAAAAGAACCTGCATCTTATGTCATGTCTTCCTTGTATTCCGAAATAAATATAAAAATGTCGAGATAATCATATTTGCACGCGGTCCTGCGTGCGTAGATAATCACTTGGTTGATTAGTTGCCTGACGGTCTTCCTTTGGCTTGCGAGAAGGAAGTAGACCTTGCTAAGCAAAGGGAAAGGCGGAAAAAGGAAACACCAGAAAAGGTTGGCACGCGATCCACATATATGTAGAGAAAGATGCAAAAAAAGAGAAGAATATATATAGAGAGAGAACCAGGACCAGGAGGGTTGTTCGCAAGGACTGCACCAGCATTTGTTATCAACATGTTCCGCGTTCTGTCAAATTAACAGTTTCGAATTTAGTAGTACTTGGACCAAAGAAACGGAATGATCTTAAATTCGAAAAATAGCGGCCCTGGTCACAATAGGCAGAGTCTGTTCCGTGGGGCCCACTCGGTACGGGTGGAGCAGCCAGTCAGGGTGTAGATTTCCATGAAGTTGGAAGCAGTACAGTACAGTTGAGGGGTCGATCGATTAGGTTTGGCTGGACCAGCTACCAAATTAGGTTCTTGGTTTGTCTAGCAATTAGCAAAGACCGGCGCATTGCAGCAGGTGGAGCCCGGGAAATATCCGCGTCGGATCGATGGATCGGGGGAGATGCTGTCCGCAAGGCATCTTCCTCTTTCCGGCGATGTTATTTTTGACCGTCCTGGAATGGAACTGGGTTCCCTCGCTCGCCATGAAAGTGACTTGCGAGGCACGTACGTCGTAGGGACGACTCCTCCCGACTGAGGTGCGTTTGAGGTTGAGACGTCTAGAAGAGATCAGGAGAACGTGACGGAATGGGGAACAAACAACATTGCCAAAGCTTTTCTAACTACTTTATATACGCAGAGGATATATTTCGAGGTGTAGTGTAACGTCAAACGTCATATTGCAGTAGTGAACAACTGGACATCACCCATCCCGGGCAAAAAGTTTCCTACCAGCCAACTATGGTTAACTCGGTCGAAGGTTCCTCCAGAAATAATTTACTACCAAAGTGTAGGGGTTTGGTCAGTCAACAGTGGGCATCGGCTTTCCTCGATGATCATCAGCGGCTGGAAGCATGTGGTGGACCGGCGGCCGCTCGTCGTCTGATATTTATTTATTTACTCGATCGATCACAGGGCACCAAGCAATCAGATCGGCAGACGCTCTCTTGCTTTAATCTTGAAAAAAAAATCAGCAGCAGCGCCAGGGCGTGGCGACGCAGGCGCGGTGCTGCTCCCCCCGCACGGCCGCACAGCGAAAAGGGCGCGGTCACCGCGGGCAGGGCGTGCGCTTTTTGGCGCGACAGGCGCGCCGGGGCCGGGCTGCCGTCGGGTGGCACGGCCGTGCAGTCGCGCTCCATGCCCACGGCCGGGAGCGCGAGAATGTCCGGCCCCCCTGTACCCCGTGACAGCTCCACGTCGGTAGCTCACATGCGCCCGCCCGTCCCTGCCGCCAGCCGATCTCCCCCGACCCTGGGGCAGGCGGTAGGTACAATCCCCGAGTACCGGTAGAGGTAGGCCCGTCGCCCTATCTATCTACTCCCTCCGTTCGGAATTACTTGTCTCAGAAACACATTTCTGAGACAAGTAATTCCGAACGGAGGGAGTACCATATATTGCGCGCACTGTACGTACGTCCAAACTAGAGTAGCGTGATGGTGGCGACGAGATGCATGGTTCGCGATCGGTCGCTGGGCCTTGTTGTTGTCTCGTCCTGGTTCGATCCATGTGGCTTTGCTTTGATTTGCTTGAGCTTGACCGCTGGCTGGCTGGTCGTGCGTGCGTACTGCGTAGGGTCTGCCCTGCCTGCGTGCGCGAATTTGATGCGGCGGCAGCGTACGCATGTGCGGTCCTCATCGCTCTGATCTGGTGCGATGTGCGGCACATATATCGCCTAGTAGTACTATAGTGCATCTGCACGCATGAGCGACGCAGTGAGCGTGTCAGTTCTCCCTGCATGCATGATGCATGCGTATATAGGATAGGCCCCGGTTTGGTACTTTGCACTGTGCGATTCGACAACGAGATCCACCATTGGAGCAGTAGGCCGCACTAGTGATCTGATAGATCTACTACTCCATCTGAGAGCGGTTGGTTGCAATAGGTGCCGTGCACTTTCTTGTGAAACACGAGATTGTCGGGGGCCACCACCAACGTCGGCCTGTAAATAGTTTTTCCCAACGAACCACTGTGCATCGGGACTTCCTAGTAAATCACTTTCGTGCCTGCACGAATCTTGATGTTTCATCAAACGCCATCCACGTGCCACATTTTACGCCCAAGTTATATTAAATCACAGTGACAAAATTCGTCGTACGTGCGTATGTACTTAGGGCATCTCCAGTGGTTATAAGATAGTTGTTGGTAGACTTTGCCACATAGGATTTTTGATGATGTGTCATACAATAAATGAGGGAAGAGAGGAAGGTTGTATGTACATGAACCAACACCCCTTGCACAAGCTCTAATGTAGTATGAGAGAGCACCTTATTTATTATCTCGTATCCTATTGGGCAAACTAGATACAATCCATTGAAGTTGTTGTATGTTAAGGTGTTGGTTGATGACATGACATATTTTACCAACAAGCTAACATTTGGATATGCCCTTACGCTCGTAGCACCATCAAACGATTCGCGATTATGCTGTCCCTTGCGCCGGACAACGTCCATCATCACGCGCGCATGTGAATTGACAGCCGCCGGACCGGAGCTCCTGTCGCGCGCACAGTGGCACGTAGTACGTCGTAGCGCGATAGCACTTGCCAAGGCGCTCAGCTGACATGGAAATAGTAGGCGACCCCGCGACCACGAGGCGTGACTGCGCTAGTGCGCGCGCTGCGCTGACACGGTGCCGCGTCGTGGTGGCCGGACGACAACTGCAAGCAATGCTTGGTGGCGGCGCAGAGAGCGCGGCTGCCACCACCACGTGGTATTTCTTTCGGCCGGCCAACCTAGTACGTATGTAGGGTACCCAGCCCACAACCCACTAGCTTTCTTTGCGAGGTAATATCACCGAAAGTCACATAACTTGTGTCACATGTTCAGTTTGATGCTAAAACTTTAAAAATACAGAATTGCAGTCACATAACTTGACTCGAGCGTGCAAATACGGTCACTTCGCCATGATCTACTTCTTAGTGCCACGCATGGATAGCCAACATACCAGTGGTGCTTGACGTTTAATTAGCATAACTGGAATCTTCATATCCTCATAAGACAGAAATTATCAAAAATCTACACAAAAAATAGGAGCCCGCGGATTGAACCCTTGACCTGGATGACACTTCATCCTCTAAAGAGATAATCGGATTTTTTTATTATATATAGTTGGCTGCCATACAAATTTTTATTTTTATTTTGCAAATTTGCACATGGTACCTAACTTTAAAAATAGGTTCCCTGTAAAAAAACTGGATCATAAAAATTTGTGGTTTCATGATATGTCTCCAGATGTAACTCAGCCCATTTTATTTTACTCTGGAAAAAATTTAAGTACGCAACATAAAGTTCAAGAGTGATACCGCGCAAAATTTCATCCATATGTTATAAAATTCAAGTTTTTTTTTATTTAACAGGACACACGCACATGTATGACGGAA
Source organism: Aegilops tauschii subsp. strangulata (assembly GCF_002575655.3). Classification (NCBI taxonomy): domain Eukaryota; kingdom Viridiplantae; phylum Streptophyta; class Magnoliopsida; order Poales; family Poaceae; genus Aegilops; species Aegilops tauschii. The sequence continues at coordinate 20,367,967 of NC_053038.3, read as the reverse complement.
TTTCATCCATATTGTATAAACTTCCATCGATTTTTTCCAATACGTTGCGAACCAACTGTATGATAATCGCAGGCGTTTTCAGTATAAAATCAAGTGTATCTCTTCTTTGACGTGAATTTGTGTTTGGCGCCATGGTTGGTTCCTGTAAATTTGTGCTTGATAGCTTGGGTTCAAGCCGCACCAGCTGCATCATTTTTTTTATTTTACTTTAGAGACCTGTACGTATAAAGAATTTTTTTTTTGCGGGAATGTACGTATAAAGAAATAAAAAGAAGTGTCTTTGTATGGACATCAACTCATATTGGGTGCAGTGGTTAAGTGATGCGTGTGCATGTTCGAGGTCGCTAGCTTGAATCACACTAAGCGCATTTTTTTCCATTCACATCCCCCCCCCCCCCCAACCCCCTGCTGACAACTGGGACTCAGCGAAAGTCTTTGTGTAACTAAATATAAGGCAAGAGGTGTTTCTGCAAAAAAATAACGGGTGCTGTTTCAGTCACTGACATTGGGCCCTGCCATGCATTGTCATGCTACATAAGCACGGGATACGTCGAATGCGAGAGAAGTGACCGTATTTGCACGCTCGAGTCAAGTTAAGTGACTGCAATTCCGTCTTTTTAAAGTTCTAGCACCAAACTGAACATGCAACACAAGTTCTATGACCTCCGGTGATATTACCTCTTTCTTTGTTGTGTACTACGTACCATCCATCGGCGCGGCGCCGTCCAGCTCCAGTTTGTGACAGGGGAAAGCTACCGAGTGCATGCAGGTCGAGGCCGATTTTTGTGTTTTGACTCTTTGTGCAAAGTTTAGCCGGATTTGACGCCGGTTCAAAAGTATTTCGGGATCTGACCTTATCCTACTGCTGGGGAAAATGGCGGTATGATTGTGCAGGCTACCGCCAAGCCACGAAGCGGTAGGTTAACGGTAGCCGCCATGAGCCAAGCTGACGTGGTGTAACGGCTCTACCGCTAGGGCTGACGGCGGTACGGTAGAAATGTTGGAGATATGCCCTAGAGGCAATAATAAAGTGGTTATTATTATATTTCCTTGTTCATGATAATTGTCTATTGTTCATGCTATAATTGTATTAACCAGAAACCGTAATACATGTGTGAATACATAGATCGTAATATGTCCCTAGTAAGCCTCTAGTTGATTAGCTCGTTGATCAATAGATGGTCATGGTTTCCTGACCATGGACATTGGATGTCATTGATAACGGGATCGCATCATTGGGAGAATGATGTGATGGACAAGACCCAATCTTAAGCGTAGCACAAGATCGTGTAGTTCGTTTGCTAAAGCTTTTCTAATGTCAAGTATCATTTCCTTAGACCATTAGATTGTGCAACTCCCGGATACCGTAGGAATGCTTTGGGTGTACCAAACGTCACAACGTAACTGGGTGGCTATAAAGGTACACTACAGGTATCTCCGAAAGTGTCTGTTGGGTTGGCACGAATCGAGACTGGGATTTGTCGCTCCGTATGACGGAGAGGTATCTCCGGGCCCACTCGGTAATGCATCATCATAATGAGCTCAATGTGACTAAGGAGTTGGTCATGGGATCATGCGTTACAGAACGAGTAAAGAGACTTGCCGGTAACGAGATTGAATGAGGTATGGGGATATCGACGATCGAATCTCTGGCAAGTAACATACTGATAGACAAAGGGAATTGCATACGGGATTGATTGAATCCTCGACATCGTGGTTCATCCGATGAGATCATCGTGGAACATGTGGGAGCCAACATGGGTATCCAGATCCCGTTGTTGGTTATTGGCCAGAGAGATGTCTCGGTCATGTCTGCATGGTTCCCGAACCCGTAGGGTCTAGACACTTAAGGTTCGGTGACGCTAGAGTTGTTATGGGAAATAATATGTTGTTACCGAAGGTTCTTCGGAGTCCCGGATAAGATCCCGGACGTCACGAGGAGTTCCGAAATGGTCCGGAGGTGAAGATTTATATATGGGAAGTCCAGTTTCAGTCGCCGGAATTGTTTCGGGGGTTATCGGTATTGTACCGGGACCACCGAAAGGTGTCCGGGGGTCCACCGGGTGGGGCCACCTGCCTCGGGGGACTTAATGGGCTGAACAAGGGTGGGAACCAGCCCCCTAGTGGGATGGTGCGCCCCCAAGGGCCCAAGGCGCCTAGGGTTGGAAACCCTAGGGGGTGGGGGCGCCTCCCACCTGACTTGGGGGCAAGTCCCCCCTTGCCCCCCCTTGTAGATGGGATCTGGGGGGCCGGCCCCCTCTCCCCTTCCCCTATAAATAGTGGGGGTGGGAGGGCTTGAGGGAGTCCTGGATTAGGGGGTCCTCGGACAGCCGGACTATGTACCTTAGCCGGACTGTTGGACTATGAAGATACAAGATTGAAGACTTCGTCCCGTGTCCGAATGGGACTCTCCTTGGCGTGGAAGGCAAGCTTGGCAATACGGATATGTAGATCTCCTCCCTTGTAACCGACTCTGTGTAACCCTAGCCCCCTCCGGTGTCTATATAAACCGGAGGGTTTAGTCCGTAGGACAACGACAATCATACCATAGGCTAGCTTCTAGGGTTTAGCCTCTACGATCTCGTGGTAGATCAACTCTTGTAATACTCATATCATCAAGATCAATCAAGCAATAAGTAGGGTATTACCTCCATCGAGAGGGCCCGAACCTGGGTAAACATCATGTCCCCCGCCTCCTGTTACCATCCGCCTTAGACGCACAATTCGGGACCCCCTACCCGAGATCCGCCGGTTTTGACACCGACATTGGTGCTTTCATTGAGAGTTCCACTGTGTCGTCACGATAAAGGCTTGATGGCTCCTTCGATCATCGACAACGATGCGATCCAGGGCGAGGTTTTCCTTCCCGGACAGATCTTCGTATTCGGCGGCTTCGTACTGCGGGCCAACTCGCTTGGCCATCTGGAGCAGATCGAGAGCTACGCCCCTGGCCAGCAGGTCAGGTTTGGCAACTTGAACTATACTGCCGACATCCGTGGAGACTTGATCTTCGACGGATTCGAGCCCATGTCAGGTGCGCCGCACAGTCACGACGAGCATGACTTAGCTCTGTCGTCGGGCAGTGTTCGGGAGATCACACCCGCAACTACTCCGACCCTCAATCCGGAACAGATTGCGCCGTCCGAGGACGGGTGGATGGACCCCGCCACGAAGGCCGCGCACTCAGCGGAGATAGAGCTGAATGCTGACGTCACTTCCTATGAGACCCGTGTTGCCGGACACTTGGATTTGTCCCCGGCCACGGGCTCCGAGCCGCCTGCGTCCGTGCCTATCGAATCCGATTGGGCACCAATTATGGAGTTTTCCTCCGTGGATATCTTTCAGCACTCACCACTGGGGGATGTGCTAAACTCATTGAGGTCTCTCTCCTTGTCAGGAGACCCTTGGCCGAACTATGTCCGACTAGAATGGGATGCGGGCGACGAAGAAATTCGCTCCCCACCCACCACCCACTTAGTAGCCACTGTCGACGATTTAACCGACATGCTCGATTTCGGCTCCGAAGACATCGACGGTATGGACGACGATGCAGGAGACGAACAGGAACCACCGCCCACAGGGCGCTGTACTGCCACCTCATCATATGATATATACATGGTGGACACCCCCAAAGAAGGCGATGGCGATGAGACAGCGAAGGATAATCCCTCCAAGAAGCAATCCAAGCACCGACGTCAGCGGCGCCGCTCTAAGTCCCACCATAGCAAAAGCAGCGATACCGGCACAAGAGACAATAACACTCCGGATAGTGCCGAAGACGACGACAATCCCCTCCAGCCAGACCTCGAGCGGGAGGATGAACTAGCTAGCCCTCCGGAACAGGCAGTAGACGGAGAATCAGAGGATGACAATTACATGCCTCTCTCCGAAGACGAGGTGAGCCTCGGCGACGAAGAATTTATCATGCCTGAGGATCCCGTCGAGCAGGAGCACTTCAAGCGCCGGCTTATAGCCAGAGCAAACAGCCTGAAGAAAAAGCAACAGCAGCTTTGAGCTGATCAAGATCTGCTAGCGGATAGATGGACTGAAGTCCCGGCGGCCGAGGAATACGAACTCGAACGCCCAACCAAGAATTGTTGGAAATATGCCCTAGAGGCAATAATAAATTGGTTATTATTATATTTCCTTGTTCATGATAATCGTTTATTATCCATGCTAGAATTGTATTGATAGGAAACTCAGATACATGTGTGGATACATAGACAACACCATGTCCCTAGTAAGCCTCTAGTTGACTAGCTCGTTGATCAATAGATGGTTACGGTTTCCTGACCATGGACATTGGATGTCGTTGATAACGGGATCACATCATTAGGAGAATGATGTGATGGACAAGACCCAATCCTAAGCCTAGCATAAGATCGTGTAGTTCGTTTGCTAAGAGCTTTTCTAATGTCAAGTATCATTTCCTTAGACCATGAGATTGTGCAACTCCCGGATACCGTAGGAATGCTTTGGGTGTACCAAACGTCACAACGTAACTGGGTGGCTATAAAGGTGCACTACAGGTATCTCCGAAAGTGTCTGTTGGGTTGGCACGAATCGAGACTGGGATTTGTCACTCCATGTAAACGGAGAGGTATCTCTGGGCCCACTCGGTAGGACATCATCATAATGTGCACAATGTGACCAAGGAGTTGATCACGGGATAGATAAAGGGAATTGTATACGGGATTGATTGAATCCCCGACATCGTGGTTCATCCGATGAGATCATCGTGGAACATGTGGGAGCCAACATGGGTATCCAGATCCCGCTGTTGGTTATTGGCCGAAGAACGTCTCCGTCATGTCTGCATGGTTCCCGAACCCGTAGGGTCTACACACTTAAGGTTCGATGACGCTAGGGTTATAGGGAATAGATATACGTGGTTACCGAATATTGTTCGGAGTCCCGAATGAGATCCCGGACGTCACGAGGAGTTCCGGAATGGTCCGGAGGTAAAGATTTATATATGGGAAGTCCTGTTTTGGTCACCGGAAAAGTTTCGGGTGCTATCGGTAACGTACTGGGACCACCGGGAGGGTCCCGGGGGTCCACCAGGTGGGGCCACCGGCCCCAGAGGGCTTCGTGGGCCAAGTGTGGGAAGGGACCAGCCCCTAGGTGGGCTGGTGCGCCTCCCACAAGGGGCCCAGGGCGCAGGAAGGGGGGAAAGGGGAAACCCTAGGCTCAGATGGGCCTAAGGCCCACCTAGTGGTACGCCCCCTCTCTCCCCCCCTTGGCCGCCCCCCAAGTCCCATCTAGGGCTGGCCGCACCCCTTGGGGGGAACCCTAGATGGGGGCGCAGCCCCTCCCCCTCCCCTATATATAGTGGGGGTTTGGGGCTGCCATAGACATGAGAACATCTCTCTCTTGGCGCAGCCCTACCCCTCTCCCTCCTCGTCTCTCGCAGTGCTTGGCGATGCCCTGCTGGAGTGCCATGCTCCTCCAGCACCACCATGCCGTTGTGCTGCTGCTGGACGGAGTCTTCCCCAACCTCTCCCTCTCTCCTTGCTGGATCAAGGCATGGGAGACGTCACCGGGCTGCACGTGTGTTGAACGCGGAGGCGCCGTGGTTCGGCGCTTAGATCGGAATCAACCGCGATCTGAATCGCTACGAGTACGACTCCTTCATCCGCGTTCTTGCAACGCTTCCGCATCGCGATCTACAAGGGTATGTAGATGCACTCCCCTTCCCCTCGTTGCTAGATTACTCCATAGATTGATCTTGGTGATGCATAGAAAATTTTGAATTTCTGCTATGTTCCCCAACAGTGGTATCAGAGCTAGGTCTATGCGTAGTTTCTATGCACGAGTAGAACACAAAGTAGTTGTGGGCGTCGATGTTGTCAATTTACTTGCCGTTACTAGTCTTATCTTGATTCGGCGGCATCGTGGGATGAAGCGGCCCGGACCGACCTTACACGTACACTTACGTGAGACAGGTTCCACCGACTGACATGCACTAGTTGCATAAGGTGGCTAGCGGGTGTCTGTCTCTCCCACTTTAGTCGGATCGGATTCGATGAAAAGGGTCCTTATGAAGGGTAAATAGAAATTGGCATATCACGTTGTGGCTTTTTGCGTAGGTAAGAAACGTTCTTGCTAGAAACCCATAGCAGCCACGTAAAACATGCAACAACAGTTAGAGGACGTCTAACTTGTTTTTGCAGGGTATGCTATGTGATGTGATATGGCCAAAAGGATGTGATGAATGATATATGTGATGTATGAGATTGATCATGTTCTTGTAATAGGAATCACGACTTGCATGTCGATGAGTATGACAACCGGCAGGAGCCATAGGAGTTGTCTTAGTTTATTGTATGACCTGCGTGTCAAAGACAACGCCATGCAATTACTTTACTTTATTGCTAACCGTTAGCCATAGTAGTAGAAGTAATAGTTGGCGAGACAACTTCATGAAGACACGATGATGGAGATCATGGTGTCATGCCGGTGACGAAGGTGATCATGCCGCGCCTCAAAGATGGAGATCAAAGGCGCAAGATGATATTGGCCATATCACGTCACTTTATGATTTGCATGTGATGTTTGTCATGTTTACATCTTATTTGCTTAGAACGACGGTAGCATAAATAAGATGATCCCTCACTAAAATTTCAAGAGACGTGTTCCCCCTAACTGTGCACCGTTGCGAAGGTTCGTTGTTTCGAAGCACCACGTGATGATCGGGTGTGATAGATTCTAACGTTCGAATACAACGGGTGTTGATGAGCCTAGCATGTACAGACATGGCCTCGGAACACATGCGAAACACTTAGGTTGACTTGATGAGCCTAGCATGTACAGACATGGCCTCGGAACACAAGAGATCGAAAGGTCGAACATGAGTCGTATAGTAGATGCGATCAACATGGAGATGTTCACTGATGATGACTAGTCCGTCTCACGTGATGATCGGACACTGCCTAGTTTGACTCGGATCATGTATCACTTAGATGACTAGAGGGATGTCTATCTGAGTGGGTGTTCATTAAATAATCAGATGAACTTAATTATCATGAACATAGTCAAAAGGTCTTTGCAAATTATGTCATAGCTTACGCTTTAGTTCTACTGTTTAAGATATGTTCCTAGAGAAAAAAACATTTAGTTGAAAGTTGGTAGTAGCAATTATGCGGACTGGGTCCGTAAAACTGAGGATTGTCCTCATTGCTGCACAGAAGGCTTATGTCCTTAATGCACAGCTCGGTGTGCTGAACCTCAGCGTCGTCTGTAGATGTTGCGGAACATCTGACATACACGTTTGGATGACTACGTCACAGTTCAGTGCATAATGCTAACGGTTTAGAATTGTGGCACCAAAGACGCTTTTGAAACGTCGCAGAACATATGAGATGTTCCGAAGACTGAAATTGGGATTTCAGACTGGTGCCCACGTCAAGAGGTATGAGACCTCTGACAAGTTTCTTAAGCCTGCAAACTAAGGGAGAAAAGCTTAATCGTTGAGCATGTGCTCAGATTGTCTGAGTACTACAATCACTTGAATCGAGTGGGAGTTAATCTTCCAGATGAGATAGTGATGGTTCTCCATAGTCACTGCCACCAAGCTATTAGAGCTTCGTGATGAACTATAACATATCAGGGATAGACATGATGATCCTTGAGCAACTCGCGATGTTTGACACCGCGAAAGTAGAAATCAAGAAGGAGCATCAATTGTTGATGGTTAGTAAAACCACTAGTTTCTAGAAGGGCAAGGGCAAGAAGGGATACTTCATGAAACGGCAAATCAGTTGCTGCTCTAGTGAAGAAACCCAAGGTTGAACCCAAACCCGAGACTAAGTGCTCCTGTAATGAGGGGAACGGTCACTGAAGCAGAACTACCCTAGATACTTGGTAGATGAGAAGGCAGGCAAGGTCGACAGAAGTATATTGGATATACATTATATGAATGTGTACTTTACTAGTACTCCTAGCAGCACCAGGGTATTAGATACCGGTTCGGTTGCTAAGTGTTAGTAACTCGAAATAAAAGTTGCGGAATAAACGGAGACTAGCTAAAGGTGAGATGACGATATGTGTTGGAAGTGTTTCCAAGGTTGATGTGATCAAGCATCGCATGCTCCCTCTACCATCGAGATTGGTGTTAAACCTAAATAATTGTTATTTGGTGTTTGCGTTGAGCATAAACATGATTGGATTATGTTTATCGCGATACGGTTATTCATTTAAGGAGAATAATGGTTACTCTGTTTATTTGAATAATACCTTCAATGGTCTTGCACCTAAAATGAATCTCGATCGCAGTGATACACATGTTCGTGCCAAAAGTAATGATAGTACCACATACTTGTGGCACTGCCATTTGAGTCATATTGGTATAGAACGCATGAAGAAGCTCCATGTAGATGGATCTTTGGACTCACTCGTTTTTGAAAGGATTGAGACATGCGAACCATGTCTATTGGTATATATGCGTGAAGAAACTCCATGCAGATGGATCGTTTGGACTCACTTGATTTTGAATCACTTGAGACATGCAAATCATACCACATGGGCAAGATGACTGAAAGGCCTCGTTTTCAGTAAGATGGAACAAGAAAGCAACTTGTTGGAAGTAATACATTTTGATGTGTGCAGTCCAATGAGTGCTGAGGCACGCAGTGGATATCGATATGTTCTTACTTCACAGATGATTTGAGTAGATGCTGAGAATATTTACTTGATGAAACACAAGTCTGAATTATTGAAAGGTTCAAGTAATTTCAGAGTGATGTTGAAGATCGTCGTGACAAGAGGATAAAATGTCTATGATATGATCATAGAGATATCTGAGTTACGAGTTTGGCACACAATTAAGACATTGTGGAAAGTGTTTCACAATTAATACCGCCTGGAACACCACAATGTGATGGTGTGTCCGAACATCATAACTGCACCCTATTGGATATGGTGCATACCATGATGTCTCTCATCGAATTACCACTATCGTTTATGGGTTAGGTATTAGAGACAACCGCATTCACTTTAAATAGGGCACCACGCAATTCCGTTAAGACGACACCGTTTAGAGAAACCTAAGTTGTCGTTTCTTAAAAGTTCAGGGCTGCGACGCTTATGTGAAAAAGTTTCAGGCTGATAAGCTCGAACCCAAAGCGGATAAATGCATCTTCATAGAATACCCAAAACAGCTGGGTATACCTCCTATTTCAGATCTGGAAGCAAAAGTAATTGCTTCTAGAAACGAGTCCTTTCTCGAGGAAAAGTTTCTCTCGAAAGAATTGAGTGGGAGGATGGTGGAGACTTGATAAGGTTATTGAACCGTCACTTCAACTAGTGTGTAGCAGGGCATAGGAAGTTGTTCCTGTGGCACCTACACCAATTGAAGTGGAAGCTTATGATAGTGATCATGAAACTTCGGATCAAGTCACTACAAAACCTCGTAGGACGACGGGGATGCGTACTACTTCAGAGTAATGCGTGATCCTGTCTTGGAAGTCATGTTGCTAGACAACAATGAACCTACGAGCTATGGAGAAGCGATGGTGGGCCCATATTCCGACAAATGGTTAGAAGCCATGAAATCCAAGATAGGATCCATGTATCAGAACAAAGCATGGACTTTGGTGAACTTGTGCGATGATCGGCAAGCCATTGAGATAAGTGGATCTTTAAGAAGAAGACGGACGTGGACGGTAAGGTTACCGTCTATGAAGCTCGACTTGTGGCAAAGAGTATTTTCACAAGTTCAAGGAGTTGACTACGATGAGATTTTCTCATCCGTAGCGATGCTTAAGTCCGTCAGAATCATGTTAGCATTAGCTGCATTTATGAAATCTGGCAGATGGATGTCAAAACAAGTTTCCTTACCAGTTTTCGTAAGGAAAGGTTGTATGTGATACAATCAGAAAGGTTTTGTCGATCCTAAGGATGCTGAAAGGTATGCTAGCTCCAGCGATCCTTCCATGGATTAGAGCAAGCATCTCGGAGTTAGAATATATGCTTTGATGGAGTGATCAAAGTTTTTGGGTTTATACAAAGTTTGTTAGAAACTTGTATTTACAATAAAGTGAGTGGGAGCGCTACAACATTTCTGATAAGTATAGGTGAATGACATATTGTTGATCCGAAATGATGTAGAATTTCTGGAAAGCATAAAGGGTTGTTTGAAAGGAGTTTTTCAAGGGAAGACCTGGATAAAGCTGCTTACATATTGGGCATCAAGATCTATAGAGATAGATCAAGACGCCTGATGATACTTTCAAAGAACGCACACCTTGACATGATTTTGAAAGAGTTCAAAATAGATCAGCAAAGAAGGAGTTCTTGGCTGTGTTACAAGGTGTGAGTATTGAGTAAGACTCAAGACCTGACCACAGCAGAAGAGAGAGAAAGGACGAAGGTCGTCCCCTATGCTTTAGACGTAGGCTCTACAGTATGCTATGCTGTACCGCACATGAAGTGTGCCTGGCCATGAGTTGGTCAAGGGGTACAATAGTGATCCGGGAATGGATCACATGACAGCGGTCGAACTTATCCTTAGTATCTAGTGGACTAAGGAATTTTCTCGATTATGGAGGTGAAAAGGAGTTCGTCGTAAAGGGTTACGTCGATGCGAACTTTGACACTAATCCAGATGACTCTGAGTAGAAAACCGGATTCGTATAGTAGAGCAGTTATTTGAAATGGCTCCAAGTAGCGCGTGGTAGCATCCACAAGATGACATAGATATTCGTAAAGCACACACGGATCTGAAAGGTTCAGACCCGTTGACTAATAACCTCTCTCACAAGCATAACATGATCAAACCAGAACTCATTAAGTGTTAATCACATAGTGATGTGAACTAGATTGTTGACTCTAGTAAACTCTTTAGATGTTGGTCACATGGTGATGTGACCTGTGAGTGTTAATCACATGGTGATGTGAACTAGATTATTGACTCTAGTGCAAGTGGGAGACTATTGGAAATATGCCCTAGAGGCAATAATAAATTGGTTATTATTATATTTCCTTGTTCGTGATAATCGTTTATTATCCATGCTAGAATTGTATTGATAGGAAACTCAGATACATGTGTGGATACATAGACAACACCATGTCCCTAGTAAGCCTCTAGTTGACTAGCTCGTTGATCAATAGATGGTTACAGTTTCCTGACCATGGACATTGGATGTCGTTGATAACGGGATCACATCATTAGGAGAATGATGTGATGGACAAGACCCAATCCTAAGCCTAGCACAAGATCGTGTAGTTAGTTTGCTAAGAGCTTTTCTAATGTCAAGTATCATTTCCTTAGACCATTAGATTGTGCAACTCCCGGATACCATAGGAATGCTTTGGGTGTACCAAACGTCACAACGTAACTGGGTGGCTATAAAGGTGCACTACAGGTATCTCCGAAAGTGTCTGTTGGGTTGGCACGAATCGAGACTGGGATTTGTCACTCCATGTAAACGGAGAGGTATCTCTGGGCCCACTCGGTAGGACATCATCATAATGTGCACAATGTGACCAAGGAGTTGATCACGGGATGATGTGTTACGGAACGAGTAAAGAGACTTGCCGGTAACGAGATTGAACAAGGTATCGGGATACCGACGATCGAATCTCGGGCAAGTAACATACCGATTGACAAAGGGAATTATATACGGGATTGGTTGAATCCCCAACATCGTGGTTCATACGATGAGATCATCGTGGAACATGTGGGAGCCAACATGGGTATCCAGATCCCGCTGTTGGTTATTGGCCGAAGAACGTCTCGGTCATGTCTGCATGGTTCCCGAACCCGTAGGGTCTACACACTTAAGGTTCGATGACGCTAGGGTTATAGGGAATAGATATACGTGGTTACCGAATGTTGTTCGGAGTCCCGGATGAGATCTCGGACGTCACGAGGAGTTCCGGAATGGTCCGGAGGTAAAGATTTATATATGGGAAGTCCTGTTTTGGTCACCGGAAAAGTTTCGGGTGCTATCGGTAACGTACCGGGACCACCGGGAGGGTCCCGGGGGTCCACCAGGTGGGGCCACCGGCCCCAGAGGGCTTAGTGGGCCAAGTGTGGCAAGGGACCAGCCCCTAGGTGGGCTGGTGCGCCTCCCACAAGGGGCCCAGGGCGCAGGAAGGGGGGGAAAGGGGAAACCCGAGGCTCAGATGGGCCTAAGGCCCACCTAGTGGTGCGCCCCTCTCTCCCCCCTTGGCCGCCCCCCAAGTCCCATCTAGGGCTGGCCGCACCCCTTGGGGGGGAACCCTAGATGGGGGCGCAGCCCCTCCCCCTCCCCTATATATAGTGGGGGTTTGGGGCTGCCATAGACATGAGAACATCTCTCTCTTGGTGCAGCCCTACCCCTCTCCCTCCTTTTCTCTCGCAGTGCTTGGCGAAGCCCTGCTGGAGTGCCACGCTCCTCCATCACCATCATGCCGTTGTGCTACTGCTGGACGGAGTCTTCCCCAACCTCTCCCTCTCTCCTTGCTGGATCAAGGCATGGGAGACGTCACCGGGCTGCACGTGTGTTGAACGCGGAGGCGCCGTGGTTCGGCGCTTAGATCGGAATCAACCGCGATCTGAATCGCTACGAGTACGACTCCTTCATCCGCGTTCTTGCAACGCTTCCGCATCGCGATCTACAAGGGTATGTAGATGCACTCCCCTTCCCCTCGTTGCTAGATTACTCCATAGATTGATCTTGGTGATGCGTAGAAAATTTTGAATTTCTGCTACGTTCCCCAACAAGAATTACCCAAAGAGCAGGTTGCTACCCCAACTCGAGGAGGAAGCATTAAAACCTACATTACCAGCGTATGATACGGCTGATCGGCCACTTCGTGGCTGAGACAGAGGGGCATATCAACCCGAAGTCCAGCCCGCACCCCGTCGCCAGATAAACAAAAACACCAAGGCCCGGGCAACACGCGGGACCTGCGAGACGTATTGGAAAACAAAGCAGGACATACAAGATCGATCTACGGGTCACGGGGTCGCGCCCCAATGCGTGACAATGACCGTCACGCCGGATAAACTAAAAGTAAATCCGGCCGGGCCGAATACAGCAGACAAGACTCGTATGAACTGCGTCGTGACATAGCCCGGCACAGAGGCACCGCACACCCCCTATGCTTCACCGATGAAGTGATGGATCATGAATTCCCAGAAGGATTCAAACCCGTGAACATTGAGTCATACGATGGCACAACAGACCCCGCGGTATGGATCGAGGATTTCCTCCTCCACATCCACATGGCCCGCGGTGACGATCTACATGCCATCAAATAACTCCCACTAAAACTCAAAGGACCAGCTCGGCATTGGCTGAATAGCCTGCCAGCAAACTCCATTGGCAGTTAGGAGAATTTGGAAGATGCATTCCTTGACAACTTCCAGGGCACTTATGTGCGACCACCAGATGCTGATGACTTGAGCCACATAACCCAACAGCCAGGGGAATCGGCCAGGAAATTCTGGACTCGGTTCCTAACTAAAAAGAACCAAATTGTCGATTGTCCGGATGCCGAGGCCTTAGCAGCATTTAAACATAACATCCGGGACGAGTGGCTCGCCCGACACCTCGGCCAAGAGAAGCCGAAGTCCATGGCAGCCCTCACGACACTCATGACCCGCTTTTGCGCGGGCGAGGACAGCTGGCTGGCTCGCAGCAACAACACATCAAGAAATCCTGGCAATTCAGATGCCAAAGATACTAACGGCAGACCACGTCGCAACAGACACAAGCGCCGCAACAACGGCGACCACGCCGAAGACACGGCAGTCAATGCCGGATTCAGTGGCTCTAAACCCGGTCAGCGGAAAAAGCCGTTCAAAAGAAGCAATCCGGGCCCGTCCAGTTTGGACCGCATACTCGATCGCTCATGTCAAATTCACGGCACCCCCGATAAGCCAGCCAATCACACCAACAGAGAATGCTGGGTGTTCAAGCAGGCCGGCAAGTTGAACGCCGAAAACAAGGACAAGGGGTTACATAGCGACGATGAGGAGGAGCCTCGGCCGCCGAACACAGGAGGACAGAAGAGGTTCCCTCCACAAGTGAAAACAGTGAACATGATATACGCAACCCATATTCCCAAGAGGGAACGGAAGCGTGCACTAAGGGACGTCTATGCGATGGAGCCAGTCGCCCCAAAGTTCAACCCATGGTCCTCTTGTCCGATCACCTTCGATCGCAGGGACCACCCCACTAGTATTCGTCATGGCGGATCTGCCGCATTGGTCCTTGACCCCATCATTGACGGATTTCACCTCACTCGAGTCCTTATGGACGGCGGCAGCAGCCTGAACCTGCTCTATCAGGATACAGTGCGCAAAATGGGCATAGACCCCTCGAGGATCAAACCCACCAAACCCACCTTTAAAGGTGTAATCCCAGGTGTAGAGGCCTGTTGCACGGGCTCAATCACACTGGAAGTGGTCTTCGGATCTCCGGACAACTTTCGAAGCGAGGAGTTAATCTTCGATATCGTCCCCTTTCGCAGCGGCTATCCCGCACTGCTCGGACGAACCACATTTGCCAGATTCAATGCGGTACCGCATTATGCATACCTCAAACTCAAAATGCCAGGACCACGCGGGGTTATAACAGTTAATGGAAACACAGAGCGCTCGCTCCGCACGGAGGAGCATACTGCAGCCCTCGCAGCGGAAGCGCAAAGCAGCCTTATTAGGCAAACCGCCAATTCGGCGAAAAAGACCCCGGACACCTTCAAGCGAGTCCGGAGTACCCCGCAGGAGGATCGCCAGGCACGTTTTGAGCTCGCCTAGCAATTCGGCCTCCGTCCTAGTCCCAGTCAAGTGGCGAAATTTGCGCCGCGCATACATAACTACGCACTCAAGATACCATGGGCATAGGCGGAGGCACCGCTACGGCACGTCCCACAATGCGGCTCAACCGCCCCAGGGGCCGTATACCTTCATCATTTTCTCTCTTTCAGGACCCTACTCTCTGGAAGCCCTTTCCGGCAGTCTAATTGTTGGACCCATCGCGGTAAGGATATACCAAGGAAGCAAGACGCTCTGACGTACAAGGGAATCCCCAGGTGGTCTCTGATAACGATCGATATACCTGTTTTACATACCCATACGCAGCTTGCCCTCGGATAGGACATGTCAAATAGTCCTATTTTTTGCTTATTGCACTACTTGTATCCGTACGCTTTGACGCATTATTTAATAACAATACATAGCGTTAGCCTATTATTGCATTCCGCTTTCTTCCTTTTTCCTTGTCTGCTTATTTACGACAAATTGCACCCGTACATTCTGGTACGACTAGTGCGCCAGGGGCTTCAGTATACCCCATAACACGGCGTGAGAAGTCCGAACACTTTCGACAGTGCGGCACCCCGAACTTATAGCATTATATGCATCAGCTCTGAATCATGTCTTGGGTCAATAGTTGGGTTTGCCCGGCTCCCATGTTTTGGTACCTTACGTTCCGCAATATCGGCTAAGGTAGCACTGGGAGAACTACTGCGATTGTGTCACGGTTCTTCCGGACGAGCACCTCAGTAGAGAAAGCCGAAAACTGACTGTCATGATGAGGCGAGAGCTGGTCGCTGTTCGAGAGGTCTCAAGTCCTTAAAGACTTTTTCCGCTTCGGGCGAGGAGTCGGCCTTGCCCGACTTAGGCGTATGTAGCGCCCCAAATTCGGCCTTCCAAATACTAGGGGCTTCGCCAAAATTTAAAATTGTAGACTTCTATGGCTAAGTGAGAGTGATAAAGCCTTATAGTCCGATTGCCTGGTTCGTTGTGCTGAACACCTCCTTCGAAGGATCCAAAACTGGGATAAAGAGTGCTCAGGTTTATCCCGAACACCTCAGTACTAGTTACATGGGGGCAGAAGCCGACGACTGGCCAACTCTCAGATTTTATAAACGGTCGCGCAGAAGGTAATATTTTAAATTAACAAGCGTTGTATAGCGCAAATGAACTCGTTTCATATTACAGGATCACATGAGTACATTCATTCAAATATTACATCCTTAGCACATTCCTCCGCCACAAGGCGAGCACCCTTCAGGACACTGTCATAATACTTTTCGGGGTGGCGATGCTCCTTGCCCTCCGGCGGCCCCTCCTTCACCAGCTTTTCGGCGTCCAGCTTCGCCCACTGCACCTTCGCTCGGGCAAAAGCCCTGCGCGCACCCTCGATGCAGACGAACCGCTTTATGACTTCAAACCGTGGGCAGGCATTCACAAGCCGCCTCACCAGACCGAAGTAGCTATCAGGCAGGGGCTCGCCAGGCCACATCCGGACTATAAGACCCTTCATGGCCTGTTCGGCCGCCTTGTGAAGCTCGACCAGTTGCTTCAACTGGTCGCTCAAGGGCATTGGGTGTTCGGTCCTAGTATACCGAGACCAGAACAACTTCTCCGTCGAGCTCCCCTCCTCAGCCTGGTAGAACTCCGCGGCATCCGACACACTGCGTGGTAGATCTGCGAACGATCCTGGAGAGCTCCGAACTCGGGTAAGTAAAAAGAAAGTTTCCTTCAGATGCTTGCTTTGCATAATGAATGCCTTACCCGCCACTATCTTCTTAACCGCTTCAATTTCCCGGAGGGCCTTTTGGGCTTCGGCCTTGGCATGTTGTGCGCTTTCGAGGGCCTTCGCAAGCTCGGACCCTTGCGTCTTAGAGTCAAGCTCCAAGGACTCGTGTTTCTTGACGAGAGCCTGGAGCTCTTGCTGCACCTCGCCTACTCGGGCCTCTTGCTTCTCTCGCTCGATGCGCTCCTTGGCCGCTTTGTCTTCGGCCTCGGATAGCGCCTTCTGCAGGGCCGCCACTTCGGTCATGGCTCCTAGCAAAATTCATGACGATCCTATTATTCTAAAACCAAAATTTTCTTTATCAATATTCAGACGGGGTGTCACTTACCTTTGTTCTCTTCGAGCTGCCTCTTGGTAAGGCCGAGCTCTTCCTTGGACCGCTCAAGGTCCCGCTTCAGTGCGGCGACCTCCGCAGTACGAGCGGCGGCGGCCAGCAGTGAAGCCTGCTTATTCACATAGACACATTCTGATTAGACTCCTGTGATTATTATTTGATCCTCTATTCGGCCTTCCTTCGCGAACGCCAAACAGAGCATCAGGGGCTACTGTCTATGCTGTAACATTTTCTTACAATTTGATTACTTACCTCAAAGCCGGTTAGGAGGCTGGCACAGGCTTCAGTCAGTCCGCTCTTAGCGGACTAAACCTTCTTGACTACCGCACTCATAATAGTGCGGTGCTCTTCGTCAATGGAAGCGCCGCGAAGCACTTCCAGCAAGTTGTCCGATGCCTCTGGATGGACAGAGGCCATCGGCACAGACGGCTTGCCCCCCTTAGCGAGGGCTTGCCTGACAGAATCCAGAACCACTGGAGGATTCGGCGCCGTATTCGGCTTGGGGCTAGACTTGCTGCCCCTGGCGTTAGGGCCCAGGGGAGTCTTGCCCCTCGTGCGCCCAACGCCTGGAATGTTGCCTTGGGGCGCCTCCGGAACTGCCTCCCCTTGGTTCAGTTCCCTTTGAGATAACACCTCGGCGTCGTCCGTAGGACGGGGGGAGGAGGCGGTCGGGAGTGAATCGCTGTTCATATCCAACGGGCCCAAAGAATCATCCGACGAAGATACGTCGATATGGGCTCGGGATGGGCTGCATAATCATGCGCGGCGTGATAAGAAATAGTACAATAAGACGTACCAAGAATTGTTATGGTATCCGGATACTCACGACTTTGCCAGGGGCTTGTCCCTGGGTAACCAGTCCTCGTCGCTGAAAGCGGCCGTCGTGGAGCAGTCCGGGAGGAGGGTCCTTCCCTTCTTGGACCCTTCGGCCTCCCCTGATGGGGCGGCCTTCCTTTTCCTGTCCCCCCCGGCTGGGGGGGAGAACTTTCCTCTTCCTCCTCCTCGTTTTCGTGGGAGGAGTGCGCCTCGGTGTTTTCGGACGATGAGCCCGATATAACCTTGCGCCGGAGACCCTTCCTGGTCCCCGTGGCCTTCTTCTTGGCCTTCTTCTCCGGCACCTCATAAGGCGCCGGAACCAGCATCTCCGTTAGGAGAGCATTTGCTGGATCTTCGGGCAGGGGGGCTGGACAATCGATCTGCTCCGCTGTCGCTACCCAGTCCTGTTAAATGGCGTGGACGCTTAGATCCCGCGCGTGCTTATACTGGGGAAAAGAATATCTTATGAGATATAAAAGACTTACCGGATTGGCAGGGCGCTTTGCGCTGAGTCCGCGGTCCTCAGTAAGGGGAGGAGGTACCTCGGCGCCCTTGAATAGCACCTTCCAGACATCCTTGTGCGTCGTGTCAAAGAGCTCTCGCAGCGTCTGGTGTTCGGCCGGGTCGAACTCCCACAAATTGAATGCCTGTCTTTGACACGGGAGGATCTAGTGGAAGAGCATGACTTGGACCATGTTGACAAGCTTGATTTTCTTGCTCATCATGTTTTTGACGCAGGTCTGGAGCCCGGTCAGCTCTACCAAGGAACCCCAGGATAGGCCCTTCTCTTTCCAGGAGGTGAGCCGCATGGGGATTCCGGATCGAAATTCGGGGCCGCCACCCAGTTGGTGTCGCGCGGCTCGGTGATGTAGAACCACCCCGATTGCCACCCCTTCACGGTCTCCACATAGGAGCCTTCGAGCCAGGTGACGTTGGGCATTTTGCCCACCATGGTGCCTCTGCACTACGCTTGCTGGCCGACCACCACCTACGGTTTAACGTTGAAGGTCTTCAGCCACAGGCCGAAGTGGGGCTTGATGCGGAGGAAGGCCTCGCACACGACGATAAACGCCGAGATGTTGAGGATGAAATTGGGGGACAGATCGTGAAAGTCTAGCCCGTAGTAGAACATGAGTCCGCGGACAAACGGGTGGAGGGGAAATCCCAGTCCGCGGACGAAGTGGGTAAGAAATACCACCCTCTCATGGGGTTCTGGAGTAGGGACGATCTGCCCCGCATCTGGCAGCCGGTGTGCGATATCCGCAGCCAGATATCCGGCTCCCCGTAGCTTTGTGATGTCCTCCTCCGTAACGGAGGAGACCATCCACTTGCCTCCCGCTCCGGACATGCTTGGAGTGGTTTGAGGAGAAAATGCGAACTTGGGTGCTGGAGCTCGAGTGCGCAAGAATGGATGAGCAAGGAGGAAGAGGGCGTGTGTCGGGGGGATGGACCCCGGGCAGGCAACGGAACCCGGATCCTCTTCAAAAACAACGGGGCTGGCACCGCCCCTCAATACCGGCGCGCGCTTGGCTGGGTCACTCGACCCGGCCAAGCCCCCCAAGCCGGCCAGACTAGCTGACCCGGCAAGACATGTCGACTCGGCCCCAACAACTGGCGCAAGACAGCCGAACCCGGCACGGCCAAGGCCTCCTCACCAAGCCAGCGCCACCCATGGTGTGCTACGCAATCCAGCCGCGGGTCAAGTCCCGTTCCATCCAGGCCGTATGACGGAGACAAGACTTCAATCAACGATGACCGAGGCAACAGTGCCCCGCCCATGCCTCTGGTCAGCAGGAACGTGGCAACAGTGCCCCTCACATACCCGCTGACCAGGGTCGGCATGGCAACAGTGCCCCCACCCTCACCGCTGACAACAGCAAGCGGCGACCTGACGGAGAGTACTGTACGCGGCTCGACTCGGCCACGCCCTGACGATCGACAAGACGGCGCACAGTCCCCCTAGGCTGGCGGGGCCCGCACCTAGGGGAACCCGGCGAACCACAAGCCCTCAACGGGGCCCAGCCCGGGTCCCCGGACACCGACTACACGGACCCACTGACTTATAACATTACCATTGTACCCCCGAGGGGTTGGACTATAAACCCCCGGGAGCCCACGATCATTCGGGGACAAGAAAAGCAGGAGGACTAGCCACGAAACAGCAACACCGGACTAGCCAAGGGCGCACTCGAGCAATACTGCTGCGTCTCCGGCATCCGCCTCGACCTGGCCTCCGTTGCGCATCCGTAGTCCAATGGGCAGGTCGAGCGGGCCAATGGACTCATCCTGTCCGGCGTCAAGCCGTGACTCGTCGAGCCGCTCATCCGCTCACCCGGCAGCTGGCTTGACGAGTTGCCAGCCATTCTCTGGAGTCTACGCACCACGCCGAATTGGTCGACCGGGTTCACCCCGTTCTTCCTCGTCTACGGAGCCGAAGCCGTCATCCCGACCGACGTCGAGTTCGACTCGCCGCGCGTCGCGATGTACACCGAAGCCGAAGCCAGAGAAGCCCGCGAAGATGGCGTCGACCTGCTCGAAGAAGCACGCCTCCTAGCGCTCAGTCGCTCGGCCATCTACCAGCAAGGCCTGAGGCACTACCACAACAAGAAGATCAAGCCCCTCGCGTTCCGCGAGGGCGACCTCGTCCTCGGACTCGTCCAAGAGCAGGCAGGCCAGCACAAGCTGTACCCTCCATGGGAGGGCCCATTCATCGTGAGCAGGGCCTTGCGCGACCGCAACGCCTACTACCTCATCGACGCACGCAAGTCGAGGAAGCACAAGAAGGACACCGCCGGTGAAGAAACGACCCGGCCGTGGAACGCGGAACTCCTCCGCCCGTTTTATAGTTAGCCGCACGAGCGTATGTATCATCGCCTTTTGTAAACGCATGAAACTATGGGGTCCCCGAACGAGACTCGGGGGCTGCCTTTTGTCGACCAATTTATCGTGTCCATATTTTCTTGCATCACTATACCACTGAACCCGGCCACCGGTCTGACTCGCTCGACCCGGGGGCTCGGGGGCTGGCCGGCTCGGTCGCCACCCCGCCGCCTTACTTGGTGATTCCTGATAAAGTTAGGATGCCGCGGTCCCCCACTTCGCCCTAAAGCCACAGATCCAGCTTTGGCTGTCGGCTGGCAAGCACAACGGGCCAAAGCTCCTTTACGCTTCATACACTAAGCCAAGGTTTGCTGGGTCGATCAACCCGGCCTGCCATTCATCAAATGAACAGCCGCACGACCGGCTGCTCGCCAACCGGCTTCGCCGGATTGCCGCCAGCCGGCCCAGTGGGTGTTTCGCTCACGCTCAACGTTTCGAGGGACCCAAGTGTTGGGGAACGTAGTAATTTCAAAAAAATTCCTACGCACACGCAAGATCATGGTGATGCATAGCAACGAGAGGGGAGAGTGTTGTCCACGTACCCTCGTAGACCGACAGCGGAAGCGTTATCACAACGCGGTTGATGTAGTCGTACGTCTTCACGATCCGACCGATCAAGTACCGAACGCACGGCACCTCCGAAGTTCTACACACGTTCAGCTCGATGACGTCCCTCGAACTCCGATCCAGCCGAGTGTTGAGGGAGAGTTTCGTCAGCACGACGGCGTGGTGACGATGATGATGTTCCACCGACGCAGGGCTTCGCCTAAGCTCCGCGACGGTATTATCGAGGTGTAATCTGGTGGAGGGGGGCACCGCACACAGCTAAAATATCGTATATCAAGTGTGTCCATGGGGTGCCCCCTGCCCCCGTATATAAAGGAGCAAGGGAGGAGGAGGCCGACCCTAGGAGGGGCGCACCAAGTGTGGAGTCCTACTAGGACTCCCTAGTCCTAGTAGGATTCCACCTCCCATATGGAATAGGAAAAGAGGAAGGGAAAAAGAGAAGGAAGGAAGGGGCGCCCCCCTTCCCTAGTCCAATTCGGACCAGACCAAGGGGAGGGGTGCGGCCACCCTTGAGGCCCTTTTCCTTCTTTCCCGTATGGCCCAATAAGGCCCAATACGTATTCCCGTAACTCTCCGGTACTCCGAAAAATACCCAAATCACTCGGAACCTTTCCGAAGTCCGAATATAGTCGTCCAATATATCGATCTTTACGTCTCGACCATTTCGAGACTCCTCGTTGAGTCCCCGATCTCATCCGGGACTCCGAACTCCTTCGGTACATCCACATACATAAACTCATAATAAAACTGTCATCGTAACTTTAAGCGTGCGGACCCTTTGGGTTCGATAACTATGTAGACATGATCGAGACACCTCTCCGGTCAATAACCAATAGCGGGACCTGGATGCCCATATTGGCTCCCACATATTCTACGAAGATCTTTATCGGTCAGACCGCATAACAACATACGTTGTCCCCTTTGTCATCGGTATGTTACTTGCCCGAGATTCGATCGTCGGTATCTCGATACCTAGTTCAATCTCGTTACCGGCAAGTCTCTTTACTCGTTCCGTAATACATCATCCCGCAACTAACTCATTAGTCACAATGCTTGCAAGGCTTATAGTGATGTGCATTACCGAGTGGGCCCAGAGATACCTCTCCGACAATCGGAGTGACAAATCCTAATCTCGAAATACGCCAACCCAACAAGTACCTTTAGAGACACCTGTAGAGCACCTTTATAATCACCCATTTACGTTGTGACGTTTGGTAGCACACAAAGTGTTCCTCCGGTAAACGGGAGTTGCATAATCTCATAGTCATAGGAACATGTATAAGTCATGAATAAAGCAATACCAACATACTAAACGATCGGGTGCTAAGCTAACGGAATGGGTCAAGTCAATCACGTCATTCTCCTAATGAGGTGATCCCGTTAATCAAATGACAACTCATGTCTATGGCTAGGAAACATAACCATCTTTGATTAACGAGCTAGTCAAGTAGAGGCATACTAGTGACACTCTATTTGTCTATGTATTCACACATGTATTATGTTTCCGGTTAATACAATTCTAGCATGAATAATAAACATTTATCATGATATAAGGAAATAGATAATACTTTATTATTGCCTCTAGGGCATATTTCCTTCAGTCTCCCACTTGCACTAGAGTCAATAATCTAGTTCACATCGCCATGTGATTTAACATCAAAAATTCATATCACCATGTGATTAACACCCATAGTTCACATCTCTATGTGACCAACACTCAAAGGGTTTACTAGAGTCAATAATCTAGTTCACATCGCTATGTGATTAACACCCAAAGAGTACTAAGGTGTGATCATGTTTTGATTGTGAGATAATTTTAGTCAACGGGTCTGTCACATTCAGATCCGTAAGTATTTTGCAAATTTCTATGTCTACAATGCTCTGCACGGAGCTACTCTAGCTAATTGCTCCCACTTTCAATATGTATCTAGAACGAGACTTAGAGTCATCTAGATTTAGCGTCAAAACTTGCATCGACGTAACCCTTTACGACGAACCTTTTGTCACTTCCATAATCGAGAAACATATCCTTATTACACTAAGGATAATTTTGACCGCTGTCCAGTGATCTACTCCTAGATCAATATTGTACTCCCTTGCCAAAATCAGTGTAGGGTATACAATAGATCTGGTACACAGCATGGCATACTTTATAGAACCTATGGCCAAGGCATAGGGAATGACTTTCATTCTCTTTCTATCTTCTGCCGTGGTCGGGTTTTGAGTCTTACTCAATTTCACACCATGTAACACACGCAAGAAACTCTTTTCTTTGACTGTTCTATTTTGAACTACTTCAAAATCTTGTTAAGGTATGTACTCATTGAAAAAACTTATCAAGCGTCTTGATCTTTCTCTATAGATCTTGATGCTCAATATGTAAGCAGCTTCACCGAGGTCTTTCTTTGAAAAAATCCTTTCAAACACTCCTTTATGCTTTGCAGAATAATTCTACATTATTTCCGATCAACAATATGTCATTCACATATACTTATCAGAAATGCTGTAGTGCTCCCACTCACTTTCTTGTAAATACAGGCTTCACCGCAAGTCTGTATAAAACTATATCCTTTGATCAACTTATCAAAG
Source organism: Aegilops tauschii subsp. strangulata (assembly GCF_002575655.3). NCBI lineage: Eukaryota > Viridiplantae > Streptophyta > Magnoliopsida > Poales > Poaceae > Aegilops > Aegilops tauschii. Next base: position 20,344,252 of record NC_053038.3, on the reverse strand, counting down.
TGTATATGCCAACTCCGAGATGCTTGCACCAGTCCATAGATGGATCGCTGGAGCTTGCATATTTTGTTAGCACCTTTAGGATTGACAAAACCTTCTGGTTGCATCATATACAACTCTTCTTTAATAAATCCATTAAGGAATGCAGTTTTGTTTATCCATTTGCCATATTTCATAAAATGCGGCAATTGCTAACATGATTCAGACAGACTTAAGCATAGATACGAGTGAGAAACTCTCATCATAGTCAACACCTTGAACTTGTCGAAAAACCTTTTTTGCGACAATTCTAGCTTTGTAGATAGTAACACTACTATCAGCGTCCGTCTTCCTCTTGACGATCCATTTATTCTCAATTGCTTGCCGATCATCGGGCAAGTCAACCAAAGTCCACACTTTGTTCTCATACATGGATCTCATCTCAGATTTCATGGCCCCAAGCCATTTTGCGGAATCTGGGCTCACCATCGCTTCTTCATAGTTCGTAGGTTCGTCAGGGTCTAGTAACATAACCTCCAGAACAGGATTACCGTACCACTCTGGTGCGGATCTTACTCTGGTTTACCTACGAGGTTTGGTAGTAACTTGATCTGAAGTTACATGATCATCATCATTAACTTCCTCACTAATTGGTGTAGGAGTCACAGGAACAGATTTCTGTGATGAACTACTTTCCAATAAGGGAGCAGGTACAGTTACCTCATCAAGTTCTACTTTCCTCCCACTCACTTCTTTCGAGAGAAACTCCTTCTCTAGAAAGGATCCATACTAAGCAACGAATGTCTTGCCTTCGGATCTGTGATAGAAGGTATACCCAACTGTCTCCTTTGGGTATCCTATGAAGACACATTTCTCCGATTTGGGTTTGAGCTTATCAGGATGAAACTTTTTCACATAAGCATCGCAACCCCAAACTTTAAGAAACGACAACTTTGGTTTCTTGCCAAACCACAGTTCATAAGGCGTCGTCTCAACGGATTTAGATGGTAGCCTATTTAACGTGAATGCAGCTGTCTCTAATGGATAACCCCAAAACAATAGTGGTAGATCAGTAAGAGACATCATATATCGCACCATATCTAATAAAGTACGGTTACGATGTTCGGACACACCATTACACTGTGGTGTTCCAGGTGGCGTGAGTAGTGAAACTATTTCACATTGTTTTAACTGAAGGCCAAACTCGTAACTCAAATATTTTACCTCTGCGATCATATCGTAGAAACTTTTATTTTCTTGTTACGATGATTCTCCACTTTCACTCTGAATTTTTTTGAACTTTTCAAATGTTTCAGACTTGTGTTTCATCAACTAGATATACCCATATCTGCTCAAATCATCTGTGAAGGTCAGAAAATAATGATACCTGCTACGAGCCTCAATATTCATCGGACCACATACATCTGTATGTATGATTTCCACCAAATCTGTTGCTCTCTCCATAGTTCCGGAGAACGGCATTTCAGTCCTCTTGCCCATGAGGCATGGTTCGCAAGCATCAAGTAATTCATAATCAAGTGATTCCAAAATCCCATCAGTATGGAGTTTCTTCATGCGCTTTACACCAATATGACCTAAACGGCAGTGCCACAAATAAGTTGCACTATCATTATTAACTTTGCATCTTTTGGCTTCAATATTATGAATATGTGTATCACTACGATCGAGATCCAACAAACCATTTTCGTTGGTGTGTATGACCATAGAAGGTTTTTATTCATGTAAACAGAACAACAATTGTTCTCTAACTTAAATGAATAACCGTATTGCAATAAACATGATAAAATCATATTCATGCTCAACGCAAACACCAAATAACACTTATTTAGTTTCAACACTAATCCCGAAAGTACAGGGAGTGTGCGATGATGATCATATCAATCTTGGAACTACTTCCAACACACATCGTCACCTCGCCTTTTACTAGTCTCTGTTTATTCTGCAACTCCCGTTTTTGAGTTACTACTCTTTAGCAACTGAACCAGTATCAATTACCGAGGGGTTGCTATAAACACTAGTAAAGTACACATCAATAATCTGTATATCAAATATACCTTTGTTCACTTTTACTAGTCTCTGTTTATTCTGCAACTCCCGTTTCGAGTTACTACTCTTAGCAACTGAACCAGTATCAATTACCGAGGGGTTGCTATAAACACTAGTAAAGTACACATCAATAATCTGTATATCAAATATACCTTTGTTCACTTTGCCATCCTTCTTATCCACCAAATAGTTGGGGTAGTTCCGCTTCCAGTGACCAGTCCCTTTGAAGTACAAGCACTTAGTCTCAGGCTTAGGACCTGACTTAGGCTTCTTCACTTGAGCAGCAACTTGCTTGCCGTTCTTCTTGAAGTTCCCCTTCTTCCCTTTGCCCTTTTCTTGAAACTAGTGGTCTCGTCAACCATCAACTCTTGATGTTTTTCTTGATTTCTACCTTCGTCGATTTCAGCATCACGAAGAGCTCGGGAATTACTTTCGTCATCCCTTGCATACTATAGTTCATCACGAAGTTCTACTAACTTGGTGATGGTGACTAGAGAATTCTGTCAATCACTATTTTATCTGGAAGATTAACTCCCACTTGATTCAAGCGATTGTAGTACCCAGACAATCTGAGCACATGCTCACTAGTTGAGCGATTCTCCTCCATCTTTTAGATATAGGACTTGTTGGAGACTTCATATCTCTCAACTCGGGTATTTGCTTGAAATATTAACTTCAACTCCTGGACCATCTCATATGGTCCATGACGTTCAAAACGTCTTTGAAGTCCCGATTCTAAGCCGTTAAGCATGGTGCACTAAACTATCAAGTAGTCATCATATTGAGCTAGCCAAACGTTCATAACGTCTGCATCTGCTCCTGCAATAGGTCTGTCACCTAGCGGTGCATCAAGGACATAATTTTTCTGTGCAGCAATGAGGATAATCCTCAGATCACGGATCCAATCCACATCTTTGCTACTAACATAATTTTTCTCTAGGAACATATCAAAAATAAACACAGGGAAGCAACAACGCGAGCTATTGATCTACAACATAATTTGCAAAATACTATCAGGACTAAGTTCATGATCAATTTAAGTTCAATTAATCATATTACTTAAGAACTCCCACTTAGATAGACATCCCTCTAATCATCTAAGTGATTACGTGATCCAAAGCAACTAAACCATGTCCGATTAACACGTGAGATGGAGTAGTTTCAATGGTGAACATCACTATGTTGATCATATCTACTATATGATTCACGCTCGACCTTTCGGTCTCTGTGTTCCGAGGCCATATCTGTATATGCTAGGCTCGTCAAGTTTAACCTGAGTATTCCGCGTGTGCAACTGTTTTGCACCCGTTGTATTTGAACGTAGAGCCTATCACACCCGATTAACACGTGGTGTCTCAGCACGAAGAACTTTTGCAACGGTGCATACTCAGGGAGAACACTTTTATCTTGAAATTTTAGTGAGAGATCATCTTATAATGCTACCGTCAATCAAAGCAAGATAAGATGCATAAAGGATTAACATCACATGCAATCAATATAAGTGATATGATATGGCCATCATCATCTTGTGCTTGTGATCTCCATCTCCGAAGCACCGTGCTTGTGATCTCCATCTCCGAAGCACCGTCATGATCACCATCGTCACCGGCGCGACACCTTGATCTCCATCGTAGCATCGTTGTCGTCTCGCCAACTTATTGCTTTTACGACTATCGCTACCGCTTAGTGATAAAGTAAAACTATTACATGGCGATTGCATCTCATACAATAAAGCGACAACCATATGGCTCCTGCCAGTTGCCGATAACTCGGTTACAAAACATGATCATCTCATACAATAAATTATATCACATCATGTCTTGACCATATCACATCACAACATGCCCTGCAAAAACAAGTTAGACGTCCTCTACTTTGTTGTTGCAAGTTTTACGTGGGTGCTACGGGCTTAGCAAGAACCGTTCTTACCTACGCATCAAAACCACAACGATAGTTTGTCAAGTTGGTGCTGTTTTAACCTTCGCAAGGACTGGGCGTAGCCACACTCGGTTCAACTAAAGTGAGAGAGACAGACACCCGCCGGTCACCTTTAAGCAATGAGTGCTCGCAACGGTGAAACCAGTCTCGCGTAGGCGTACGCGTAATGTCGGTCCGGGCCGCTTCATCTCACAATACCGCTGAACCAAAGTATGACATGCTGGTAAGCAGTATGACTTATATCGTCCACAACTCACTTGTGTTCTACTCGTGCATAGCATCAACGCATAAAACCAGGCTCGGATGCCACCTCGTAGAACGTAGTAATTTCAAAATTTTCCTACGCACACGCAAGATCATGGTGATGCATAGCAACGAGAGGGGAGAGTGTTGTCCACGTACCCTCGTAGACCGACAGCGGTAGCGTTATCACAACGCGGTTGATGTAGTCGTACGTCTTCATGATCCGACCGATCAAGTACCGAACGCACGGCACCTCCGAAGTTCTACACACGTTCAGCTCGATGACGTCCCTCGAACTTCGATCCAGCCGAGTGTTGAGGGAGAGTTTCGTCAGCACGACGGCGTGGTGACGATGATGATGTTCCACCGACGGAGTTTCGCCTAAGCTCCGCGACGGTATTATCGAGGTGTAATCTGGTGGAGGGGGCACCGCACACGGCTAAAATATCGTATATCAAGTGTGTCCATGGGGTGCCCCCTGCCCCCGTATATAAAGGAGCAAGGGAGGAGGAGGCCGGCCCTAGGAGGGGGCGCACCAAGTGTGGAGTCCTACTAGGACTCCCTAGTCCTAGTAGGATTCCACCTCCCATATGGAATAGGAAAAGAGGAAGGGAAAAAGAGAAGTAAGGAAGGGGGCGCCCCCCTTCCCTAGTCCAATTCGGACCAGACCAAGGGGAGGGGTGCGGCCACCCTTGAGGCCCTTTTCCTTCTTTCCCGTATGGCCCAATAAGGCCCAATACGTATTCCAGTAACTCTCCGGTACTCCGAAAAATACCCGAATCACTCGGAACCTTTCCGAAGTCCGAATATAGTCGTCCAATATATCGATCTTTATGTCTCGACCATTTCGAGACTCCTCGTCATGTCCCCGATCTCATCCGGGACTCCGAACTCCTTCGGTACATCAACATACATAAACTCATAATAAAACTGTCATCGTAACTTTAAGCGTGCGGACCCTTTGTGTTCGAGAACTATGTAGACATGACCAAGACACCTCTCCGGTCAATAACCAATAGCGGGACCTGGATGCCCATATTGGCTCCCACATATTCTACGAGGATCTTTATCGGTCAGACCGCATAACAACATACGTTGTTCCCTTTGTCATCAGTATGTTACTTGCCCGAGATTCAATCGTCGGTATCTCGATACCTAGTTCAATCTCGTTACCGGCAAGTCTCTTTACTCGTTTTGTTATACATCATCCCGCAACTAACTCATTAGTCACAGTGCTTGCAAGGCTTATAGTGATGTGCATTACCGAGTGGGCCCAGAGATACCTCTCCGACAATCGGAGTGACAAATCCTAATCTCGAAATACGCCAACCCAACAAGTACCTTTGGAGACACCTGTAGAGCACCTTTATAATCACCCATTTACATTGTGACGTTTGGTAGCACACAAAGTGTTCCTCCGGTAAACGGGAGTTGCATAATCTCATAGTCATAGGAACATGTATAAGTCATGAAGAAAGCAATAGCAACATACTAAACGATCGGGTGCTAAGCTAACGGAATGGGTCAAGTCAATCACGTCATTCTCCTAATGAGGTGATCCCGTTAATCAAATGACAACTCATGTCTATGGCTAGGAAACATAACCATCTTTGATTAACGAGCTAGTCAAGTTGAGGCATACTAGTGACACTCTATTTGTCTATGTATTCACACATGTATTATGTTTCCGGTTAATACAATTCTAGCATGAATAATAAACATTTATCATGATATAAGGAAATAAATAATACTTTATTATTGCCTCTAGGGCATATTTCCTTCACCAAGTCCTGCACGCTCCTCTCAAAGAACCGAACTCCTTGTCACGGACCGGAGCCTCGTGTTGGAAATATGCCCTAGAGGCAATGATAAAATGGTTATTATTGTATTTCCTTGTTCATGATAATTGTCTATTGTTCATGCTATAATTGTATTAACTGGAAACCGTAATACATGTGTGAATACATAGACCACAACATATCCCTAGCAAGCCTCTAGTTGACTAGCTCGTTGATCAATAGATGGTTATGGTTTCCTAACCATGGACATTGGATGTCATTGATAACGGGATCACATCATTAGGAGAATGATGTGATGGACAAGACCCAATCCTAAGCATAGCACAAGATCGTGTAGTTCGTTTGCTAAGAGCTTTTCTAATGTCAAGTATCATTTCCTTAGACCATGAGATTGTGCAACTCCCGGATACCGTAGGAATGCTTTGGGTGTACCAAACGTCACAACGTAACTGGGTGGCTATAAAGGTGCACTACAGGTATCTCCGAAAGTGTCTGTTGGGTTGGCACGAATCGAGACTGGGATTTGTCACTCCGTATGGCGGAGAGGTATCTCTGGGCCCACTCGGTAATGCATCATCATAATGAGCTCAATGTGACTAATGAGTTAGCCACGGGATCATGCGTTACAGAACGAGTAAAGAGACTTGCCGGTAACGAGATTGAACGAGGTATTGGGATACCGACGATCGAATCTCGGGCAAGTAACATACCGATAGATAAAGGGAATTGTATACGGGATTGATTGAATCCCCGACATCGTGGTTCATCCGATGAGATCATCGTGGAACATGTGGGAGCCAATATGGGTATCCAGATCCCGCTATTGGTTATTGGCCGGAGAGGTGTCTCTGTCATGTCTGCATGGTTCCCGAACCCGTAGGGTCTACACACTTAAGGTTCGGTGACGCTAGAGTTGTTATGGGAAATAGTATGTGGTTACCGAAGGTTGTTCGGAGTCCCGGATGAGATCCCGGACATGACGAGGAACTCCGGAGTGGTCCGGAGGTGAAGATCGATATATTGGACGAAGGGTATTGGAGTCCGGAATGGTTCTGGGAGTACCGGGTGACGACCAGCGTGACCGAAAGGTGTTTCGGAGGCCCCGGCAAGCGTTGGGGGGCCTTATGGGCCAAGGGGAGGGGGCACACCAGCCCACTAAGGGGATGTGCGCCCCTCCCAACCCCTCTCACGTAACGTGGAGAGGTGGGGGCGCCTCCCCTAGGGCAGCCACCCCTCCCGGCTTGGGGGGCAAGTTTCGCAGGGGTGGGGGCGCCCAAACCCATCTAGGGTTTCCCCTGTGGCCGCCGCCCCTCCCCTAGGGAACCCTAGGGTGCCTCCTCCACCCCCTTCCCCCTATATATAGTGAGGGAGAGAGAGGGCAGCCGCACCCCTGGCTTGGCGCAGCCCTCTCCTCCTCCAACTCCTCCTCCTCCTCCTTCGTAGTGCTTAGCAAAGCTCTGCCGGAGAACCACGAGCTCCATCGCCACCAGGCCGTCGTGCTGCTAGAGTTCTCCCTCAACTTCTCCTCTCCCCTTGCTGGATCAAGAAGGAGGAGACGTCCCCGGGCTGTACGTGTGTTGAATGCAGAGGCGCCGTCCGTTCGGCACTAGATCGGATCTTCCGCGATTTGAATCGCCGCGAGTATGACTCCATCAACCGCGTTCTTGTAACGCTTCCGCTTAGCGATCTTCAAGGGTATGAAGATGTAATCCCTCTCTCTCGTTGCTAGCATCTCCTAGATTGATCTTGGTGACACGTAGAATTTTTTTGAATTATTGCTACGTTCCGCAACACCTCGGCCGTCTGACTCGCGGGCGGGAGGTTTGAGAAAGGAAAAGCGCATGAAATCGGTCCAAAAAACGGAAGGCAAAATAGCAAAAGCACCCACGACATCTACACAAGTACTTAAGAAAAGGCCCACGGCCCGAGTTCATTACACCCTAAAACCCCCAGTGGGTGGGTGGACCTGCTATTTAACAAATTTTACACAAAGTGTCTCAGGCATCTCCAGCGCCGCGTCACGACATCGACGGCTCTCCCCTCGCGGCCTCCGGGTCCGGCGAGGTGCCGGTGCCCTCCTCAGCGTCCGCGTCGCGGTAGACGCCCGTCTCCTCCAAGCTCCCCTCTGGATCAAGGAAGAGCAAGCCGTAGTCGTCGCCGTCCACGACCCCGCCGTCTTCCGTCCGCTCCGGATGGAACTCGTCATGGAAGGCGAACTCGGCGATGTAGCTGGCCCGGGAGGCGATCCGGCCGGCTTGCTCCCGCAAGAGCTGCTCCGAACCGGCCCGCTGGCCCATCAACGCGTCCAGCTGCAGGTCCGGATGCTAGGACAGCGCGAACCGGAGCGCCATCTCAGCACCGGCACGAGCGGCGGAGGCGCGCCCCTCGCCAAGCCGGTCCGGCCCCATCTCCAACCAACGCGCCAGGCGCGAGAAGCTGCTCGGTTGGACGGAGTCCGGCCATAGGGCCGCCGTCATCGCGGTGCCGGCCTGGGACAGCCGCCCCAACTGCGTTCCCAGAACCTGCAGGCGGGCCTCAGCGGCGGCGATGATCTCCGGGAAGGTCCAGGCCACCCGCGGATCTGTCCCAGACCCAACGACGCCGGTCGGGTCACGCTGATAGCGGACGGCTTCCTCCGCCAGCCGCTGCTTCTTTGGGAAGGCCCCTACCGCAAAGGAAGAAGCGAGTTAGAAGAAGAACAACAAGGAAGAAAGGCCGAATCCCGACCCGGCAAATGACAAGAAAAAACACTTACTGGAGAAAGACTCTTCCAGGTGTTGCGCCTCAAGCAACGTACCACGCCGCTCCCGCTCGATGGCGCGGTCGCGCTCCTCGAGCGCCTTCTCCAGATCGGCCGCCTTGGCAAGGGCCGCCTTCAGCTCGGCGTCCTTGTCTTCGGCCGCTTTCTCGGCCGCCTCGTGCCGACGGGCCTCGTCCTGACGGGCCCCCTCAGCCGTGGTGACCTGCCCCCGTAGGCAATCCACCTTGGCCTGGATCTGGCCCTTGTCGTCGGCCAGCTGGCCGCGCTGCTGGTCCGCCTCCACCAGGGCCTGCTGCGCCTCTGCCACCTTGGCGGCTTCCGCCTTAAGGAGCTCCACCTCGGCCTCGAGGCGGCTCTTGTGACCCGCGAGCTCCTCGTGCAGCCGGTTGGCCTCATCAAGAGACCGCCGAACCGCGGCCGCCTCCGCCCTCGCCTGCGCCGCCTCGACGCAAAGACAGCCGGTGTCGGCAACGAGCCGCTCGTAGTGATGACCGGCCCGGAGCAGACGAGCCCGCCAGGACAGCACCTCGGCTGCGAAAAAAGGACTCAGCAGAAAAAAAAGCAAGACTTAAGATTTGGCCCAACTGTTACACAGTTGGCCCGAATCTCGGGGGATACACCCAGTGGGTGCGCTAGCGCGCCCCCACTAGAAAAGAGCACAAGGATACCTGCGGCGATGCGGAGCTCCTCCTTGGCGGCAAGCCGCTCCACGAGCTCCCGATGCTTGCCCAGGAGACGATTGTAGGCAGCGACCCGGAAGCCGTCGAGATGCTGAAGAAAGCAGAAATCAGAACAAGGCCAACACTCTAAAGATTCGACCCAACTACTACGTAGTAGGCCCGAACCTCGGGGGCTACACCTAGTGGGTGCGCTGGCGTGCCCCAACAAAGAAGAAAATTTCAAGAAGACTTACTAGGATGGCGCGCTCCAGGTCGCCCGTCCGCTCCACCTCGGCCTGGGCGAAGGCCTCGAGCCGTTCTGTCCGCCCTCGCAGGCGGCGACTGACGGCGTCCAGCGCCGCCTCCTCCAGGGTCTGAGGCCCCAAGACAACGGCGCCCCCGCTCCGCGCCGGCTGCGGCACGGCAGCTCGGCGCTCTCCCTGCCAGGGCACCAAGGCGTGCTCCTCGCTGGCCGCTCGCGACACGGCCAGCACCTCCTCCGGGACGCCCTGCATCGCCGACCCTGACCCAGACGCCGGGACGCCCTGCGTCGCCGTCTCCGGCCCAGCTGCCGGGGTGACCTCCGGCACCGCCGCCCGCGGTGCCTCCTCCGAAACCGGCGGCGCCTCCGCCGCCGCCGCCCGCAGCGTCTCTTCCAAAACGACGCCGCCTCCACCACCATCAGTCCCCGCTCGCTCGGCCACGTCGGCCCGCGGCGGGGTGTCATCCTCCACCTCCACGACCCCCCGGTCAGGGATCACCACCTCAGCCCGGCCTCCACGGCCGCGCTCCCTCACCGACGACGGCTCAAAGACCGTCGCCGCCACCACCGTGCCCTCCGGCATCTCGCGCTAGACCGGCTCCGCGCCGGGTCGCGCCCATGCCGCCGCCGCATCGGTCCAAGCCCGGACCGACGCCGCCTCCAGCTCCACCTCGGCCCGGTTCCTGTCCCGTCAGGCCAAGGCTTCGGCGTCATTCGGATCTAGGCCGAGGTCCGAGTCGGCCCGTCCCTCCACCTCGCCTGGTCGGCAAGGTCGAACCGGCTCCTGCGGAACGCGGCCCCTTCGGCGGTCGTGGCTTCCGCCGCCGCCCTCGCCAGCGCGATTGGCGACCTAGAGAAGAAGACAGAATGACCAGAAAAGAAACAAGACTAGCTCAAGAAAAAAAACCTGAGCGCAAACAAGAGATGAAGCTTACCCTGCCAAGACCGGGACCGGGGTTGGCCTCCCGTGCCCGCCGCCGCGCTTCCTCTTGGCCGGCCTCCCGGCCCCGGCCGGGTCCGCCGTGCGCTTCGGGGCCCGGGGTCGCGGCGCGACGCTGTCTTTCCCATGCGGGCGGCTCGGCGCCGCCCCATGCGAGGACCCGGCTCCGCCCGCGTCGCCGCCTCCCCCGCCCAACGCCACTACACCAACAACTGGCGTCAGCACCGGCCGTTCCGTGCCGCGGTCAGCAATTCAAGACGCATGAAGAAAAACGCGAGACTTACCCGTGCCGGTGTCGGACTCGGCCTCCTCCTCCCCGCCATGGGCTCCACCTGCGATGGAGCCCGGGCGTAAGGATGCCGAATCGCGTTCAGAAGTACCCCCCGCGTCGCGTCAGGATGGATGAGAAGGTGCACGGCAGCAAAGTGGGAAGACTAGACACTCACCTGCGGCGCCGGGTTCGACTGGCTGTACGGCGCCTTGCCGAACCGCCAGTCCTCCCCAAGGTTGGCCTTGGAGATGTCGTTCACGCCGCGCGCGACCTGCTCCGCGGACACCCGCATCGACCCCATGCGGTTGGGGTCTTGAAGGCCGACCATTTCACCGATGAGGCAGGAGCGCCCCTGAAGCGGAAGGACCCGGCGCATGATGAACGCGGCGAGGAGGTCGGTGCCAGTGAGCCCCTCCTGCGTCCTCATCACTGTCACCCGCTCGCAGAGATTAACGATCTCCTGCGACGGGCGCTTGGGCGAGTAGCCCCAGTTCGTCTTCGCCCGCGGCGGTGCGATGGCGAAGGCCGGAAGATTGATGCGATCCGCTCCAAGGTTGCGGACGTAGAAGAAGGAGTTCTGCCACTTCTTGGCAGGGTCCTCCAGCGGGATCTTGGGGAAATCCGCCCCCGGCCGCTTCGAGATGACGGCGGCGCTGCAATCGGCGAACTCCCCGGCCGACGGGCCCTGCTGCTTCAAGGAGAAGAAGCGCGCCCAGAGGTCGATCGTAGGCTCGACCCCCAGGTACCCCTCGCAGAGGGTGACGAAGCCGAAGAGTTGGACAATGGCGCCGGCGCCAAGATGATGCGGCTGGAGCCCGAAGAACTCCAGGAAAGCGCGGAAGAAGGTGCTCGCCAGCAGCCCGAACCCGCGCTCGAAGTGCGTGAGGAAGACCACACGCTCCTGCCCCTCGGGCCGAGGCCTCTGCTCGCCACGCGGCAGGCGGACGCCGACGTCCGTCTCCTGTGGCAGGCGCCACGTCGCCCGGAGTTGGGTGATGTCCTCGGAGGTGACGTTCGAGCCCATCCAGGATCCCGATGGCAGCGACATGATCGAAGGAAGATGGACGGCGAAGGAGTTCTGCTCGGAGCAGCGGGCGCCGCAGTGCGTCTGTTGCGAAGAGCGGACCGAGAGCAAAGGGACAGGAGGGCGCGAGCCAGAATAATGTCCATCGCCCCCCTGCCCCCCTGATTTATAACCCTCGGTTTGAACATGGGGAAGTGGGGAAGTGGGATCGTCTGCATGCGCCCGTTCCACTACCCCGCAATAAGTGCGCGCGTACAGGCGCAGTAACTGCACGGGGAAGAGCAACCGACCCCCGGACACCGCAATAAATTCGCGCGCTTGGGCCGAGGGCGCGCGGCGGCGGGCCCCAGCCCGTCGCTCGGTCCCATCACGCGCGTGGCCTGTCAGGCCCCTCCGACTTCCGGGCACCACGTGGCGCCCGTGCAAAGCCCGAGGGATTGCCCCAAGATTCGGCGGACTTCTCGGTCCCCGCCACGACCGAGACGCCGCGATCCGGTTTTTGAGAAAACCGGCACACAGTGGGTGTTGTCGGACCTGGCGCTCGCAGAATCCACCTTGCTTAAGGGGGAAACTGCGAAGGCCCACTCATCCGAAGACGGCGGACGTTCACAGCTTCGGGGACTACTGTCGGGGGGATGGACCCCGGGCAGGCAACGGAACCTGGATCCTCTTCAAAAACAACGGGGCTAGCACCGCCCCTCAATACCGGCGCGCGCTTGGCCGGGTCGCTCGACCCGGCCAAGTCCCCCAAGCCGGCCAGACTAGCCAACCCGGCAAGACACGTCGACTCGGCCCCAACAACTGGCGCAAGACAGCCAAACCCGGCACGGCCAAGGCCTCCTCACCAAGCCAGCGCCACCCATGGCGTGCTACGCAATCCAGCCGCGGGTCAACTCCCGTCCCATCCAAGCCGTATGACGGAGACAAGACTTCAATCAACGATGACCGAGGCAACAGTGCCCCACCCATGCCTCTGGTCAGCAGGAACATGGCAACAGTGTCCCTCACCTACCCGCTGACCAGGGCCGGCGTGGCAACAGTGCCCCCACCCTCACCGCTGATGACAGCAAGCGGCGACCTGACGGAGAGCACTGTACGCGGCTCGACTCGGCCACGCCCTGACGATCGACAAGACGGCGCACAGTCCCCTAGGCTGGCGGGGCCCGCACCTAGGGGAACCCGGCGAACCACAAGCCCTCAGCGGGGCCCAGCCCGGGTCCCCGGACACCGACTACACGGACCCACCGACTTATAACATTACCATTGTACCCTCGAGGGGTTGGACTATAAAACCCTCGGGAGCCCACGATCATTTGGGGACAAGAAAAGCAGGAGGACTAGCCACGAAACAGCAACACCGGAGAGAAGGAGCAGCCCAAGCTTTGGCCAGCTTCCTTCCTCCTTCATACAGCTCCAGGAGCAACATTGTACTATCGATCATCCAACTACACTCGGCAGGACTAGGGGTATTATCTCTTCGGAGAGCCCCGAACCTGGGTATGTCCGGCGTCCCGCGCCCGCTCATGCCAACCTCGCCTCTGGAGCCCACCAGCGCCCTCGAGCCTCCTCCTCTCTTTAGCCATCCCTTGGCATCTGCCGTGCGCCCACCACGACAGCGTGGGTGAAAAAGATGAATCCTTGTCCCTTTATAAGGGCGGAAGAACTATGCGCCTCCCCACCTACCTGGTAAACTCGCTTATTCCCCAAGCGCCGTAATTGATGGCGCGGTTGGGTTACCCACACCCGTATTGATGAGAATCCCGTGATAAGGGGACACGATCTCTGCTTCGACAAGACGTGCCAAGAAAACCGCCTCGCAATATGTGCAGTGGCTGGATGAGAAAAATGGTTCGAATAATGACCGGGCCGTGGTGTGATGTCATGCTACAGAATGTGTCAGCAGATTAGATTTGTTGAAATATTATTCTCTCTACAGTAGTATGTGGAATTTGTTTTGCAGAGCCGGACACTATCCTTGTGTTCGAAATCTTCTATGGAGTATTCAGAGGAGGAACCCGCCTTGCAATGCCGAAGACAATCTGCGCGCTGGACTCATCGTCATTGAAGCCTGGTTCAGGGGCTACTGAGGGAGTCCTGGATTAGGGGGTCCTCGGACAGTCGGACTATGTACTTTAGCCGGACTGTTGGACTATGAAGATACAAGATTGAAGACTTCGTCCCGTGTCCGGATGGGACTCTCCTTGGCGTGGAAGGCAAGCTTGGCAATACGGATATGTAGATCTCCTCCCTTGTAACCGAATCTGTGTAACCCTAGCCCCCTCCGGTGTCTATATAAACCGGAGGGTTTAGTCCGTAGGACAACAACAATCATACCATAGGCTAGCTTCTAGGGTTTAGCCTCTATGATCGTGGTAGATCAACTCTTGTAATACTCATATCATCAAGATCAATCAAGCAGGAAGTAGGGTATTACCTCCATCGAGAGGGCCCGAACCTGGGTAAACATCGTGTCCCCCGCCTCCTGTTACCATCCGCCTTAGACGCACAGTTCGGGACCCCCTACCCGAGATCCGCCGGTTTTGACACCGACAGGGCTGCCACAGCCTTCCCCTGGCGCAGCCCTCCCCCTCTCCAACACCTCCTCCTCCTCCGTAGTGCTTGGCGAAGCCCTGCCGGAGAACTGCAAGCTCCACCACCACGCCGTCGTGCTGCCGGAGCTCTCCCTCAACTTCTCCTCTCCCCTTGCTGGATCAAGAAGGAGGAGACGTCCCCGGGCTGTACGTGTGTTGAACGCGGAGGCACCGTTCGTTCGGCGCTATATCGGATCTTCCGCGATTTGAATCGCCGCGAGTACGACTCCATCATCCACGTTCCTTTTAACGCTTCCGCTTAGCGATCTTCAAGGGTATGAAGATGCACTCCCTCTCTCTCGTTGCTAGTATCTCCTAGATTGATCTTCGTGACACGTAGGAATTTTTTTGATTTATCGCTACGTTCACCAACAAGAAAAAGCTACCGTCCCCCACCGTTGCGGTAGGCTCTGCCAGCCCCTGCGCGCGCGCCTGGGTTCTGTAACAGAAATGCACTATATTTTACGGTAGGGTATCACACCTTACTGCCGAGGTGTCCGGCTGTAGGCTATGAGAACCTACCGCCGCAGTCCTTGGCAGTAAGATCCACTTTCACTTATTTTTTGAGAAGCCCCTGGTCATTTTAACTACAAATATGAATGATAGTTCAACGCAACAACAAATAGTGTCTGCAAACACGGAAAAAATTGTTGTTTCACACATTGTAGGCAGCAAATCGACAACACCAAATAGGTAGGTATCAAATCGACATGTCAAATAGGTTCAACATAGTAAAATGGAAGCAAATTGACAACACCAACATAGCATACAAGTTCTTGTTCACAACTAGTTCTACTAAGCGAGTTCAACACGACCATATCACTTGTTCCTCCCCCTCTTGGCTTTACGGTCCTCGTTTCTCTCGAGCGGCTTTCGTCCAGCTTCTTCGTGCGACAACGAGTACGCTCTTTCTGAAACGGGGATGGACTCTTCAAGTCCTTCTTCGGCTGTTTCCCCCTCTTGTCCTGGGTTGGCTGAGTCGGTGGAGGTCCGTCATCGTCATCGTACTCCTCCCCCTCACCACCTCCGTCATTGGCTTCCTTCTCTTCATCTTCTTCCTCGTTTTCTTCTTCCTCTTCCTCGTCATCTTCTTCCTCTTCCTCCTCAACAATGCGAGACAGCATGGGTAGAGGAAGCTCCGCCGGCGTGGCTCTATGAAGCAATGGCATGCATCGACCCCCCATGAGAAGGATGATGGACATCGGCCACACGAGCACATCCAAGCATACCCACTATCTTACGACAACGGGCCATGAACTTCTGCAATAACAAACAACCAAAACATAATACGGAACAACTTTAGGGTTATAATTAAACTATAACATAGTTAGGAGACTCAATGTTACCTTCATTGTTTCCCTCAGGTTGCTGTCAGATTCCACGGTTCCGGAGTCGTACGCAAGCGCGTTTGTGCCATCAAGAGTAACACTAACTATAGCAGTTTTCATCGAACCACTCACAGCTCAAAACAATAGAGAACACCACCTACCACTTGAGTGGCACACCAGATGTTCTATTCCCCGTAATAGGAGGGCAGTTGCTGATGAGGGCGATAACCTATCCCGCCAGTTGGTCCTCTGCACTCGCCTAGTGAGAGCATGGCCCTGGATCGGTAGGGCCGTGGTCATGGCGAAGTCCTCGAGTGTCACCATCATTTCACCACATGGGAGATGGAAACTATGCGTTCCGGAGCGCCACCGTTCGATCAATGTTGTGAGAGCCGAGTGGACGAGCGTCGGCGGATTTCGTTTGAATTGAATCACGAAACCTAGCAGCCGTGCTCTCCTGAAGTATGACGTGTAGCGCTCGTCATGCCCCATCTGAACGGCCTTCGTGTGCCTGTTGTCTACTACGCAACCTTCTTCTTGTAGACTCATATTGGGCCTTCAAGCGCAGAGTTTTGTAGGACAGTAGCAATTTTCCCTCAAGTGGATGACCTAAGGTTTATCAATCCGTGGGAGGCGTAGGATGAAGATGGTCTCTCTCTCAAACAACCCTGCAACCAAATAACAAAGAGTCTTTTGTGTCCCCAACACACCCAATACAATGGTAAATTGTATAGGTGCACTAGTTCGGCGAACAGATGGTGATACAAGTGTAATATGGATAGTGGATATAGGTTTTTGTAATCTAAAAATATAAAAATAGCAAGGTAGCAAGTGGTAAAAGTGAGAGAAAATGGCATTTCAATGCTTGGAAACAAGGCCTAGGGTTCATACTGTCACTAGTGCAAGTTCTCTCAACAATGATAACATAATTAGATCATATGGCAATCCCTCAACCTGTGACAAAAGTCACTCCAAAGTTCCTCTCGCAGAGAACATAAGATGAAATTGCTTATAGGGTACGAAACCACCTCAAAGTTATTTTTTCTGATCAATCCATTGAGCTATTCAAGTGTCACAAATAGCCCTAGAGTTCGTAGTAAAATAACAACATATCATACACATCAATCAACTCTAATGTCACCTAGATACTCCAATGTCGCCACAAGAATCCGTGGGTCAATTATATGATATGCATCGAACAACTTCAGATTTATAATATTCAATCCAACACAAAGAACCTCAAAGAGTGCCCCAAGATTTCTACCGGAGAAACAAGGACGAAAACGTGCATCAACCCCTATGCATAAATTACCCCAATGTCACCTCGGGAACCCGCGAGCTGAGTGCCAAAACATACATCAAGTGAATCAATAGAACACCCCATTGTCACCACGGGTATCCCACGCAAGATATACATCAAGTGTTCTCAAATCCATAATAGTATTCAATCCGATAATAGTGAAACCTTAAAGGTAAATCTCAATTTATCACAAGAAGGTAGAGGGGGAAAACACCATATGATCCAACTATAGTAACAAAGCTCGTGGTACATCAAGATCGTGCCACATCAAGAATACGAGAGAGAGAGAGAGATCAAACACATAGCTACTGGTAGATACCCTCAGCCCCGAGGGTGAACTACTCCCTCCTCGTCATGGAGACCGCCAGGATGATCAAGATGACCACTGGTGATGGTTTCCCCCTTCGGCAGGGTGCTGGAACGGGCTCCTGATTGGTTTTTCGTGGCTACAGAGGCTTGCGGCGGCGAAACTCCCGATCTAGGTTTCTTTTGGGGGTTTCGGGATTTACATGAATTTTTGGCGTCGGTCTCACGTCAGGGGGGCGCTCGAGGGGCCCACAAGCCAGAGGCGCACCCTAGGGGGTGGGGCGCCACCTAGGCTTGTGGACTCCTCGTCCACCTCCTGCCTGGCTCCGATGCTCCGGGGTTCTCTTTTGGTTCATAAAAATTCATCGTAAAGTTTCAGCTCGTTTGGACTCTGTTTGATATTCCTTTTCTGTAAAACTCAAAAACAAGGAAAAAACAAAAATTGACACTGGGCTCTAGGTTAATAGGTTAGTCCCAAAAATAATATAAAATAGCATATTAATGCATATAAAACATCCAAAATAGATAATATAATAGCATGGAACAATAAAAAATTATAGATACATTGGAGACGTATCAGTGCCCCCTCATCCATAATGGGGGTAACATCTATCAAAATGTAAACGAAAATAGTTAGTTACTTCATTTCTCATAATAACCAATAACTTATGCAACAACTGGATCATAGATATTACCACTCCATTCTCCACAAAATGGGCGCGATGACCATTGTCAAAAGCATGGCCAAGCATGGTGTACTTGACGCCGATGTTGGGCGCAGGGGGGGGGGGCGCCTAAAACAATTGGAAATGAATCAAGTTCAAATATAAATTATATCACTTTCAACCAACGTGAATCATATCATTTTGAAATATAAATGATATCATTTTCAATCACAAGAATCATTTTCAACATACATGTATCATATCAAGTTCGAATATAAATGAATCATATTCAACCAACATGATTCATATCATATTCAACGAATATAAATGAATCATATTCGACATACATTATTATTTTTGAAGATCATTCATTTATTTATTCAACATTTATAATTTTTTTTTGAAATACGCATATGCATAATTCATCAAAATCCATCATATTCAAAAATTGCCCTATATTTATATGATTCATTCATTCAGCAACATCCATCATATGTAGCCAACTAGTTACAATCCCTCCAACATCCATCATATTAGCATTCATTCAAAAAAATTGGTGATGAACTAGGGTTCATATGGAAACTACATAGAATCTCTCCAACTAGTTACTAGAGTTCATATTCAACCCCATACATGATACGCTCCGTCGTATCTACTTTTCCAAACACTTTTGCCCTTGTTTTGGACTCTAACTTGCATGATTTGAATGGAACTAACCCGGACTGACGCTGTTTTCAGCAGAATTGCCATGGTGTTATTTATGTGCAGAAACAAAAGTTCTCGGAATGACATGAAACTCCACGGAACTTATTTTTGGAAAATATTAAAAATACTGGAAGAAGAATCCACGTCAGGGGGGCCTCCACCTGTCCACGAGGGTGGGGGGCGCGCCTGCCCCCTGGGTGCGCCCCTTGCCTCGTGGGCCCCCTGTTGCTCCACCGACCTCAACTCCAACTCCATATATTCGTGTTCGGGGAGAAAAAAAATCAGAGAGAATGATTCATCGCGTTTTACGATACGGAGCCACCGCCAAGCCCTAAACTCTCTCAGGAGGGCTAATCTGGAGTCCGTTCGGGGCTCCGGAGAGGGGAATCCGTCGCTGTCGTCATCGTCAACCATCCTCCATCACCAATTTCATGATGCTCACCGCCGTGCGTGAGTAATTCCATCGTAGGCTTGCTCGACGGTGATGGGTTGGATGAGATTTATCATGTAATCGAGTTAGTTTTGTTAGGGTTTGATCCCTAGTATCCACTATGTTCTGAGATTGATGTTGCTATGACTTTGCTATGCTTAATGCTTGTCACTAGGGCCCGAGTGCCATGATTTCAGATCTGAACCTATTATGTTTTCATGAATATATGTGAGTTCTTGATCCTATCTTGCAAGTCTATAGTCACCTACTATGTGTTATGATCCGGCAACCGCGAAGTGACAATAATCGGGACCACTCCCGCTGATGACCATAGTTTGAGGAGTTCATGTATTCACTATGTGTTAATGCTTTGGTCCGGTACTCTATTGAAAGGAGGCCTTAATATCCCTTAGTTTCCATTAGGACCCCGCTGCCACGGGAGGGTAGGACAAAAGATGTCATGCAAGTTCTTTTCCATAAGCACATATGACTATATTCGGAATACATGCCTACATTACATTGATGAATTGGAGCTAGTTCTGTGTCACCCTATGAGGGAGTCCTGGATCGGGGGGTCCTCGGACAGCCGGACTATATACTTTAGCCGGACTGTTGGACTATGAAGATACAAGACTCAAGACTTCGTCCCGTGTCCGGGTGGGACTTTCCTTGGCGTGGAAGGCAAGCTTGGCAATTCGGATATGTAGATCTCCTCTCCTGTTACCGACTCTGTGTAAACCCTAGCCCCCTCCGGTGTCTATATAAACCGGAGGGTTTAGTCCGTAGGACATCAACAACAATCATACCATAGGCTAGCTTCTAGGGTTTAGCCTCTACGATCTCGTGGTAGATCAACTCTTGTAATACTCATATCATCAAGATCAATCAAGCAGGAAGTAGGGTACTACCTCCATCGAGAGGGCCCGAACCTGGATAAACATCGTGTCCCCCGCCTCCTGTTAC
The DNA here is from genome assembly GCF_002575655.3 of Aegilops tauschii subsp. strangulata. Lineage (NCBI taxonomy): Eukaryota > Viridiplantae > Streptophyta > Magnoliopsida > Poales > Poaceae > Aegilops > Aegilops tauschii. The sequence continues at coordinate 20,324,024 of NC_053038.3, read as the reverse complement.
CATCCGCCTTAGACGCACAGTTCGGGACCCCCTACCCGAGATCCGCCGGTTTTGACACCGACATTGGTGCTTTCATTGAGAGTTCCACTATGTCGTCGCGATAAAGGCTTGATGGCTCCTTCGATCATCGACAACGATACGATTCAGGGTGAGTTTCCCTCCCCGGACAGATCTTCGTATTCGGCGGCTTCGTACTGCGGGCCAACTCGCTTGGCCATCTGGAGCAGATCGAGAGCGACGCCCCTGTCCGTCAGGTCAGATTTGGAAACTTAAACTATATTGTCGGCATCCGCGGAGACTTGGTCTTCGACGGATTCAAGCCCATGCCAGGTGCGCCGCACAGTCATGACAAGCATAACTTAGCTCTGCCGTCGGACTGTGTTCGGTGTTGGGGAACGTAGTAATTTCAAAAAAATTCCTACGCACACGCAAGATCATGGTGATGCATAGCACCGAGAGGGGAGAGTGTTGTCCACGTACCCTCGTAGACCGAACGCGGAAGCGTTAGCACAACGCGGTTGATGTAGTCGTACGTCTTCACGATCCGACCGATCAAGTACCGAATGCACGGCACCTCCGAGTTCAGCACACGTTCAGCCCGATGACGTCCCTCGAACTCCGATCCAGCCGAGTGTTGAGGGAGAGTTTCGTCACCACGACGGCGTGGTGACGATGATGGTGTTCTACCGACGCAGGGCTTCGCCTAAGCACCGCTACAGTATTATCGAGGTGGACTATGGTGGAAGGGCGCACCGCACACGGCTAAAAGATCAAACGATCAATTGTTGTGTCTCCAAGGGGTGCCCCTCCCCGTATATAAAGGAGTGGAGGAGGGGGAGGGCCGGCCCTCTCTATGGCGCGCCCTAGGAGGAGTCCTACTCCCACCGGGAGTAGGATTCCCCCCCTTCCAAGTAGTAGGAGTAGGAGTCAAGGAAAGGGGAGAGAGAAGAGAAGGAAGGAGGGGGCGCAGCCCCTCCCCCTAGTCCAATTCGGACTAGGCCTTGGGGGGCGCCCAGCCTCTCCTCTCTCTTTCCCCTAAAGCCTAATAAGGACCATATACTCCCTGGCGAATTCCCGTAACTCTCCGGTACTCCGAAAAATACCCGAATCAGTCGGAACCTTTCCGATGTCCGAATATAGTCGTCCAATATATCGATCTTTACGTCTCAACCATTTCGAGACTCCTCGTCATGTCCCTGATCTCATCCGGGACTCCGGACTACCTTCGGTACATCAAAACACACAAACTCATAATATAACCGTCATCGAACTTTAAGCGTGCGGACCCTACGGGTTCGAGAACAATGTAGACATGACCGAGAGATGTCTCCGGTCAATAACCAATAGCGGAACCTGGATGCTCATATTGGCTCCCACATATTCTACGAAGATCTTTATCGGTCAAACTGCATAACAACATATGTTCTTCCCTTTGTCATCGGTATGTTACTTGCCCGAGATTCGATCGTCGGTATCTCAATACCTAGTTCAATCTCGTTACCGGAAAGTCTCTTTACTCGTTCCATAATACATCATCCCGCAACTAACTCATTAGTTACAATGCTTGCAAGGCTTATAGTGATGTGCATTACTGAGTGGGCCCAGAGATACCTCTCCGACAATCGGAGTGACAAATCCTAATCTCGAAATACGCCAACCCAACATGTACCTTCGGAGACACCTGTAGAGCACCTTTATAATCACCCAGTTACGTTGTGACGTTTGGTAGCACACAAAGTGTTCCTCCGGTAAACGGGAGTTGCATAATCTCATAGTCATAGGAACATGTATAAGTCATGAAGAAAGCAATAGCAGAATACTAAACGATCAAGTGCTAAGCTAACGGAATGGGTCAAGTCAATCACATCATTCTCCTAATGATGTGATCCCGTTAATCAAATGACAACTCATGTCTATGGCTAGGAAACATAACCATCTTTGATCAACGAGCTAGTCAAGTAGAGGCATACTAGTGACACTCTGTTTGTCTATGTATTCACACAAGTATTATGTTTCCGGTTAATACATTTCTAGCATGAATAATAAACATTTATCATGAAATAAGGAAATAAATAATAACTTTATTATTGCCTCTAGGGCATATTTCCTTCAGTCTCCCACTTGCACTAGAGTCAATAATCTAGATCACATCGCCATGTGATTTAACATCAATAGTTCACATCACCATGTGATTAACACCCATAGTTCACATCGTCATGTGACCAACACCCAAAGGGTTTACTAGAGTCAATAATCTAGTTCACATCGCTATGTGATTAACACCCAAAGAGTACTAAGGTGTGATCATATTTTGCTTGTGAGATAATTTTAGTCAACGGGTCTGTCACATTCAGATTCGTAAGTATTTTGCAAATTTCTATGTCTAAAATGCTCTGCACGGAGCGACTCTAGCTAATAGCTCCCACTTTCAATATCTATCCAGATTGAGACTTAGAGTCATCTGGATCAGTGTCAAAACTTGCAATGACGTAACCCTTTACGACGAACCTTTTTGTCACTCCATAATCGAGAAACATATCCTTATTCCACTAAGGATAATTTTGACCGCTGTCCAGTGATCTACTCCTAGATCACTATTGTACTCCCTTGCCAAAATCAGTGCAGGGTATACAATAGATCTGGTACATAGCATGGCATACTTTATAGAACCTATGGCTGAGGCATAGGGAATGACTTTCATTCTCTTTCTATCTTCTGCCATGGTCTGGCTTTGAGTCTTACTCAATTTCACACCTTGTAACACAGGCAAGAACTCTTTCTCTGATTGTTCCATTTTGAACTATTTCAAAATCTTGTCAAGGTATGTACTCATTAAAAAAACTTATCAAGTGTCTTGATCTATCTCTATAGATCTTGATGCTGAATATGTAAGTAGCTTAACCGAGGTCTTTCTTTGAAAAACTCCTTTCAAACACTCCTTTATGCTTTGCAGAATAATTCTACATTATTTCTGATCAACAATATGTCATTCACATATACTTATCAAAAATGATGTAGTGCTCCCACTCACTTTCTTGTAAATACAGGCTTCACCGCAAGTCTGTATAAAACTATATGCTTTGATCAACTCATCAAAGCGTATATTCCAACTCCGAGATGTTTGCACCAGTCCATAGATGGATCGCTGGAGCTTGCACATTTTGTTAGCACCTTTAGGATCGACAAAACCTTCTGGTTGCATCATATACAACTCTTCTTTAAGAAATCCATTAAGGAACGTAGTTTTGACATCCATTTGCCAGATTTCATAAAATTTGGCAATTTGCTAACATGATCCGGACAGACTCAAGCATCGCTACGACCGAGAAAATCTCATCATAGTCAACACCTTGAACTTTGTCAAAAACCTTTTTTCGACAAGTCTAGCTTTGTAGATAGTAATACTACTATCAGCGTCCGTCTTCCTCTTGAAGATCCATTTATTTTCTATGGCTTCCCGATCATCGGGCAAGTCAACCAAAGTCCACACTTTGTTCTCATACATGGATCCCATCTCAGATTTCATGGCCTCAAGCCATTTTTGCGGAATCTGGGCTCATCATCGCTTCCTCATAGTTCATAGGTTCGTCACGGTCAAGTAACATGACCTACAGAACAGGATTACCGTACCACTCTGGTGCGAATCTCACTCTGGTTTACCTACGAGGTTCGGTAGTAACTTGATCTGAAGTTACATGATCATCATCATTAGCTTCCTCACTAGTTGGTGTAGTAGTCACAGGAACAGATTTCTGTGATGAACTATTTTCCAATAAGGGAGCAGGTACAGTTACCTCATCAAGTTCTACTTTCCTCCCACTCACTTCTTTCGAGAGAAACTCCTTCTCTAGAAAGGATCCATTCTTAGCAACGAATATCTTGCCTTCGGATCTGTGATAGAAGGTGTACCCAACTATCTCCTTTGGGTATCCTATGAAGACACATTTCTCCGATTTGGGTTTTAGCTTATCAGGATGAAACTTTTTCTTATAAGCATCGCAACCTCAAACTTTAAGAAACGACAACTTTGGTTTCTTGCCAAACCATAGTTCATACGGTGTCGTCTCAACGGATTTAGATGGTGCCCTTTTTAACGTGAATGGACCTGTCTCTAATGCATAACCCCAAAACTATAGTGGTAAATCGGTAAGAAACATCATAGATTGCACTATATCCAATAAAGTATGGTTATGACGTTCAGACACACCATTAGGCTGTGGTGTTCCAGATGGCGTGAGTTGTGAATCTATTCCGCATTATTTCAAATGAAGACCAAACTCGTAACTCAAATATTCTCCTCCACGATCAGATCGTAGAAACTTTATTTTCTTGTTACGATGATTTTCCACTTCACTCCGAAATTATATGAACTTTTCAAATGTTCCAGACTTTATGTTTCATCAAGTAGATATACCCATATCTGCTCAAAACATCTGTGAAGGTCTGAAAAATAACGATACCTGCCGCGAGCCTCAATATTCATTGGACCACATACATCAGTATGTATGATTTCCAACAAATCTGTTGTTCGCTCCATTGTTCCGGAGAACGGAGTCTTAGTCATCTTGCCCATGAGGCATGGTTCGCAAGCATCAAGTGATTCATAATCAAGTGATTCCAAAAACCCATCAGCATGGAGTTTCTTCATGCGCTTTACACCAATATGACCTAAACGGCAGTGCCACAAATAAATTGCACTATCATTATTAACTTTGCATCTTTTGGCTTCAATATTATGAATATGTGTATCACTACGATCGAGATCCAACAAACCATTTTCGTTGGTGTGTATGACCATAGAAGGTTTTATTCATGTAAACAGAACAACAATTGTTCTCTAACTTAAATGAATAACCGTATTGCAATAAACATGATCAAATCATATTCATGCTCAACGCAAACACCAAATAACACGTATTTAGGTTCAACCCTAATCCCGAAAGTATAGGGAGTGTGCGATGATGATCATATCAATCTTGGAACCACTTCCAACACACATCGTCACTTCACCCTTAACTAGTTATTCTGCAACTCCCGTTTCAAGTTACTAATCTTAGCAATTGAACTAGTATCAAATACTGAGGGGTTGCTATAAACACTAGTAAAGTACACATCAATAACATGTATATCAAATATACCTTTGGTCACTTTGCCATCCTTCTTATCCGCCAAATACTTGGGGCAGTTTCGCTTCCAGTGACCAGTCCCTTTCCAGTAGAAGCACTTAGTCTTAGGCTTAGGTCCAGACTTGGGTTTCTTCACTTGAGCAGCAACTTGCTTGCCGTTCTTCTTTGAAGTTCCCCTTCTTCCCTTTGCCCTTTTCTTGAAACTAGTGGTCTTGTCAACCATCAACACTTGATGCTTTTCTTGATTTCTACCTTCGTCGATTTCAGCATCACGAAGAGCTTGGGAATTGTTTCTGTTATCCCTTGCATATTATAGTTCATCACGAAGTTCTACTAACTTGGTGATGGTGACTAGAGAATTCTGTCAATCACTATTTTATCTGGAAGATTAACTCCCACTTGATTCAAGCGATTGTAGTACTCAGACATTCTGAGCACATGCTCACTAGCTGAGCAATTCTCCTCCATCTTGTAGGCAAAGTACTGTCATAGGTCTCATACCTCTCGACATGGGCATGAGTATGAAATACCAATTTCAACTCTTAGAACATCTTATATGCTCTGTGGCGTTCAAAACATTTTTCAAGTCCCGGTTCTAAGCCGTAAAGCATGGTGCACTAAACTATCAAGTAGTCATCATACCGAGCTTTTGTCAAACGTTCATAACGTCTGCATCTGCTCCTGCAATAGGTCTGTCACCTAGCGGTGCATCAAAGACATAATACTTCTATGCAGCAATGAGGTTAATCCTCAGATCACGGACCAAGTCCGCATCATTGCTACTAACATCTTTCAACTTAGTTTTCTCTAGGAACATATCAAAATAAAACAGGGGAGCAAAACGCGAGCTATTGATCTACAACATAGATATGCTAATACTACCAGGACTAAGTTCATGATAAATTTAAGTTCAATTAATCATATTACTTAAGAACTCCCACTTAGATAGACATCCCTCTAATCTTCTAAGTGATCACGTGATCCATATCAACTAAACCATGTCCGATCATCACGTGAGATGGAGTAGTTTCAATGGTGAACATCACTTATGTTGATCATATCTACTATATGATTCACGCTCGACCTTTCGGTCTCAGTGTTCCGAGGCCATATCTGTTATATGCTAGGCTCGTCAAGTTTAACCTGAGTATTCTGCGTGTGCAACTGTTTTGCACCCGTTGTATTTGAACGTAGAGCCTATCACACCCGATCATCACGTGGTGTCTCAGCACGAAGAACTTTCGCAACGGTGCATACTCAGGGAGAACACTTGTACCTTGATAATTAGTGAGAGATCATCTTATAAAGCTACCGTCGAACTAAGCAAAATAAGATGTATAAAAGATAAACATCACATGCAATCAAAATATGTGACATGATATGGCCATCATCTTGTGCCTTTGATCTCCATCTCCAAAGCATCGTCATGATTTCCATCGTCACCGGCATGACACCATGATCTCCATCATCTTGATCTACATCAATGTGTCGTCACATGGTCGTCTCGCCAACTATTGCTCTTGCAACTATTGCTATCGCATATCGATAAAGTAAAGCAATTATTTGGCGCTTGCATCTTATGCAATAAAGAGCCAACCATAAGGCTTCTGCCAGTTGCCGATAACTTCAACAAAACATGATCATCTTATACAACAACTTATATCTTATCACGTCTTGACCATATCACATCACAACATGCCCTGCAAAAACAAGTTAGACGTCCTCTACTTTGTTGTTGCAAGTTTTACGTGGCTGCTACGGGCTAAGCAAGAACCGTTCTTACCTAGGCATCAAAACCACAACGATAGTTTGTCAAGTTAGTGCTGTTTTAACCTTCGCAAGGACCGGGCGTAGCAACGAGAGGGGAGAGTGTTGTCCACGTACCCTCGTAGACCAAAAGCGGAAGCGTTAGCACAACGCGGTTGATGTAGTCGTACGTCTTCACGATCCGACCGATCAAGTACCGAACGCACGACACCTCCGATTTCAGCACACGTTCAGCCCGATGACGTCCCTCGAACTCCGATCCAGCCGAGTGTTGAGGGAGAGTTTCGTCAGCACGACGGCGTGGTGACGATGATGGTGTTCTACCGACGTAGGGCTTCGCCTAAGCACCGTTACAGTATTATCGAGGTGGACTATGGTGGAGGGGGGCACCGCACACGGCTAAAAGATCAAACGATCAATTGTTGTGTCTCCAAGGGGTGCCCCCCTCCCCGTATATAAAGGAGTGGAGGAGGGGGAGGGCCGGCCCTCTCTATGGCGCGCCCTAGGAGGAGTCCTACTCCCACCGGCAGTAGGATTCCCCCCCCCCTTCCAAGTAGTAGGAGTAGGAGTCAAGGAAAGGGGAGAGAGAAGAGAAGGAAGGAGGGGCGCATCCCCTCCCCCTAGTCCAATTCGGACTAGGCCTTGGGGGGGGGGGGGGCGCCCAGCCTCTCCTCTCTCTTTCCCCTAAAGCCTAATAAGGCCATATACTCCCCGGCGAATTCCCGTAACTCTCCGGTACTCCGAAAAATACCCGAATCACTCGGAACCTTTCCGATGTCCGAATATAGTCGTCCAATATATCGATCTTTACGTCTCGACCATTTCGAGACTCCTCGTCATGTCCCCGATCTCATCCGGGACTCCGAACTACCTTCGGTACATCAAAACACATAAACTCATAATATAACCGTCATCGAACTTTAAGCGTGCGGACCGTACGGGTTCGAGAACAATGTAGACATGACCGAGACACGTCTCCGGTCAATAACCAATAGCGGAACCTGGATGCTCATATTGGCTCCCACATATTCTACGAAGATCTTTATCGGTCAAACCGCATAACAACATACGTTGTTCCCTTTGTCATCGGTATGTTACTTGCCCGAGATTCGATCGTCGGTATCTCAATACCTAGTTCAATCTCGTTACCAGCAAGTCTCTTTACTCGTTCCGTAATACATCATCCCGCAACTAACTCATTAGTTACAATGCTTGCAAGGCTTATAGTGATGTGCATTACTGAGTGGGCCCAGAGATATCTCTCCGACAATCGGAGTGACAAATCCTAATCTTGAAATACGCCAACCCAACAAGTACCTTCGGAGACACCTGTAGAGCACCTTTATAATCACCCAGTTACGTTGTGACGTTTGGTAGCACACAAAGTGTTCCTCCGGGTAAACGGGAGTTGCATAATCTCATATTCATAGGAACATGTAGAAGTCATGAAGAAAGTAATAGCAGAATACTAAACGATCAAGTGCTAAGCTAACGGAATGGGTCAAGTCAATCACTTCATTCTCCTAATGATGTGATCCCGTTAATCAAATGACAACTCATGTCTATGGCTAGGAAACATAACCATCTTTGATCAACGAGCTAGTCAAGTAGAGGCATACTAGTGACACTCTGTTTGTCTATGTATTCACACAAGTATTATGTTTCCGGTTAATACAATTCTAGCATGAATAATAAACATTTATTATGAAATAAGGAAATAAATAATAACTTTATTATTGCCTCTAGGGCATATTTCCTTCATTCGGAAGATCACACCTGTGGCTACTCCGGCCCTCAATCCGGAGCGGATTGCGCCGTCCGAGGACGGGTGGATGGACCCCGCCACGGAGGCCGCACACTCAGCGACGATAGAGCCGAATACTGACTTCACCTCTTACGAGACCTGTGTTGCCGGTTCCTTGGATTCGTCCCTGGCCACGGGCTCCGAACCGCCTGCGTCCGTGCCTATCGAATCTGATTGGGCGCCGATCATGGAGTTTTCCTCCGCGGATATCTTTCAGCACTCGCGCCTGGGCGATGTGCTAAATTCATTAAGGTCTCTCTCCTTGTGAGGAGGCCCTTGGCCGAACTATGTTCGGCTTGAGTGGGAAGCAGACGACGAAGAAATTCGTTCCCCACCCACCACCCACTTAATAGCCACTGTCTACGACTTATCTGACATGCTCGATTTCAACTCCGAATACATCGACGGTATGGACGACGATGCAGGAGAGGAACAGGAACCACCGCCCACATGGCGCTGGACAGCCACTTCATCATACGATATATACATGCTGGATACACCCAAAGAAGACAATGACGAGGAACAGAAGGATGCAGCGAAGGATAGTTCCCTCGAGAAGCAACCAAAGCGACGACGTAGGCGCCGCTCCAAATCCCGCCTCGGCAAAAACAATGATAACAGCGCAGGAAAAAATAATACCCCGGTCGACTCCAAAGGAAACGACGACCACATGGATCTAGCGACAGAACAGGACGAACCAACGGACGGCGAACACAGTACATAGCCGCTGTCCGATCATGGCGACGCCGAGGGTAAAGATCATCAACCTGTCTCCGGAGAGGAGAATAGTCCCGACGACGATGCACACATCATCCCGGAAAGGCACTTGGAACAAGAGAACCTCCACAGAAGGCTTATTGCCACCGCGAGGAGCCTGAAGAAGCAGAAGCAAAGGCTTAAGGCCGCGCAGAATACGCTCAATAGCAGATGGAACAAAGTGCTTGACACTGAAGAAAAGTACGGTGGTAGTCGCCACACAAAAAGCTATCCAAAGCGCAAGCTGCTGCCTGAATTCGATGACGAGGCTTTAGAGCCTACACAGCCGAAAAATAAAACGGCCGATCAGCCGGATCGATCACCCCGTGGCCGCGATAGGGCGGCTAACGATGCCGCACATAAGTCAGCACACGATTTACGGGAGGACTCGCGCCAAAAAGCAGGTATAACCAGGTCCATCTATGGATCTAGGAAGCGCGCTCCGGCACAGAATCAAAACCGAACACTACAACCGTCAGAACGCCACGAACATAGAGGCGTACGACGGAACGACAGACCCTGGGGTCTAGATTGAGGACTTTATCCTTCATATCCATATGGCTCGCGGAGACGATCTCCACGCCATCAAATATTTCCCCCTCAAGTTGAAAGGACCAGCTCGGCATTGGCTGAAAAGCCTCCCCGAAAACTCAATTGGAAGTTGGGAAGAGCTTGAGGACACTTTTAGGGCTAATTTTCAAGGGACCTATGTCCGACCTTCGGATGCAGACGATTTAAGTCATATAATTCAACAGCCCGGAGAGTCAGCCCGAAAGCTTTGGAACAGATTCCTCACTAAGAAGAATCAAATCGTCGATTGCCCGGACGCCGAAGCCTTAGCGGCTTTCAAACACAGTGTCCGGGATGAATGGCTCGCCAGACACCTCGGCCAGGAATAACCGAGGACAATGGCAGCCCTAACAAGCCTTATGACCCGCTTTTGCGCGGGCGAAGATAGTTGGCTGGCCCGTAGCGGCACCAGCGACCCAGGCACATCCGAAGTCAGGGATGGCAATGGAAAACCACGACGCAACAAAAGCAAGCGTCGAAACAATGAAGACAGCCAGACAACACGGCGGTGAACGCCGGATTCAGGAGTTCACGATCCGGTCAACGGAAAAAGCCATTCAAAGGCAGCAGAGATGGACCGTCCAGCCTAAACAAGATTCTAGACAAATTATGTCAGGTTCATGGCACCTCCGACAAACCTGCAAATCACACCCACAAAGAATGCTGGGTCTTCAAGCAGGCCGGCAAGCTAAACGCCGAACACAAGGGGAGGGAGACGCCAAGTGAAGACGAGGATGAGCCTCGCCATCAAAGCACTGGGGGACAGAAAAAATTCCCACCAGAGGTCAAAACAGTGAACATGGTTCACGTAACGAAGAGAAGGAACACACGCGCACTCCGAGATGTATGCGCCGTGGAGCCCGTCACCCCCAAGTTCAACCCTTGGTCGGCCTGCCCGATCACTTTCGATCGCAGGGATTACCCGACTAGTATCCGGCATGGAGGACCGGCTGCCTTGGTGCTAGACCCAATAATTGACGGATACCATCTCACCCGAGTCCTTATGGACGGCGGCAGTAGTCTTAATCTGATATATCAGGACACAGTCCGCAAAATGGGGATAGACCCGACAAGAATCAGCCAAGGCAATACTACCTTTAAAGGAGTAATACCAGGCCCAGAGGCCCGCTGTACGGGCTCTCTAGTACTAGAGGTTGTATTCGGTTCTCCCGACAACTTCCGAAGTGAAAAGTTAACCTTCGACATCGCTCCATTCCGAAGCGGCTATCAAGCACTACTCGGAAGAACAGCCTTCGCTCGTTTTAATGCAGTACCGCATTACGCCTCTCTTAAGCTTAAGATGCCCGGTCCACGTGGCATCATCATAGTTAGCGGAAACACTGAGCGTTCCTTACGCGCGGAAGAACGTGTGGCGGCTTTAGCAGCCGAACACTAAACGACCTCTCCAACCAGAATAAATGGTCGGTCGTCAAGACCGCGGACACGGCTAGATGAGTCCGGCGCACCACTAGTTGTAACAGCTTCGATAAACCTGAGATTGGTTTGATGGATATACCCCCATAGGCGGTACCAGGGGCTTCCCGCATGCAAAAAGGACCACAGTTCAGCTTGACCTCATTTAGATTGAAGTTTAATGAGAATAATTAGTTTTTCGCATGAAGACTTTCATCTAAGTTTTTCTCTTTTACAGATGACAATCGTGCTACACCCTTCCAGGATATGGCACAACGGAGACAAAGGCGCAGACGCGCAGCAGGGCCCCGCTCAAAGGTTTCTTTTTAGATTAAGACCCTGTGTAAACCTTTCTTACTGTCTCTTGTTGCTTGACACCCCCCCGGATACCTAACACAACCGAGAGGGATGCTGGCGTTATTGGCATTTCACCACGCCAGACTAATGCACATACCTGGAAATTCAGGGTTCATTATCAAGGGCGTTACTCAGCCCGGTATATGTTGTAAAGACCGAATACCTTAGGGAGTGTTCGGCGTCGCGAGTTTGGCCTTATATGCATCAGCTCCGAATCATGTCTTTGGTCAATAGTAGGGTTTGCCCGGCTCCCATGTTTTGGTACCTTACGTTCCGCTATATCGGCTAAGGTAGCGCTGGGAGAACTACTGCGATTGTGCCCTGGTTCATACGGACGAGCACCTCAGTAGAGAAAGCCGAAAACTGACTGTCATGATACAACGCGAGATTGGTCAACCACTCGATGACTCATCGGAATCTTCGCGATTCTACCGCATTAACGAAGGACCGGTTTCCCGGTCATGTATGTACGCGCACCATATTCGGACGAGCGCGGAAGTACCAGGGGCTAGCCCCACCGTCAAACTCCTATGGCTAAGTGAAAGTGTTAAAGCAATATAGTCTGATTGCCTTATTCGTCGTGCTATCACTTCCTTAATGGACCAAGATGTTGGATCAAGTGTGAACACGCGCTTTTCCGAACACCCCCGCATTATATGCGTGGGGGCTGAAGCCGACGACTACAAACTTTCAGGTTATATACATACATAAACGACCGCACAGGAGGCATCATAATACTTTCAGGCAAAAGTATAAAAATAGCCTTTCTAATCCAAATAACATTGTTTTTACAATCGGGATACATATCACTCAAACATGATACTCTTCGAGCACTGAGCCTCTATTAAACGAGCACCTTCTAGGACCTCTTCAAAATAGTGCTCGGCCGAAACCTGGCCTATGGCCGGATTCTGGGTTGCAATAGCGGTGGTCTTCATCTCTGCCCAGTATGTCTCGACACGGGCAAGAGCCATCCGCGCACCCTCTATGCATGCCGACCTCTTTACAGCATCGATATGCGGCACATCACCAAGAAATCGTTGCACTAAACCAAAATAACTATTTGGCCTTGGTCCTTCCGGCCAAAGGTGATCCACAACAGACCTCATGGCAAGCCCGGACAACCTATGGAGCTCGGCCCACTCGGCCATTTGCTCATTCAACAGCAGCGGACGCGTTGGAGCACTGAACTGCGACCAGAACAACTTTTCCACTTCGTGATCTTTTTGATCTTTGAAAAACTCAGTCACATCAGCAGCACTTGTTGCCAAGTCCAAGTACGCGTCTGCAGAAATCCATAGTTGATCCAGAAGGGCATACTTCGGATCTCCGAACTTCGCCTGCAACAAAAAGGGATTCCCAGCCGTGATATCTCCGGCTTGACGGAGCTCCTCCTTCGCCGCTCTGATTTTAGAACGGGTTTCCTTGGCTGCTTCCATGGCTTTCTTCAGGTCCGCCGCTTGCGCTTGGCTTTCCTTTTTAAGAAGCTCATATCGGTCGGCGGCATCCTTCAGCTCAACAGCCATCTTGGCTTGTTTTTCTTTGCTCTGGCGATGAGCAGCCTGTTCGGCTCTTAACTCTTCGGCCGCCTTTAGTGCAGCCGCATTACTTCTCCTGGCTTGTTCCTTGGCTCGGGCAAGTTCCACCCGAAGGGTCTCCACAGCGGCAGCTCCATCTGCAGTCACAGAATATTATAGATACTAGCATCATGCTCCTCTTAATACCTGTTAACCACCGGAGAATACATACCCTGTGCCTCGTCAAGCCGCTTGTTTACAAGCACGATGTCGGCATCTGCCGCATCAAGTTGCCGCCTTAGTTCGGCAAACTCACCAGTCTGGCTAGCCACCGGACCCTCAGCCGCCTGCACATGAAAGTTGCATGATCATTACCTGGGACTATGATCCTTTGTTTGCTGCCTTTTCGACAGCAACCAGAGTCTCAGGGGCTACTATCCGCATAGGGCACACCTAGCGTGTGCGGTACCGTCAAACATATATATATTACTTTGCGTACCTCAAAGCCTCTTAGCAGGCTCATAAAAGCTTCATGCAACCCACTTTTGGCAGAAGAAATCCTCTCAACCACCGTACCCATTAAAGTACGATGCGCCTCTGAGATAGCCGCTTGCTCCAGAATACTCATCAGTGCGTCCGGTCCCGCACCGGACAGTCCCGGACTCTTTTTGTGGCTCTCCTTAGGAGCCGGATACTCCGGACTTCGGGTAGCCGAAGGGTTACCTTCTGGCCTTGGCGGACCAGGAGAAATCCTCCGTGACGACACCTCAGGGTCGTCCGCCTCATGAGGCGGGGAGACAGGGGGAGGCATTTCGCTCTCCATCATCTCCGGAAGAAGATCCCCCGAAGACGAACTCTGTTGAGAAGGGCTACGATCCGAACTACAAGACATACGTCTCGGTTATTGTCCTCAGAAATGAAGCAGGATAAATTTACCGAAAGTACTTTTGTTTACTTACAGCTCGATGGAGGGCTGATCCCCTTGCGGGCACTGTACGGTAAGGATGCTCTCCGGGGCAGGGTCCCCTGCCGAAGGTTTCTTCCCTCGTTTGGAAACCATTGTTTCCAAGTCTTCGGAGGCGGTCCTCTTCCTTCCTTGGGGAGAGGGAATTTTAGATTCTTCTCCCCGGTTATCCTCCTTCGCGGAGACACTAATTCCCCGGGTTTGGATGAGTAATGAGTGAGGCCCGCTTTCACCTTCTTTATTCCTCCCTTTATCTTCCCCTGATGGCACTTAATAAGGCACGAGCTCAAGCATTCTGGCTAGTACTGGATCCGTTGAGCCTTCGGGAAGGGGGGCCGAACACCTGATCATCTTCGCCTTTTTTATCCAGTCCTGGTCAAAGAGCGACTTTTTAGAATGATGTTGGGATAAATAAAGAGACAGCATGTTCGGCCAAAGAAATCCTTACTTGGGTCTCTGGACGATTGCAGTTTAGACCCGCATCCTTGGTGGTGTCCGGACACTTTATTCGTGATCCGAAGAACAATCTATACATCTCTTCGAGCGTCACGCCGAAGAATTGCTGAATAGTTCGTGGTCCTTCCGGGTTGAACTCCCACATACGGAGAGGTCGACGTTGGCATGGCAGGACCGGACGAACTAGCATGACTTGCATTACCTTGACAAGGCTGACATCTCTCTTGAGGAGATCTCGGATGCGACTCTGCAATGTCGGCACGTCATTAACCGGCCCCTAGTCCAGCCCCTTGTTGATCCATGACACCAGTTGTGGCGGGGGGCCCGAACGGAAGGCGGGGGCAGCTGCCCACTTAGTACTTCGGGGGGCTGTGATGTAAAACCACTCCCGCTGCCATAAGTTGGACACCTCCGGGAAGGTTCCCTTTGGCCATGGAGCATCGACGCCTTTGCTTATTATGGCACCTCCGCATTCTGCGTGTCGCCCATCGATCATCTTTGGCTTCACATTGAAGGTCTTGGGCCATAAGCCGAAGTGTGGGGTGATGCGGAGGAAGGCCTCACACACGACGATGAACAACGAGATGTGAAGGATGGAATCCAGAGCCAGATCATGGAAATCGAGCCCGTAATAGAACATAAGCCCTCTAACAAAGGGATCAAGACTAAAGCCTAGCCCTCGGAGGAAGTGGGAGACAAATACGACACTCTCGTTGGGTTCGGGAGTAGGGATGACCTGCCCTCGAGCAGGCAGCCTGTGCGAGATTTCGGCGGTCAGATACCTGGCTTCTCTTAGCTTCTTGATGTCCTCCTCTGTGACAGAGGAGGGCATCCACCGGCCTTGAAGGTTGGATCCGGACATGATTGAAGGTCTGAAACGCTTAGCCTGAGCCTTGGGTGCTGGAATTCAAGGTGGGGGAAGGGAAGGATCGAGCGCGAGAAGAAAAGGACAGGCCTTGGCCTCTTTTTAAAGAGGGTGAATATCAAGCGTCCTCTGCGTGGCCGTTTGGAACTTGCCTAAAATCGAGGAGTCATACCAGCGGGCACGATTGGGTTACCCACACCCGTATTGATGAGAATCCCGTGATAAGCAGAACACGATCTCTGCTTCGACAAGACGTGCCAATAAAACCGCCTCACAACACGTGCAGTGGCAGGCTGGGAAAAACGGTTCGTAATGACCGGACCACGGCGGGACGTCACGCCATGAAAAGTTGTCAGCAGATTAGATTTGTGGAAATGTTATACTCTCTACGATGGTATGTGGAATTTGTTTTGCAGAGCCGGACACGATCCTTGTGTTCAAAATCTTCCATGAAGTATTCGGAGGAAGAACCCGCCTTGCAATGCCGAAGACAATCTGCGCGCCGGACTCATCGTCATTGAAGCCTGGTTTAGGGGCTACTGAGGGAGTCCTGGATCGGGGGGTCCTCGGACAGCCGGACTATATACTTTAGCCGGACTGTTGGACTATGAAGATACAAGACTCAAGACTTCGTCCCGTGTCCGGGTAGGACTTTCCTTGGCGTGGAAGGCAAGCTTGACAATTTGGATCTGTAGATCTCCTCCCCTGTAACCGACTCTGTGTAAACCCTAGCCCCCTCCGGTGTCTATATAAACCGGAGGGTTTAGTCCGTAGGACATCAACAACAATCATACCATAGGCTAGCTTCTAGGGTTTAGCCTCTACGATCTCGTGGTAGATCAACTCTTGTAATACTCATATCATCAAGATAAATCAAGCAGGAAGTAGGGTATTACCTCCATCGAGAGGGCCCGAACCTGGGTAAACATCGTGTCCCCTGACTCCTGTTACCATCCGCCTTAGACTCACAGTTCGGGACCCCCTACCCGAGATCCGCCGGTTTTGACACTGACACCCTATGTTATGACTGTTACATGATGAACCGCATCCGGCATAATTCTCCATCACCGATCCAATGCCTACGAGCTTTTCACATATTGTTCTTCGCTTATTTACTTTACCGTTGCTACTGTTACAATCACTACAAAACCCAAAAATACTACTTTTGCTATCGTTGCCGTTACTTCCATATTACTTTGCTACTAAATACTTTGCTGCAGATACTAAGTTATCCAGGTGTGGTTGAATTGACAACTCAATTGCTAATACTTGAGAATATTCTTTGGCTCCCCTTGTGTCGAATCAATAAATTTGGGTTGAATACTCTACCCTCGAAAACTGTTGCGATCCCCTATACTTGTGGGTTATCAATACATCATATAGAATCAAGCTAAGCAAACCTAGCATCAACCAAAATTAAAATCTAGTAGGAAAATAGGGTTCATTTGTACCAAATAATGCATCGAATCGAAAGCGTTTTGACTAAAACTAATTGGAGGGATTGAAAGAGCTTACTTTTCTTGTTTCGGAGCCATCTTGATCCGCAAAAATGGTGGAGAGATGAAGAAGATCGGAGGGGGAGTGGAGGAGGGAGAGAGGAGTTGCTCCCTGTTCGTGCTGGGTGGCTAGACGCAGGAAAGAAGGTGGGGCTGGGGTTCGTGGGCGGGCCCCGTGCCCGGCCCCGTGGTTTATAACTGTTCAGCGTCTACCACCATGGTCTCCGGCGGTAGGGTTGGACAGCCTACCGCCAGGGTCTCCGACGGTAGGGTGGACAGCAGGAGACGGCGGCCGTTTACTCGGGCTGACGTGGATGAGTGAGAACACTTGATGTATGTATCGTCACCAATAGTATTAATTTTCGAACGTGGACTTTTGGTGGTAGCCTACACAAACCTACCGGCATGGACCCTAGCAGTAGGGAAAAGGGTCAAATCTGGAAATACTTTCAAAGCGAGGTTAGTTCCTGTTAAACTTTTCGAAAATGGTCAAAACAAGAAAACTGGCCGCAGGCCGACGCCGGCGACGTGACTCGCGTAAATGCACCTTGCGGTAGCGCATGCAGACGAGCTCTGGTCCAGGAAAGCGTGACGCGCACATTTTGCCAAAGTGGACGCAGCGCAGGGTGGTCACTGGCCAGTCAGAGCATCTGCAGCCGGGCGCCTCAAAGCCGCCTCATAGGCCCGGGCAAGGCCGTCCGGTCACTATTCGGTCGCAAAATTTTAACCTAGATGGGCGTCTCAAACAGGCCTCAAACGCCCGGGTTGACCGGCACCCCTCATATCCAGCCCAAATATGGGGCAGATATGGGGCACCCGGACAAGCCCGCCACATCGGACCGGGACCCCGCTGGCCCAGCCGACCCCACATATATTCCTCCCAATACGCTCATCGGACCAAACCCTAGCCACTTCACTCGACTCCCCTTTGCCACCCAAGCTCGTCTCCGGCTCCGTTCGGCCATCTCCGGCATGGCGGGCAGCGGATCCGAGTCCTTCATCTCCAAATCTGTCGACCCCGAAGTCATCCCACATGGCCTCGAAGAGGAGATGGTCGTTCGGCTTGCGCTCCACCGCGCGCAGGAGGAGGCCCGTGCACGACAGCGCTCGGACTCCTTCTGTTGGGAATCCATTGCACTAGTGCAGAAAAGCCTAGCTATGGCATGCCAAAATTGCCCTTGCTAGCGTAGGGTTCCAACGCCACCACTCGGGACGGGGCTGCGCCGCGCACCATGAGAAACGGTCTGCCCGGCTCGGCATACGCGTTAACACATGATCGACCGTCTCCCGGGGCTGCCCGACCATCGTCTCTTCCGTGCGCCGCTAGTGTGGTGGTACTAGGCGAGTGATGGTGAACACAGAGGGGTGCTAGTGGCGAGTTCTGATCATATTCAGATCATTGTTCTTGAGCAACCGATGATCTCATACACAGCTGCCGAGCGATCTAGTGGAGCATTTAATGGTTGAATAAATTATAAATTTGAATTTGAACTATTCCATTTGTATACTTTACGTTTGGATTGAGTATATTTGAATTATTGTTTCATTGGAATGCTTATCTTTGAATTGTTGTTGCATTGAAATATTTACGTTTGGAGTATTGTTAAATTTTGGTTGTCTTTTTTTTTACTGTGTTCAAAAAAATGTTGGGAACATGTCAGTTCAAAGAATGTTGGTTTTTAGGGGTATTTTACCGTTTGGTGGTGTGCCTCTATAAAGGGCACTAGAAAATGTTATTTGTTTCATTGTTTTTCTTTTCGCTTATGACTTAGCGGAGAAGCAATTTGTATTTTGACTTTGGGCGCAGTGCAAAAGTCCGGAAAACAGTGCCTAGGAATGATATCGACCGATGTCAACCCATTGGGTATCCTTGAGACGATAATGAAAGTTGTATTCAGGTCATTAAGCAGGAGTACTTGCTTTTTACCACGTCTAACAGTAGACTCCAGACACTGCTTCGGAATTCACATCATGTATATGGTTTAATCTCATCTAAAAAATTCTAGCAAACTGCCTACAAAGAGATTGTAAGGAGACATGTTGATCTCTACAAGAGTTCCTCGATCGCACCATGGGGGAGAGCATCGGATTCAGGGCATGGCGGCGAGCTTGATTTCTAGGCAAAACATTGGATTCGAGGCATTGCAACGCTAATTCCATTCATCAATTGTCATAATCCATCCTCCCGCCTTGTCGGACGTCATACTGTCGTCTCCTAGTTTGTTGTTTGAGACACCTATTGGCCATCATCCATGGGCCTCCCACGAAGGTCGCATGCCGCTGAAACAACTTTCGTTGCTAATGTCGACCAGCTTTCTAGACACCCATATGTCTATTGTTCCCTAGGAATTAGTAAGGACTCAAACATTTTATCAATGACTCAGATGGCTAAAGAAACATATATAGGTAATAAGAGCTGTCACCACTGCTATATCCATCAACCCCATTGCAGTGTAAGCCATGTTCAATTTACTATTGAGTATGGACCCGTTCCCATATGTGAATTATCACAACTCACTAGCTAGGTCACAAATAATGTTCAGACATGTAAGCATTGAGATGTAGTACAGGGGAAAACTCTCGACTAATCACACCATTTTTTAATTGGGTCTTTTTTTATTAGTAGATATATTTTGTTTTAGGAACAAATTTGCTACATTGCATCTTGGGCATTTGCTTGTCTTGTTTCTCTTAGAATGATATTTGAAGCGCAACAATATTTTGACTATTATGTGATTAGCAATATTTTCTATGAGCGTGGTAGAATGTGTGAGCTTCCTAATGCTTAGGCCAACTCCACCGCACGACCCTATCTTGTCCGGGTGCGTCCGTTTGGGGTAAAACGGACGAATAGCGCGGCCCAACGTGCGGCCTCAAACGGACAAATGTCCGGATTCCGTCCGTTTTCGACCCATCCCCGGCCCAAACTTGCGCTCGGTTTGGGGTGAAACGGACGCGCGCGGACGGCCTCGACGCACGCCCTTGTCCCCTCCGTGGCCCGCCTATCGGGGACACTAGCAGTCCCTCCGCTCCCAACGCTTCACCCTCTCCCCCCGCCACGCCCCGCCGCCGGCGCCACCGCTATTCTCCGGCCGCCTCCTCACCGCGCAGCCCCCGGTCGTCCATACGAAACCACGTCTCGACATGGCCGCCACCACGCCGGCGCTTTCGCCGTAGTTTTGGCCGTCGACCGGAGGAGGTTTGGCCGTCACCGTCTTTGCCGGTGGCAGAGGGGACACGACCGCCGGCGACGTACCACGACGGCCGCGGCAGATTCCGACGAGAGCTCCAGAGCGGCCAGTAGCCGGCCGGCAACGACCCTGCTGCGTCGAGGTGATCATCGCGGCCTCTTCGCCACCACGACCGCAAGGTGTTCGACATTTTGCCAACAAAGGTATGGACAGTGGAGACGAGTTTTTCTTCCATCACTTTCTTTGTTCATCGGACGATTCGTCGTCAGATGATGAAGATCTTGAGGTGGCTGCACTGGTCGTTCACGATCTTATGTTCAGTCAAGACAATTTCGATTTGGTTGTAAAACTTTTTTATTAAGGACAATTTCAATTGGGTTGTAAAACTATTTTAATTTTCAGACAAATATTTGGACGTGCAAACTAGTTTTGATGAGAATATGGGCATTTTTGGCCCTGACGGACAGGATGGGGCAAATGGATGCTGCCGCGCGCTGGGCGCACGGCCACCGCATCTCAGGACACGCCCGGACACGACCCCAAATCCCTACCCAAACGGACAGAATCCGGACAAAACGGACGTCCGTTTGGGGTCGCGCGGTGGAGTTGGCCTTACGAGACATTTGAATTTCCAGCGGCATATTCATGTACATCAAGTATGGGTGAGAATTGTAAGTCGGGTTACTTCATACAAAAGGAAAGAATGGCACTTATGGTGTTAGGTTGAGGAAATGCCATAACCACAAGTTATACATCGAGAATGTGTAACTCAAGGTCATGATGTTAATAACAACTGTTTATTTATGCCACCAATATTAAGAACTTATCCACTTGTTGTACATAGTTTGGGTCAAAAAGTGCCAGACAATAAGCCTTCAACAATTACTATTTGGAATCTCTAAACAAAATTAAACCTAGAGATTGATCATAAGTCACTTAATCTTCTCACTGTAAATTCATATGTATGCACCTAAATGTAAATTTGCTGGGTGGTTTTTATTGAACCCTTGGGTGTGGAGATGATAGATGTTCCCCGTATGGGTCTTTGCATAATTTGTAATGGAAGTCCTCTTATGATTGACCCCTAGAGTCTCTGATAAACACACTTAAGAATATGTGCTCCTCGGAGATATAATGTTGCTAAAGTTCATGAGTTGGGTCAAATATATGATTGACATGTATTAAACCGATCTTGTTTTGGATATGTTAGTTCTTGACCGTACTTTCTTATTCATGTGCTTTAACATTTTCGAGTAGTGGTGTCGGCATGTATTTCTCCTTGCTGCTATTCCACCAGTGGTGTTCGTTTCAGAGCCGACACCACTAATTGTCCACACCTATAGAGTTTCTCCAAATTCACGCTATGGGTTTTGCTAAAATCGAGTTGATGGTGCCGTGTTTAGATCGTCAAATTTGGACTCCCTAAGTGTGTTCTATATGGACTCGGCAAGACATTACTTATCTTCAACCATGGTATGTTACTGCTCCGGCATCCCTTGAAGCTATGGCATGTCGTGAGGCTTTAGCTTTAGCCCATGATTTATCCCCAAGTCGATTGGTTATGCCTTCTGATTGGGAGGAGGTGGTGAATGAATGTTGGCACAAGAGGTTTGGAGGGCAATATCATCGAAGAGATTTCCATCATGATTTCAGCTTTTCAGTCAAGCTCCTTCATCTTTAAAGCTAGAGAATAAAATTTCAAGCACATAACCTCACTAAATACGTTCTTGGTTATTGATTAGTAAAGCGAAGCGCGTAAAAAAACTAGGCTATCCTTCTTCCAAATCAAATATATATTTTCAGAGTTTTTTTAGATTGAGTAAGTTGTCAGAAAGCGAAGCGGTCTGTGTTAGGCAGCGTAGCAGAAATTCAAAATTTTCTACGCATCACCAAGATCAATCTATGGAGTAATCTAGCACCGAGGGGAAGGGGAGTGCATCTTCATACCCTTGAAGATCGCGATGCGGAAGCGTTGCAAGAACGCGGATGAAGGAGTCGTACTCGTAGCGATTCAGATCGCGGTTGATTCCAATCTAAGCGCCGAACCACGGCGCCTCCGCGTTCAACACACGTGCAGCCCGGTGACGTCTCCCACGCCTTGATCTAGCAAGGAGAGAGGGAGAGGTTGGGGAAGACTCCGTCCAGCAGCAGCACAACGGCATGGTGGTGATGGAGGAGCGTGGCACTCCTCCAGGGCTTCGCCAAGCACTGCGAGAGACGAGGAGGGAGAGGGGTAGGGCTGCGCCAAGAGAGAGGGAGACTCTTGTCCATGGCAGCCCCAAAACCTCAAGTATATATAGGGGAAGAGGAGGGGCTGCGCCCCCACCTAGGGTTCCCTCCCTAGGGGTGGCGGCCAAGGGGAAGAGAGGGGGCGCACCTAGGGTGGGCCTTAGGGCCCATCTGCTCCTAGGGTTTGCCCCCTCTCCTCTTGAGGGCCTTGGTGGGAGGCGCCCCAGCCCTCCTAGGGGCTGGTACCTTCCCACTATTGGCCCACGTAGACCTCTGGGGCTGGTGGCCCCTCCCGGTGGACCCCCGGACCCTTCCGGTGGTCCCGGTACATAACCGGTGACGCCCGAAACTCTTCCGGTGGCCAAAACGGGACTTCCCATATATAAATCTTTACCTCCGGACCATTCCGGAACTCCTCGTGACGTCCGGGATCTCATCCGGGACTCCGACCAACATTCGGTAACCACGTATATCTATTCCCTATAACCCTAGCGTCATCGAACCTTAAGTGTCTAGACCCTACGGGTTCGGGTACCATGCAGACATGACCGAGACGTTCTCCGGCCAATAACCAACAGAGGGATCTGGATACCCATGTTGGCTCCCACATGTTCCACGATGATCTCATCGGATGAACCACGATGTCGGGGATTCAATCAATCCCGTATACAATTCCCTTTGTCTAGCGGTATAGTACTTGCCCGAGATTCGATCGTCGGTATCCCGATACCTTGTTCAATCTCGTTATCGGCAAGTCTCTTTACTCGTTCCGTAACACATCATCCCGTGATCAACTCCTTGGTCACATTGTGCACATTATGATGATGTCCTACCGAGTGGGCCCAGAGATACCTCTCCGTTTACACGGAGTGACAAATCCCAGTCTCGATTCGTGCCAACCCAACAGACACCTTCGGAGATACCTGTAGTGCACCTTTATAGCCACCCAGTTACGTTGTGACGTTTGGTACACCGAAAGCATTCCTACGGTATCCGGGAGTTGCACAATCTCATGGTCTAAGGAAATGATACTTGACATTAGAAAAGCTTTAGCAGACGAACTACACGATCTTGTGCTAGGCTTAGGATTGGGTCTTGTCCATCACATCATTCTCCTAATGATGTGATCCCGTTATCAACGACATCCAATGTCCATGGTCAGGAAACCGTAACCATCTATTGATCAACGAGCTAGTCAACTAGAGGCTCACTAGGGACATGGTGTTGTCTATGTATCCACACATGTATCTGAGTTTCCTATCAATACAATTTTAGCATGGATAATAAACGATTATCATGAACAAGGAAATATAATAATAACCAATTTATTATTGCCTCTAGGGCATATTTCTAACAGTCTCCCACTTGCACTAGAGTCAATAATCTAGTTCACATCGCCATGTGATTAATACCCAAGAGTTTACTAGAGTCAATAATCTAGTTCACATCACCATGTGATTGTAATGAATTCAACACCCATGGGGTTTGTTCATATCTCGCTTGTGAGAGAGGTTATTAGTCAACGGGTCTGAACCTTTCAGATCCATGTGTGCTTTACGAATATCTATGTCATCTTGTAGATGCAGCTACCACGCGCTACTTGGAGCTATTCCAAATAACTGGTCTACTATACGAATCCGGTTTACTACTCAGAGTCATCCGGATTAGTGTCAAAGTTTGCATCGACGTAACCCTTTACGACGAACTCCTTTTCCACCTCCATAATCGAGAAAATTCCTTAGTCCACTAGATACTAAGGATAAGTTCGACCGCTGTCATGTGATCCATTCCCGGATCACTATTGTACCCCTTGACTAACTCATGGCAAGGCACACTTCATGTGCGGTACACAGCATAGCATACTGTAGAGCCTACGTCTAAAGCATAGGGGACGACCTTCGTCCTTTCTCTCTCTTCTGCTGTGGTCAGGTCTTGAGTCTTACTCAATACTCACACCATGTAACACAGCCAAGAACTCCTTCTTTGCTGATCTATTTTGAACTCCTTCAAAAACTTGTCACGGTATGTATTCATTTGAAAGTACTATTAAGCGGTTTTTGATCTATCCTTATAGATCTTGATGCTCAATGTTCAAGTAGCTTAATCCAGGTTTTCCATTGAAAAACACTTTTCAAATAACCCTGTATGCTTTCCAGAAATTCTACATCATTTCTGATCAACAATATGTCAACAACATATACTCATCAGAAATTCTATAGTGCTCCCACTCACTTCTTTGGAAATACAAGTTTCTCATAAACTTTGTATAAACCCAAAATCTTTGATCATCTCATCAAAGCGTACATTCCAACTCCAAGATGCTTACTCCAGTCCTTAGAAGGATTGCTGGAGCTTTGCATACTTGTTAGCATCTTTCAGGATTGACAAAACCTTCTGGTTGTATCACATACAACCTTTCCTCAAGAAAATCGTCGAGGAAACAATGTTTTTTGACATCCTATCTGCAAGATTTCATAAATAATGCAGTAACTGCTAATATAATTCCAACAGACTCTTAGCATCGCTACGAGTGAGAAAGTCTCATCGTAGTCAACTCCTTGAACTTGTCGGAAAACATCTTAACGACAAGCCGAGCTTTCTTAATGGTGACACTTACCATCATTGTCTGTCTTCCTTTTAAAATCCATCTGCACCCAACAGCCTTACGACTATCAAGTATTTCTTCCAAAGTCTATACTTTGCTTTTATACATGGATCCTCTCTCGGATTTCATGGCCTCAAGCCATTCGTCGGAATCCGGGCCCACCATCGCTTCTCCATGGCTCGTAGGTTCATTGTTGTCTAGCAACATGACTTCCAAGACAGGATCACGTACCACTCTGAAGTAGTACGCATCCTCGTCGTCCTACGAGGTTTGGTAGTGACTTGATCCGAAGTTTCATGATCACTATCATAAGCTCCCACTTCAATTGGTGTAGGTGCCACAGGAACAACTTCCTGTGCCCTGCTACACTCTAGTTGAAGTGATGGTTCAATAACCTCATCAAGTCTCCACCATCCTCCCACTCAATTCTTTCGAGAGAAACTTTTCCTCGAGAAAGGACCCGTTCCTAGAAGCAATTACTTTTGCTTCCAGATCTGAAATAGGAGGTATACCCAACTGTTTTGGGTATTCTATGAGGATGCATTTATCCGCTTTGGGTTCGAGCTTATCAGCCTGAAACTTTTCACATAAGCATCGCAGCCCCAAACTTTTCAGAAACGACAACTTAGGTTTCTCTAAACGGTGTCGTCTCAACGGAATTGCGTGGTGCCCTATTTAAAGTGAATGCGGTTGTCTCTAATGCCTAACCCATAAACGATAGTGGTAAAGAGACATCATGGTATGCACCATATCCAATAGGGTGCAGTTATGATGTTCGGACACACCATCACATCGTGGTGTTCCAGGCGGTATTAATTGTGAAACACTTTCCACAATGTCTTGTGTGCCAAACTCGTAACTCAGATATCTCTATGATCATATCATAGACATTTTATCCTCTTGTCACGACGATCTTCAACTTCACTCTGAAATTACTTGAACCTTTCAATAATTCAGACTTGTGTTTCATCAAGTAAATATTCTCAGCATCTACTCAAATCATCTGTGAAGTAAGAACATATCGATATCCACTGCGTGCCTCAGCACTCATTGGACTGCACACATCAAATGTATTACTTCCAACAAGTTGCTCTCTTGTTCCATCTTACTCAAAACGAGGCCTTTCAGTCATCTTGCCCATGTGGTATGATTTGCATGTCTCAAGTGATTCAAAATCAAGTGAGTCCAAACGATCCATCTGCATGGAGTTTCTTCATGCATATATACCAATAGACATGGTTCGCATGTCTCAATCTTTTCAAAAACGAGTGAGTCCAAAGATCCATCTACATGGAGCTTCTTCATGCGTTCTATACCAATATGACTCAAATGGCAGTGCCACAAGTATGTGGTACGATCATTACTATTTTATATCTTTTGGCATGAACATGTGTATCACTGCGATCGAGATTCATTTTAGGTGCAAGACCATTGAAGGTATTATTCAAATAAACAGAGTAACCATTATTCTCCTTAAATGAATAACCGTATTGCGATAAACATAATCCAATCATGTTTATGCTGAACGCAAACACCAAATAACAATTATTTAGGTTTAACACCAATCTCGATGGTAGAGGGAGCATGCGATGCTTGATCACATCAACCTTGGAAACACTTACAACACATATCGTCATCTCACCTTTAGCTAGTCTCCGTTTATTCCGCAGCTTTTAATTCGAGTTACTAACACTTAGCAACCGAACCGGTATCTAATACCCTGGTGCTGCTAGGAGTACTAGTAAAGTACACATTCATATAATGTATATCCAATATACTTCTGTCGACCTTGCCTGTCTTCTCATCTACCAAGTATCTAGGGTAGTTCTGCTTCAGTGACCGTTCCCCTCATTACAGAAGCACTCAGTCTCGGGTTTGGGTTCAACCTTGGGATTCTTCACTAGAGCAGCAAATGATTTGATGTTTCATGAAGTATCCCTTTTGCCCTTGCCCTTCTAGAAACTGGTGGTTTTACTAACCATCAACAATTGATGCTCCTTCTTGATTTCTACTTTCGCGGTGTCAAACATCGCGAGTTGCTCAAGGATCATCATGTCTATCCCTGATATGTTATAGTTCATCACGAAGCTCTAATAGCTTGGTGGCAGTGACTATGGAGAACCATCACTATCTCATCTGGAAGATTAACTCCCACTCGTTTCAAGTGATTGTAGTACTCAGACAATCAGAGCACATGCTCAACGATTGAGCTTTTCTCCCTTAGTTTGCAGGCTTAAGAAACTTGTCAGAGGTCTCATACCTCTTGACGTGGGCATTAGTCTGAAATCCCAATTTCAGTCTTTGGAACATCTCATATGTTCTGCGACGTTTCAAAACGTCTTTGGTGCCACAATTCTAAACCGTTAGCATTACGCACTGAACTATCACGTAGTCATCAAAACGTGTATGCCAGATGTTTCGCAACATCTACAGACGACGTTGAGGTTCAGCACACCGAGCGGTGCATTAAGGACATAAGCCTTCTGTGCAGCAATGAGGACAATCCTCAGTTCACGGACCCAGTCCGCATAATTGCTACTATCAACTTTCAACTAAATTTTCTCTAGGAACATATCTTAAACAGTACAACTAAAGCGTAAGCTATGGCATAATTTGCAAAGACCTTTTGACTATGTTCATGATAATTAAGTTCATCTGATTATTTAATGAACTCCCACTCAGATAGACATCCCTCTAGTCATCTAAGTGATACATGATCCGAGTCAAACTAGGACGTGTCCGATCATCACGTGAGACGGACTAGTCATCATCGGTGAACATCTCCATGTTGATCGCATCTACTATACGACTCATGTTCGACCTTTCGATCTCTTGTGTTCCGAGGCCATGTCAGTACATGCTAGGCTCGTCAAGTCAACCTAAGTGTTTCGCATGTGTTCCGAGGCCATGTCTGTACATGCTAGGCTCGTCAACACCCGTTGTATTCGAACGTTAGAATCTATCACACCCGATCATCACGTGGTGCTTCGAAACAACGAACCTTCGCAACGGTGCACAGTTAGGGGGAACACGTCTCTTGAAATTTTAGTGAGGGATCATCTTATTTATGCTACCGTCGTTCTAAGCAAATAAGATGTAAACATGACAAACATCACATGCAAATCATAAAGTGACGTGATATGGCCAATATCATCTTGCGCCTTTGATCTCCATCTTCGAGCCGCGGCATGATCACCTTCGTCACCGGCATGACACCATGATCTCCATCGTCATGATCTCCATCATCGTGTCTTCATGAAGTTGTCTTACTACTCCACTTCTCTGCCTGGTGAGAGATCGGTGGGATCTTTCTGGTGGAAAGCAATTCTCAAGATGCTGCCAACCTACAAACAGTTTGCAATTTGCAAGGCTCGTTCTGGTGAAACCACTTTGCTGTGGTCTGATAACTGGTGGGATCAGCCACTTAGGTCCAAATTCCCTGAACTACACTCTTATACAAGGAATGAACTTGTAACCCTAAAGGCTGCTATGGATGAACCTGACTTGTCAGAACTCTTTCACACTCCAATGTCTGAACAAGCTTTCCAATAATATACTCTGCTTCTCCAGCATCTGCAGCATAGACCTCACTCCAATAATCCAGATGAATGGCACGTTCTGGGAGCCTCCAAAGGATACTCTTCCATCAAGATGTATCGTCATATGTGTGGACCCAGTCTGGTTCACCCGATCTTCAAGCAGATATGGCACACAAATTGCAGACTGAGGCACAAGATTTTTATTTGGCTCCTCCTTCATGACAGGATCAACACAAGGAACCTTCTGAACAGAAAAACTATGCATCTCAATAATTACAATTGTGCACTCTGCTCAGATAACACGGAGGAGACTCTGCTTCACTTATTCTGGAATTGTCCTTTTGCTCTCCAATGTTGGGATTCCATCATCCCTTCCAAGCCTAGAGGCATATCTGTCTTTGATGACTTCCAACTAGCCATGGCGCAACTCCCTCCAAATATTGCACTTGATATTGTTTTGATGGGTTGTTGGAGTATATGGTCGATCAGAAACGATAAGATCTTTTGAGCAGCAGCTTCTCAAGTTCAGGGATGGAAATTCTACCTCCAAGATGGTCTATGGGCAGCACAGATCAAAGCAAAGTAAGCTAAAGCGACCAAGATTAGCTCCTGGGTTTTGCAGAACTTATAAATTTTTACATGTTTCACAAAACTGGTATTGGGTGACCACCATTGTGTAACTGGATTGCTTGTATATAATTTTTTAATATAATTTACCGTAGAACGATGGTTCTATGGTTTCCTGGTCAAAAAAAGAAAAGAAAGAGCGAGAACCAGGACCAGAAGGGTTGTTCTGCACCAGCATTTGTTCTCAACGTGTTCCGCGTTCAGTCAAATTGACAGTTTCGAATTTAGTACTAGTACTTGGACCCAAGAAACCGAATGTCCTTAAATTTATTGGAGCTGCGACGAGAATACTGGCCTGGGTCACGGTAGACAGATTCTTCTCTGTGGGGCCGTCCTAGCAGTCAGGGTGTAAATTTCCATGAAGTTGGAATCAGTACAGTACAGGTGGGGTGTCGATTGATCGTCGCACGTTGCAGCGGGTGGATGGAGCCTGGGAAATATCCGCGCCGGATCGATGGATCGGGACAGATGCTCTCTGCTCTCCGCAGGGCATCTCCCTCTTTCGCGTGATGTTATTTTTGACGGTCCTGGAATGGAACTGGGTTCCCTCGCTCGCTCGCCATGAAAGTGACTTGCGACTTGCGAGGCACGTACGTCCTACTGCTCAGGGACGACTCCACCCGAGTGAGGTGCGTTTGAGGTTGAGACGTCTAGAAGAGAATAGAGATGGCGGGTCGGGGAAGATATAAGTATCTCGAGGTGTAACGTCAAACGTCATACTACTAATTGTAGTGAACAACTGAACATCTCCCATCCCGGGCAAAAAGTTTCCTACCAGCCAACTATGGTTAACTCGGTCGAAGGTTCCTCTGGAAATAGTTTACTACCAAAGTGTAGGGGTTTGGTCGGTGAACGGTGAGCATCGGCTTTCCCTCGATGATCATCAGCGGCGACTGGAAGCATGTGCTGGACCGGAGGGCGCTCGTCGCCGGACATTTGTTTACTCGATCACATCACATCACATCACAGGGCACCAAGCAGCAGATCGGCCGATGCTACCTTCTTTTAATAATTTTGAAAATTCAGCAGCAGCAGCGCCCGACCGAGTACCGAGTCGAGCGGGCCACTCGCGGCGTGGCGACGCAGGCGGTGCTGTTCCCCGCGCACGGCCGCACAGCGAAAAGGGCGTGCGCTTTTGGCGCGGCAGCCGGGGCCGGGCTGCCGTCGAGTGGCCCGGCCGTGCAGCCGCGCTCCATGCCCACGGCCGGGCCTGTACACCGTGACAGCTCCTGCGAGCAGCTGAGCAGCACCTGCATGTGTGCTCCTCATCGCTCTGAGTCTCTGATCTGATGCGATGTGCGGCACATATATCGCCTAGCACTACTATAGTAGTGTGTCTATAGTAGTCTGGTGCGTGATTCATCATTGATCTGCCGCCTTGCTGTCTGGTGCGTCTGCACGCATTGGTTCGTGCAGTGAGCGTGTCATAGGCCCCGGTTTGGTACCTGCACAGTACCTGGATCAGTAGCACTGGTGAACTGATAGATCTACTACTCCATCTGAGAGCGTTTTTTTTTTGCGGGTATCTGAGTGTTGCAATAGGTGGTAACGTGTACTCTCTTGTCAAACACGGGAGGGAGCTACCATCAACGTCGACCTGTAAATAGTACTCTCTCCGTAAAAAAAATATAAGAGTCGGTTTGATACTAAAGTAGTGGTCTAAAATGTCTTATATTTTTACAGAGTGAGCTAAATAGTTTTCGCAGCCAACTGCTTCGAGATTTTCTCATCGAGCTGCGCGCGCACGAATCTTGATGCTTCATCAAACGGCCCTCGACGGCGACTCGTCCATCCACGTGCCGCGTTTTACGGCCAAGTTAATTAAATTTACATACGGTGACAATTTTATCGTACGCGCGCTCGCAGCGCCATCAAACGATTCGCAATTATGCTGTCTCTTGCGCCGGACATGGTCTATCATCACGCCCGCATGTGAAGCTCGGCACGCGCACCGGACCGGAGCTCCTGTGGCGCGCACAGTGGCACGTACGTACGCTCGTCGCGCAATGGCACTTGGCAGGGCGCCGAGCTGACATGGGAATAGTAACGACCACGAGGCGGTGCCGCCGCGACTGCGCTGGTGCGCGCGCGCTGACACGGTGCCGCCGTGACGCGGTGGCCGGACCGGGGGACGGCAAGCAATGCCGCCGCCACGACCACGTGGCATTTCTTTTGGCCGGGCCGGCCCGGGCCGACCTATACTATACATACCCTAAACCCTAAACCGTGAGAAACGGGCCCCCCGGCTCGGCATACGCGTGGCCGGCCCGTCTCCCGGTCCCGGGGCTCCTGCGTGCGCCGCTAGTGTGGTGGTACTAGGCGAGAGTCATGGTGAACACGGAGGGGTGCTAGTGGCGAGTTGTGGCGCGCGGGCTCTGCTGCCGCTGCCGTGACCTTAATAGGGGCCACGGCTTGCTGGCCACTGCACCGAGGGGAGAGAAGCGACGTACGCGCGTGAGCATGAATGTACCCTTGCACCTGGACTACAAAAGAAGATGCACCTGCAAAGTGGAAAGCACCAACACTTTCCACCAGACGGGGCTCGCCTATCTGAAAAAACGTGCTTGGACAGTCGATAAGGTGCTGCGGGCTCGTTCCATGGGTTCAATCGATAAGATGCTTCCTGCGCCCAACAAACATACAGCTACTAAATATCTTCAATTCTAACATCAGTCAGTCCTGCCATGGCATTGCCTGCATCACCTTCCTCCTAACACCCGGGCACCAAAAAATGCCCAGCCCACTACCAAAACAATGCCTCCCTCTCGCTGCCACCCCAACTCATCATGCAGGTGCGCTATTTACATACAGATTACAACAGACGCTGTCACCTAAATTCAGAAGAACCAAACAGACAAAGAAGAGACTAAAGCACCACCTACCTGCCTAGTTCCTCATCTAACAGGAAGAAGAATCCTACCAAGGAAACCTCGTGTCACAAAAGGTACCCCGGTTACCGGTTATTCTGGGGACAAACAAAATAAGCCGAAGAGGAGGGCATACATACACACACCAACGACGACCTCAGGACGACGCGTACATGGAATCCTCAATGAAGTGCTGAACTTCCGTGACAACACAATGAGCCATAAAAATCGGTGATGGTCAGCCGCGAATCTTGCCCAACACCTGCAGTGCCTCAGTAGCTGTCTATCGAATCGTCGGAAATGATGTTTGATCTCGAGGAGAAGATGGCGCGCGCTGAGCTGTAACATGCGTGCCACACCTCGACATACCGTCGACGCTACGCTGTGTTACGTTTCAGTGCTTTGACTGCTCTGATCCTCCTTGCACTTTGCAATCACGCCTCGAAGCTCGGAGCAAAGTCTGGCAACCTCGGGATTGTCCCAGTGTGGTCTGACCTGGTCCATCAGCATGCTGCACGGATCAGGATCAGGGTCGATGGGAGGCAAATCCCGTGGCACCAGAGGGACAAGAAAGGGGTGTTGAAGCAATTGAGGTATTCTCCACCGTTCGTCTCGGTCCCAGGCCAGGCACCTTTGCATGAGATCAATAAGCCATGGGTTGTCGACCGGTTCATAACTGATCTTGTGGTTCCTATCGGTAACAGCTTTGAATTTGGTCCAGAAAGTCGTGTAGTCTGCAAATGGTGTCTTACCATACACCATCTGATAAAGAATACATCCAAGAGACCAGATATCAGTTGGCCGACCACACTTGAAAATGTTCCCACTGGAATCTTGCTCATTGCATAGCAATGCTTCGGGTGACATGTAGTTAAGTGTTCCTACCTGCTCTTTACAGGGAGAGATCAAAGATTAGCATGCCAGATACAACAAATCTTGATGTGACTGGTCAGTAATATTCTTACTAATACAACAAGTATATGCAATGGCAGAAATAAACGAGCGAAAGCAAATTGCATCCCACGGTACCTGAGAATCACGCTGAATGTTTGTCGTATCATTCATTATAGCTTTGGCAATGCCAAAGTCTATTAGCTTCAGTGATCCCTTCACAAGCATAAAATTTGCAGGCTTCAAATCGGAATGCACTATCCGTTCCTCATGTATTGTATTGACTGCTTCAAGCATTTGCTAAAACACAAAACAAGGTAAATTTGAGAAGGCGCTAGGATTTTTGAAATTCAGAATAAAATAACCACTTATCTGAACGCATTCATTATTAATAATGCAGGTACAAGTTCTAGTAACCGACGTCCCCAAAATGTAAGGTGTATATTTTGATAGAGAAGGTTTGGGCTAACAAAGACATGTGGTTTATGTGACATAAAATTGATGTTATTAAAATGATTGCATTTTTATATCACACACAACCACACACTAATCAATTAATTATTGGTCAGAGCCCTGTCTCAATGAATCACTGCACATTACATGTTGGGACGGAGCAAGTATATGTTTAACAGAGCCACATTACATGCATGACTAAAATTTGCACTACTTCCAGCTCTATCTGTATAAAATATTAACCTACATTGCACAGAAGACGTATTGGGGTCTAGTACAAACTTTAAAAGCACAGTAACTCAATAGAATGCAGGAGCATTAACCTAAGCAGGACACATACAAATGAACAATGGAAAATTGTGTAGCAGTTCGGCAAGAGGCAATGCCATTTAAAATCTGGAACAATAGTTCTTGGATAAATTGATAACATACTCTACAATAAGTTAACATGATTTGGTTCACCGAGTCAACTAGAGCAATTTTTTAATGTTGATTTGAAGATTTGGAAGAAAAGCTTGCATCAAAGGTATCCACCTACATTCTAGTTCATAGTTAAGCTAATTGTCCTCTACTCAAGCCTTATGCTATTACTTAAATCGAATTAAATAAAGGTTACCTGCCAATAAAACCGCAGCCAATTTTCATCTATTTTCATATTTGAGTTGTTCCTCTCCTTCCACTTCTGAGCAACCATATGTGCTAAATCAATTTCGCCAAACTCAAGGACCATGTAAATGTATTGATCATCCTTAATTTTTCCATCCCGAGGTGAGATAGGGCCTTCTTTAAGTAAATTTTTATCAGTGACCTGATACATGCCAAAAGCCTTAGGTAGATTAGATAATATTTCCTCTATACAGTGAAAGTATCCTGTGCACAGTGCTGCCGCTAAATACTACTCCCTCTGTAAACTAATAAGATGAGTGGCATATCTTACGGCAATCCACAGTTATTCGTAATCAGGTTTCACACAGCAAGACAGATTGAAAACTTGAAATTTTAATAATCACAGGCAAAGTAGGCTCCTGATAAGAAAAGATGCTAACTTTCCGCTAGCTGGGTTTTTTTCGAGTTTCATTGGCGCTAGCCTAACCATAATTGTATAGAAGTTTAAAAAATATCAAGCAATGGAAATTTCAAAGGACATGATTTTGTTATGCGTTCACCTGAAGGGCAAAAGCTATGAGAGAAGTTCTAGACAATAAAAGGAGCAGAGGGAACAAGAAGCTTCCAGTTCAAAGACAATAGAAGTTAATTTTCTGTACGGCATAGTAAATAAACTAAAATATCATAGCATCCCTCTGCATTTAATAAAATACTCCGAGAACACAGAAAATGAGTCCGATAACTCAATAGAGATGCTGTGTACAAGTATCAAGTTATATGCAGCCCAAAACTAGTAGAGATAAGGTTAATACCAGTACCTCGTAATCAATTAGCTGTATGATGTTACTCTTTCCTTTCAGCTTATTTAGGTAACCGATTTCTTGGCAAAAGCCATATGCCGTCGGGTAGTCACGACCTTTAAGCTTTATCTTTTTCAGGGCGTATATTGCACGTTCCATTGATATAACTTTGTGAACTTCACTGCTGCCACCAGAACCTATTTTACCAAGTTTCTGATAAAGTTTCCCGTTCACCTTAAAGAAATGTTCAGGATCATAACCCTTTTTTCGGCGCTCCTTCTGATCCCTGTTTGCTTGCGAAGTACCCCCATCCTTGGCAGACGTAGATTGTTCATTAGCAGATAACCCTTGGCCTTGGGATGGCAAACCTCCATTGCCAGGGGCAGCTTTGTCCGTTGTATTAGGAACCTGATGGTTTTTAGGATTCCAATCACCAACACTTGATGGCATTGCAGCTTCTTGCTGTTTGGGAGGGACACTACCCGGTATAGCTGCAGATGATTCCACTGTACATTCAGGCATCTGCATTGGCGAAGCATATCGGTTACTCTGAGGAACTCGTGTATTTTGCCCTGAATGTAGTGATACAGCAGTAACAGAAGAACCAACGACAGAGCAACGGGTCATTGGCTCTCCATGATTCTGATTACAAGCTTCTTCAATCACTTTTTGAGGCAAATTTGCTGCATCATACTTGACATCCATCTCAACTGATGCACCAGCTAGCTCAAGCTTCTGATGTTTCCCGCCTTGATCATGTGCTGCCTGAGCCACATGATAATTATCTCCTGCTGACAATGAAACAGAATGCAGATAAGACAACATACTGTCCATTCTACTGTCAGTGGTTACTCCTACATTCTCACCTGCAATGTAAACCGGTAACTAAATACAGAAACAGGTCTGCATTTAACTTTACAAAATAGCCAGAGTCAAAAAAGGAATCTTACCCTGAGAAGTTAAGTGTGAATCGCCAACTGAATAAAACTGATCTTTCTTGAAACCGACGGCCACTGATGCATTTCGAGATGTGATCCGAGATGAAGAAACATCTAACGACGACTTATTCCTGTCCACAAACATATTCATTTCATTCTTCTGCTGGTCGTTTTGACCAGCAATCTGATTATGGCCATCTGTGATAGTACTCAACATGGAAGGTGTAGTCAACATGTCGTTTTGATTTGATGCCAGTACTCCTGCACCAGCGTTAACATCCTTTTGATCAGGTGACACCTTTTGCAACCTGGAGGCCGTCAGCACGCCACTCTGCTTCTGCATAGCCATTCCTCCAGAACTCTGTCGAACAGAAGGGCTGGTACCAGCTTTCGCCGGCCCCTCACCTCGAGGCAACAGGATACGAGTTGCACGCTGTGTTGTACCTGAGGCAAGTTCAAGTTAAAACAAGATGACAACGCATTTTAGACAAATTCGGTTGGAAACGAGCATCTTTCTCTGTAGCAGGGACAGGGAATAGAATCGGAAAGACAATTTAACTGTAATTCTTACCGGGAACAGGGCCTACCACAAAAATGTTTTTTTACCAGGACGATAACTCAGCTTTATGTTAAAATTCCACATATAACATTACAATATTTTATTTATTTCAAATATTTTCTAGTATGTGAAGAAAAGGTCTAGACTCTGTATAGACGGAATCTAAATTAATATAATCCATCTAAAGAAAAGTCTAGCTTCCGTATAGACAGAATCTAAATTAATATAATCCATGAGAAGAGAAGGTCTAGATTCCATATAGACGGAAATCTGAGATACAAACCGCATAGGAATTTTGCAAAAACAAAAAAAACATCAAACTAATTTCTAGGATTTTAAAACTGAGCTCAAGTCTGAAACTTTAAAACCATTTTTTCCTTAATCAAGCTGCAGTGAATATACAATTGCATTGCAGAGCAACTGAGAGGAAATGTGATATAACAACCTTCGGATAACAAACAGTATCTCGCTTCAATCTAATTTGACACACCGATTGATAGCCTTACAAAATAAGCACATCCCAACTCACCATCCGCAAACAAAAGTAGAGCTAGCAGTAACAGTCAGGATCTACCTGCAGGTTCATTTCCCGTGTCCTGAAGCTACTGCGTGTTAACTTGGTTCGATTTGCATGTGACAGACATTAAACTAGATGCATAACCCTAGATGGAAGCAACGCTTAGGGTGTTTGGGTAACCATTTTTTCCTTAATCAAGCTGCAGTGAATATACAATTGCATTGCAGAGCAACTGAGAGGAAATGTGATATAACAACCTTCGAATAACAAACAATATCTCGCTTCAATCTAATTTGCCACACCGATTGATAGACTTTCTAGAACGTCTTTTTGACATAGCCTTACAAAATAAGCACATCACTGCTCACCATCCGCAAACAAAAGTAGAGCTAGCACTAACAGTCAGGATCTACTCTGCAGGTTCATTTCCCGTGCCCTGAAGCTACTGCTGTTAACTTAGTTCGATTTGCATGTGACAAAAGTTAAACTAAATGCATAACCCTAGATGGAACTAGCAGCAACGCTTAGGGTGTGGCTGAGCTCACCGAGGGGCCTCTGGCGCTTGCAGGCCGCATGGATCTGGCCCAGGAAGTCGAGAGGGTCGCCCGTGACGGTGGATGAGGAGGAGGAGCCCGAGGAGGAGGTGAGGTTGGTGTGGCCCGTGTCCCCGGCGGCGGGGAACGTGGCGCTCCTGCCGGCGGCCGCGGCGTCGTCGGGGGCCGGGGGCCGGAGGAAGTTACCCCTCCTCTCCATCAGCTGCGTCGGGGCAGGCGGTGGGGCCCAGCGGCATCTCGCCGGAGAGGCGGACCGGGTGGGGGAGAGACCCTAGGGTTCCGGAGCTCGAGGCGGCTGCTCCGGGGGTCGCGGAGGGAGACGCTCGGAGCCGGCGGCTTCCCGGAGCGCGGTGGGGCGGCGCGGGCGCGGCGGCGGCCGTGGGACGCGGAGCCGGAGCGAATCCGGGGGTGGGGGTGGGGCAGGAGGGAATGGCGACGGAGCCCCCAAATTTTGAAATGGAAGCCGAGCGAGCAGGACGACGGACCAAAACCTTTTTTTTTTTTGCCACAAATGCCGCCGCCGTGCTGGTTGGGCTAGCAGGGCCTCCTGTCCAAAGCCCAATCGTAGAACCCACTATGGGCTTTAATCAGTCGTAACCCGTCTGGCCCGGTTAAGTCGGCCTCACTACTTCCAGCGCGGTGGGGCCCAACTGTTTCCGCTCTGATTTCTCAAGCGTCCGGTGAAGCAGCAAGCGGCGGAGCGTCCCCGCGGCAAGGGATGGCGGCGTGG
The DNA here is from genome assembly GCF_002575655.3 of Aegilops tauschii subsp. strangulata. NCBI lineage: Eukaryota > Viridiplantae > Streptophyta > Magnoliopsida > Poales > Poaceae > Aegilops > Aegilops tauschii. The sequence continues at coordinate 20,285,827 of NC_053038.3, read as the reverse complement.
GCGGAGCAGCTGCAGCGCGAGCTCGCCGGCCGCGGCCTCGCCGTCGCCTCCGTTCCAGGGAAGGGCCGCGGCCTCGTCGCCGCCCGCAGCTTCTTCCCAGGTAACCCCGCCCTCCCCTTCCCTCGGCCGCAGCCGTTCTTTGCCCCTATGTCCCTACCTGCACACGAACCGCTCGACGAAATGCCCAGATGAATGGCACACGTAGATGTTGCTGAGATGGACGATACTGGTCCTTGAGTCGAGCTTGGCCCGCTGGTTTATGTATAATCAAGCTCATGTGGTGGGATTCTCCGACGGTTTTGCAGGGGAGGTCATTATTTGCCAAGAACCCTATGCTTCTACGCCCAACAGGATTTCGGTTGGATCGAGCTGCGACCACTGCTTCGCCTCCGGCAACCTGCGGAAGTGCTCGGTTTGTCGAGTAGCTTGGTACTGCGGGAGCGTGTGCCAGGTTCGGACTCTGCCCTTCGATTGTTTCACGCCGTTGATGGGCAGATACATGCTTCTGTCGCCATGCGTAAACATTCTTTATAGTGATTGTTATGCTTTCAGTGATGTCACTTCTTTAAGTGAAATTTTGTTACGCAGAAAGAAGAATGGAAGCTGCATCAACTCGAGTGTCAAGCCATCTCAGCTCTCACAGAGGAAAGGAAGAAGATGCTTACTCCTACAATCCGTTTGATGGTGAAGCTCATACTAAGAAGAAAACTGCAAAGCGAGAAGGTATTGGGCTGGTTTGGTCTATTCCTGACAAAAAAACTTTCTGTACAATACCTCTGTATTTTCAGTGCATCAGTGGCTTGATACTACCTTTATTTCCAGGCCATTCCATCTTCAGCAACAGATAACTACGATCTAGTGGATGCGTTGGAGTCCCGTATCCTGCCCTCTTGACACATTGATTCATGATAAATTATAAAGATTACGATTTGCGAGTGTTGGATTGACTTCGCATGAATAGACATCTCGAAGGTTGATGATAATCAATTGGTCCTCTATGCTCAGATGGCTAATCTTGTGCAGCTGATTCTCCCTTCAATTGAACTTGATCTTAAGGAAATTGCACACACTTTTTCTAAGGTAATGCCCAATTGCCCATAATATGTTTTTCCTTAGGTTCAAACTGCTATAGTAGACGGAGATTCAAATTAATTATGTGATGCATTATGCTGATGAACACAGCTGGTTTCAGGTGTTATTGTGCGTGTTTGATGCCCTTGTGTTTCTCCTAATTTCCTGATATCTCAAGTAACCAAGGGCTTATATGGTCTTGTTTGAGTAGAGTAAAATCAGGTCTAAACACTTCCTGTGTAGATAAACCAGCATGCTACTGGAGAAAAGGCATGTGTTCTCTAAATATTGCGAAATGGGCCCTTTTTGTAAATCGAAAATACACTTTAAAGTTAAAAGAAATCTGTAGTTCTTTCCGTAAGTACATATACATTCTTATTAACCTGTAAAATTTGATAATATGTGCTACACAAAAAAAAGACAAATATGTGGATCTATAATAGATGCTATTCAGTATTGTAGATCCACACATTTGTTTTTTCTGCACCCCACAAATTAAAACAGTTTTTTTTTACATCATGTAGATCACATCTATATGTACACGTGGAATTGTTTTCAGTTTTTTTATGAAACTTTGAAATATGTTTTTTGACACAAGGGACCCGGGAGCCAAAACACCTCTCTCATGTTGTCGTAATACTTATTCTATCCCAGTTATACATTTTGCTGTGTTCTTCGGTCATTGCTATCAATAGTTTGGACCATTCCAACGAAGAGTATACTTTGATAGCAAAGCACTAAATTAAAGTGTGTGTCCGCCTAGACCATGGCCATGTTGAGATCGAGTGAATGCTCGGATGGTAGCTATGCCTCATAAGGTGTGGACTCCGACCTTTCATTGTCGCATTTCTGGGTGCCTGACTCTTCTTTATTATAAGGGCACTGAAGGGCATCTTCCCCTTGAATTATTGAAGTTTGTTTTAGAGCATGGCCATTTTCTGTAATTCTAGTCCTTTGTGTACACAGAAGTTGGCATTGCTTATTGTCACGTGCTAGAGATCTTAGCTGTAATTGGAAGCCTTAGACCCAACCCCCTGGGCTTGGGCAGTGCCGTGATTGCAGTGCACCCGACCCAAGTACAGGTGTGCAACTGTGGGAAGGGCCGGGTTCAGAGACAAATCTCCCTTTTCTTGTTAATTAGTTCTTGCTTGAGAATAAAACTGTGCCCAAGTCCTTTTAAAGACTGGCCCTAACAAAGTGATATAGTCAAATCTTAGTTTAACAAATGTAACTGGAAGTAAATATACTAACTTGGAAGGAAGCAGATAAAAGATAGCTCTATGTCGGCCTGCAACATCCACCTGGCTTTCCCATCACCGGCAGTTCTGTTCCTGTCCCTACCGACTGTAACTGATCAACTTACTGTCGGAGCTAGCCTTGTCGTGCCGGTGGTAGTGGTAGCACCACATGACACCTTATGATACATAACTTGTTTATGAAGTAAGTGTGAATGGTTTATCGTCTTCTACATGTGTGCAGTTTGCCTGCAATGCTCATACCATATGTGACCCTGAACTGAGGCCCCTTGGGACTGGACTGTTTCCTGCTATATCAATTATTAACCACAGGTAGTATCTGAGCTTTTGTTCACCTGTTTGGCATTTCTCTCAGATTTGATCATTTGATAAATCATTGTATTTGTATTTACCCTTTTCTGGTATAAAGTTGTGTACCAAATGCAGTTTTGTTATTTGAGGGTCGGACTGCATATGTACGCGCGTTGCAACCCTTGAGTAGCAATACTGAGGTAAGGAAAGTATTTTTTTTTGTCTTCTGCCTTCGTCATTCATTTGTTAACATGCATGCTATGCTTTCTTTTTCTTTACATTTCCTCTCATTCTGGAGAATGTTGGATGCATATGCTTTGTCAGGTATCAATAAGTTACATCGAAACTGCAGCAACCACTTTGAAGAGACACAATGATCTCAAGCAGTACTTCTTCACCTGCACATGTCCCCGATGTATTAAGGTTTTCCATTCTGCCGCTTTTTTTATTTTCCCCAGGAAATTAACATTTGACAGGGGCATATAGCACTAGCACCTTTGAGGGTCTACTAGTGCACTAGGCCACTAACAAACACATTTATAACATGTGAAAAATCCGGAAAAAATCATGACACATATATGATATATATGTACCTTGCTACAAAATTTCAAGTCAGAGCTCTGTTACATTTTCGTCAATGTTACAGGATTCTGAGGAAGATGCTCTCCTGGAGGGATACAGATGCAAGGACCAAAAGTGTGATGGCTTTCTGCTGCCTGACTCGGGTTGGTTGGAAATTAGGAAAACAATAAATGAAGAGATGGAACAAAGAAAATTCTAAATCATGAGCAATCGTTCTTTATCTTACATTCTATCTCTATTCAACATCTCCAGGAAAGAAGGCTTATACATGCCAGAAATGTAGCATTTCTAGAGATGAAGAAGAGGTAAAGAAGGTGTCGAGTGAAATATTACTGTTGTCTGACAAAGCTTCTTCGTTTCTTTCATCTGGAAGTATCCTTCGCTATCATTTTTTTCTGAAACAAATATATCTAATAAGCTTATGTTTTGTATTTCACAAAATTTGCTACCTTAATAAGCAATATAGATAATAGTGAAGCAGGTTCAGTGTACAAGACCATTGAGCAGTTAGAACAGAAGCATTACCATTCTTTCTCGACCACTTTGCTTCACACACGTGAAACACTCCTGAAGGTATATTTCTAGCTTGTGTAGGAAAAACAACTATTTAGGGATGCACAACACAACTCCGCCTATGTCTTCTAGGCATAGCCGGTCCCAAGCCCGGGTAAAGGAGGAGGGTTGTGATAGGCTTGGCGAGCCAACGTAAAAACTAGCCAGTCCCATAGGTATGAAACCCATTTGAGCGAGAGTAGTACTAGGATGGGTGACCTCCTAGGAAGTCCTCGTGAAAGGGTTTCATATCTAAGGGTTGTGATAGGCTTGGCGAGCCAACGTAAAAACTAGCCAGTCTTTTGGGTATGAAACCCATTTGGGCGAGAGTAGTACTAGGATGGGTGACCTCCTGGGAAGTCCTCGTGAAAGGGTTTCATATCTAGCCTACCCCAACTTGTTTGGGATAAAAGGCTTCGTAAGTAAGTAAAGTAGGGATGCACAACACATTTACTAGAATGACTGTATGAGTAACTACTGCCATTCACCCATGCAACTTCACTTGATCTACTATCTCACCAGGCATACCATTGCTGCAGATATATATGGAGTTGCAAGATTGGCAGACTGCATTGATGTATTGCAGATTGACTATTCCAGTTTATGAAAGTAAGGCAACCTTGATCCTATTGTATTTAACTGGGAATATCTTATGCTATACAATTATATAATATATATTTTACACCATCATGGTTCTGAATTAAAGGGTTTGAATTCTACCAAATCATATTCTGACGTCCAAGGTTAACTTCAGGAAAAACTTTGCATGTTTGTAAGAAAATTGTCTCAATCTCATGCCAGGAAGTGCTTTCCATCTGTTATCCCTATTCCTGTTTGATCTTGTTTTTTAGGCCTCTCATTTTTTTTGTCTTAAAAGTTTGATAGGCAGCAACCTGTGGGGTTAACCCATAAAGAAAGATACAGTGAAGAGTGAACTTAGGATGATCTGTTTTTGTCTCGTAAAGAAATAATTCATAGGTTGAAACCTGCTATTATGCTTCTTTTCATTGAAATCCCAAATTCCAAAACTACACTTATTGATAGCACTTGCTAAAGAAACACGTGATTTTATATTTACGAGGGACGCGCATTTGGGATCAAGCGTGAACATGTAAGTTACGACATTGGTTAATTGTTTAGTTTTGAGATGAAAATATCATCTTGAATAGTGCGCGAGAAAGTTATCAGTGAACAAAAAGTGAGAACCCTATCATGATCAGTACAATAAGTATCTATAATGCTGCAACTGCTGCTGCATGACAATGTTGATATTTTTGGCCACAACCCACAGGCCGCATAGTAGCTGGTAGAACATTATATCAGCAAGGAAGGGCAAGGGCAAAAGTTTATATACGATCTTAACAGTTTGAAAGGACATTTGCAAGCGATACAATAAAAACTGCTGACTGTTTTCATTGAAAAGAATGTTTTCTCAAATTCTCATTGCTCTTCCTTATGTTAGCTCACTGTTTATGGCAAAACTCGATGTTCGCTAATGTTGTTGCACTTTCATCAGGAGTTTACCCACCTTTTCATCCAATGGTTGGACTGCAATTCTATACTTGCGGAAAGCTCGAATGGTAAGGGTACTTTTACCTATCCACACACTTCCGTTCATGTGTCATCTATGATGTGATAGCTTTCCATGCTAGTATAGAGAAATTGGATCTTTTGCCCCACTTTACTTCTCCATTTGATCATTTGCCCCCCCCCCCCCCCCCTGAGAGGCTGCCGGGTGGGGCCCGGGGCCACTGTCATTGAGACAATCAAGGGGCAAATCATCAAACCCCTTGTAAAGTGGGGCAAATCAAACCCCTTGTCTATTAATCATTTGTGTGATTGTCTGATGCTAACTTTGGCACTGTTAGGATATGGACATGCCTTTTCAGCAACCGTAGCACATTTTGACACAAGGTTTTAAGTTGTGATGGTCTTTCATACACAGTAATTAAAATTCGCAAGTAGTCCCTATGTTTGTCTTCTGTCTAACACTGGCTCTCTGTTTTCTTCTTTCCTGACTGTTCCTTCTTTGCACCGCTGAACAGTGTTAACTAAAAGCTCCTCCATGCCATAGGTTGCTTGAGTACACGGAGGACGCTCTGAAATCGTTAACCAGGGCAGCAGATGTACTTCGGATAACACACGGCACACAATCCCAGTTCATGAAAGAGCTATTTGGTAAGCTGGAGGAAGCGAGGGCTGAAGTTTCATTTAGGCTATCGTCTGGAGACGAGCAAATTTCATGAAAAGACGCAACTCACCGTGATGACAAATAGGGATCGTCGATCTCAGGACAGCGGTATAGGGTACCAAGGATGGCTCATTAGCACCCTGCAGACGATGCCTGAAGATAATACAGAGGATGCTGTGGTCACGATGAGATTGAAGTCTGAGGTTTTGTCGAGGGAGGGCGATGGGGACAAGGGTGGTTAAACGGATCGCATAAACACGCTCTACAAACAACATGCCTTTGTCAGATGTAACATGGATAAGGTGTTTGAGTTTAATGATGATGTAGCATTATTAGTCCCATGGTTTCTTCTTTGGGCATTTCTCCTATCCAGAAGCTTGACTTTTTGTCTGTAACTGAATCCGTCACATAGAGATTGCCTCATCAATCATCTTGCTAAAACAAGGTAGTATGGGGGGAAAGACTCTTGGAGTTGCAATCCAAATGCATTTACTGAACTTCAACAGCGAAGAAGAATTGGGACCAAGTGGCAAATGCACATACGTTTCGTCGTCCACACATCTAAGTTTTGTCAGTTCAAATGTGTGCTATCTGCTATAGGGGCTAAGCTCAAACATTAATATTTACACGTCCTGTATAGCTTCAGGATGGGAAAAATGAGCATTTTCGATAGTTGGCACCGGATCTTCGTAGCGTAGAGACTAGCATTTACTCCCTCCGTTCCTAAATACTAGTCTTTCTAGAGATTTTAACAAGTGACTACATACAGAGCAAAATGAGTGAATCTACACTCTAAAATATGTCTACATACATCCGCATGTTGTAGTCCATTTAAAATGTCTAAAAAAACCTTATATTTAGGAACGGAGGGAGTAGCTAGTATTATTACAATGGTACTCGGTATAATGGGTTGACCATCTTCAGCACAAACAAGTTCCCCTTGTCGCCTCTTGAAACCCTACAAATCCAGCAAGAAGATTTTTCGCAACATTAGTGAATGTTATAATACCTGACATAACAACGTCCCCCCCCCCCCCCCCCCCCCCACACACACACACACACACCCCCAAACACTTGATTATATTTATTGTCATTCTGAAGTGATTAAGTTTGATCATCTCACGGTCTATAAATCAGTACAAGTTGCTTTTACTTAGCTAATGGATGTCTCTACTATCTGGATATCAGGTCTCTTAATTAACTTACAAAGAAAACTTACTGTACTAGTAACAAATATATTATGTACATCAAATGTGTATAGCAGGTAAATATCAGCTCTGAAGTTTATTTATATTTTATGCAAATATTAAATCTTCTAACAGAAATAACAAGAGCCTAAAACTATTTTGTATATGGGGTTAACCCATAAGGCAATAACATCAATCTACCTGTTTTTTCATATGGCATGGATAAGGTAGGAGCATTGCGTATGTAAAATTAGGGCTTTCTTTGTACCTGGATTTTTTTTTTTGAAACGGAGGCAAAAGGATTGCCTCATTGATTAATTAAGAAGAAGAGAATTGCCCGGTTAATTTACGGAAAACCAGACAAAAACCGATACAAACACTCCAAAAGCGGTCCACTCACATGACAACATAGACGGCCCCGCCAAATGCTCCCAACACACAACAACCAGAACTCCCAATACTTCTACGACTCAAAAGACCAAAGCCACGTCAATAACACGAGAAACTGAGCACTACCCATCATGAAATTGCGGGTGCCTTCCCTTTAGCATCATCAACCAAAGGAGCCAAAGGTCATCCCATTGGTTGGCATGCTTGATTTCCTCCTGAAAAAGACCCTTGAAAAAAAAGAGAGTAGATTTAACATTGACTATGCATCCACTCCTATTCAGCAGCGTTTCAAATTAAATTAAGAATCAAAGTAATGTTGTTAAGCTCATTTTTAGCAAAATGGAGTGGAAATTATTGCAGTTTTTTCTTTATGGCAGCGAAACCAATTTAGCTAATTTATAGGAAACATGGAAGAAATGATTACCTGATGGATGTATTCCCATGGTGTCCGGTGTACGTAGCACACACAATCCAACGCTAGGCTGTAAATGAAAACAAACATGAAATATCAACGTAGATAACTGGATTCCTGTGTTGCCACCGCGAGTATGGGGGAAGAAGGCGTGTGCGGTGGCAAACAGGTCTACGCCTAAGACCAGACTGACCCTTGCTCGTAAAAGCTTGCAATCCAGCCAGCAAGCTCGTATGAGGTCAAGTCTATTTTCCGGAAAGGACCTTGATTGGTTTCGGTGCGCGAGTGAATGTGATTGGGTTCAATTTCGTCGTGTTTACCCATTCTGAACGCGCCAAAATATGTACCTCCAATGTGTCCTCTATCCCGTTTCCCGTGAAAGCATGTGTGCATGTGACTCCTTAATATCTCCTGCGCGCGCGCGACGCGCCCAAAAGCTTTCCCTGAGTGCTCACATCTCCTGCGCGCGGTGGCATACAAGATGCGAGGAGGCCGGGCGTTTAGAGCCGCCCGCCGCCGACCTGGTCAGAGTTTAGCTCCCCCTGCCTTTGCCCCCTCGCCGAGCCCACAACCGAGCGGTGCCCGAGGCACCCGGTGGCTCTTGTGGCTTGTAGCTGCACTAGGTCTTTCAGCTTCTTTGATTCGTAGGATTTTGAAAATGTAGGAATAGGAAAAGTATAGGATTGGGGTGGCATGTCAACTTGAATCCTATAAGATTAGCAAGGAGTGTTTGATGTTACATGGAAAACAAAGAAAATGTAATAAGAGGTTGGAGTGTGGATGTTAGGTTTCCCATGAAATGTAGTACAAAAGATTTCATAGGAAAAATTCCTATGGGATCCAATCCTATGAATCAAAGGGCCAACATAGGAAAAATTCCTAAGGATTTCAATCCTCTAGAAATCCTATAGAATTCCTTTGAATCAAAGGAGCCCACTATTGCTCTTTGGCATCTCTTACGTGACATTGCGCTTCCTCGCGTCACGGGCGAGGAAGAAGGGCCAGATAGAAAAGGCTAAAAGGTACGACCGTACGAGGCCCTGTGTAGCTGTTTGGTATGTTGCTGCACGTGCCTTTGCGCAAGTCTGGTCTTAGGCATTAGTGGTTAAAATACGATCAAGAAAAAGAGTAATCCCCCTCCACGACCAAATTGTAACAGAGGGCAAGGGTGTAGTGTAGGGGGCTATAGCCCCCCCCCCCCCCCCCCCCCCCCCCCCCGACAAATTGTAATTTTTCAATAATTGTTTATTTCGGGGTACATGTATACTATAATCATTATTTTTATCTATAATCACATATATGCTGTACTAATACCTTATTTTTGATGAAAATGTTCTTTTCGATGTTTGTATCTTAGCCAAGAAATCTACCAGAGGGTTGATCAGTTAGTTCCCATAGTGCAGATAAAAAAACACCAATATTTGTATCTTATGACTAGGCAAGAAATGTACCAGAGGATTGATCACTTAATTATATTTATTGTCATTCTGAAGTGATTAAGTTTGACCATCACACGGTCTATAAATTAGTACAAGTTCATTTTACTTAGCTAATAGATGTCTCTACTATCTAGATATCGGGGCTCTTAATTAACTTACTGTACTAGTAACAAATATAGTATGTAGATCAAAAAAAAATTCGATAAAGGGTGGATTTTATTGGCATTACGTAGATCAAATGTGTATAGCGGATAAATATCAGATCTGAAGTTTA